>NC_072800.1:28162196-28465227 GCF_028583425.1 Eublepharis macularius | reverse complement strand
GCATAATCAGAAGCCGTTCTAGTAAGTTTAAAAATAACTGCTGTATGGGTCTGTACTTGCCAGCTCTCCAATGGAAATTCCATTGGCTCTCTGCATCCAGAATACTAAGTTGTGTGTCCTTCATTACTTGCTGTTGCTTTGCAATGCAAATTGGAAGGTTTTTGTATCACCCTGCAGCATATCCATGGCAACCAAAAAAGGATAAGTTTGCATTACTTCCTTAGTGAAGAGTAATCCTTCCCCTTGTGCATGTGCCAAAGGGTCAAACTATTTTAAAGGCACAGCAATGTACTGCTTTGGAATAAAAGCAGAGAGAAGTTGAATCTGCTTCAGTTCAGCCTTGTGCTCCTTTTATCAAGTGACTGTTCCCTCACTCTCCACATTACGAAAACTTAGACGACTAAGTTGTTCTACTCTCCTTTTTGCGGAGAGGGCAAGCAAACAGTCATCCATCGTCGCTGTCAACTCAGATCACCCGTAATTGGCAGAAGGCCTGTTTTGGCTTTTCATGGAAGGTTTTCTAATTCAATGGGGCTTAGAAAGACAGTTCAGGAACACAAGTTCCTGTACCTTGCCTTTTCACTCCGGAGGTCTGTGGAAAAACACAAATATAGAGGCACCAGACTAGCCAGGATCTTCCCGTTGGACACTCGTGGCAGCTGTTGGAACTAACTCCTCTTGGACCTGGACCTCTTCTAAGGAGTCTTTTGATATTGGTAAAATTTGAAATTCTCCACTTTATATAGTTAATTTGTTGGATAGTAGCATGATTTCTTGCATTCTTATCTTTTAAAGTTGTGTTTGTTGCAAATGTTTTTAGTGAAGGCAATGAACTTTAACGTTCACATTCTGTTGTTGCTGATTCTGATGTTTCCTTATAGGCCGAAATATTTGCTTGGAAGTAATTCTCATTGAGTGCAGTGGTTCTTCCACTAAGGACTGAAATCTTAGTTATTTATTTGAACTTAGGGTCAGGATATTAGTAGTTAGAATGGTTAATGTGGAAGCTGAACATCTGCTTTTGTAACTTTATTTTAAATATCAACTGGGCTTCTTTCATTTGTTCGTTCTTTCGTTCTTTCTTTCTTTCTCTCTTTCTTTCTCTGTCTCTTAAAAACTAAAGTGTCACCTGCATCCAAATGTTATGCACATATAAATATGTGCGGATTTCAGGCACACACAAACAAAAGAAAACGATGTATCTAGTTAGCATTACCCTTAGAAGTTAATGAATTTGAAAGTTACTATTCACATGAAAGAAGTCAATGCAAATGACTTTTACTGCGAAAAGTAGGCTAATCATGTAATATGTGGTTTGCTTAGGATTGCCAATTGGCCTGAAATGATGGCCTGGTTTGCTCTTGTGCTTCATAGAGTGCAAGGCTTTTCTTAGCATGGAGATAATCGTCTCTTGAGTCTTGCACAGCCAGCTGCTTTTAAAGACACAGTGGCCAGTTGAAAAGCTGACAAATGAGATCTTGCAGTTTCCTTTGCCCTGTATCTTATGGTAATTTATTTACTCAGAACTGCAGAATAGGATGAAAGTAGAGAAATCCCAGTTCTTTGATAAGTGAATGATCCATGATGAGTGATCTAACAGCTGTACACATTCAAACAAGAAAGTCATAACTACAGTCAACACATGGAAACATAACATGTGAACTTACCCTACAGTCTTAATCAGCACAGAGATGTTAGCCAAGACACAAACTAGCCATCTGTTGGGGATGCTGTAATTTGGATTTGCTACACTATTTGTAATTTGCTACACAATTTGTAATTTGCTACACTAATGTGGTGATTGGACTAGGTGGCCTATAAGACATTTTCCAATTCTGTAAATCTAGTGTCCATCTTGAGATATTTCCTCCAAAATCACATTATCCATTGGAATATTTAATTGTCAATCAAACTTGCAATAGAATAGCACAGAATTTGCATAGGAAATACTTTTTTGAAATTTATAATAGGAGTTTCTAATCAGAGGTTATGGTGAGATGCCTTCTGTGGTGCTGGCTTGTGGATTATCTTCTCAGATAGTACATAAAAAAATTATTGCTGTTGATTTTTCATGTACCTTCAAGTTGCCTTCCTTGCCTTGCTTATTGACTTTCCAAAGGCTGGTTACTCATAGAACCAGGATGTTGTTATTCAAATGGCTATCCATGTCTATCCTCTGTCCTTAGGGGAAGTCCCTTGGAGCATGCCCAGAGGGCAGACAGGCACCAAAAAGGTTAATGTATAAACTGGAGTCTATTCCTATATATACCAGGGTGGCACTAACCATCACTCCAACATAGTGGCAAGGAGAGCTGGATGAGAGAAGGGAGGGAAAGACCAGCACTTGTCTGTCTCTCTGTTATTCTAAAGCAATTGTGGGGAATTAAAGACTCAACACTCAAGTTCAGTAATGGGGTTTTACTACTACTAAACAAACAACGGAAGAGCTACAAAGGCACAAACTAAAAATGATACAATAAAGACACATAGCAAAACAAATGGGTACTTGTACACTTGTACACACTCCATATCATAAACCATACACAGCCATATCCTACAAGATACTACAGATGTCCAACCTGACATGATGTTTTAGATGTTCCTAAATGTGCTAGTGTATATGTAAGTGTGTGTGTATGTTGTGTGCCATCAAGTTGCCTCTGACCCAGGGTGACCCCATGAATGAAAGATCGCAAAATGCCCTGTCATTAACAGACTTGCTCTGATCCTGCAAACTGGAGGACAGAGCTTCTTTTCCTGCTGCCTTCCACTTTTTCTAGCATTATTGACTTTTCCAGAGAATCTTGTCTTCTCATGATGTGACCAAAGTACAATAGCCTCAGTTTTGTCATTTCAGCTTCTAGGGAGAATTCAGGCTTGATTTGATCTAGTACCCACTTATTTGTCTTTTCGGCTGTCTATAGTATCTGCAAAACTCTCCTCCAGCACCACATTTCAAATGAATCAATTTTCTACCTGTCAGCTTTCTTCACGGTCCAACTTTCACATCCATACATAGTAAAGGGGAATACTATAGTTTGGATTATCTTGATCTTGGTTCCCAGAGAGACATCTTTATGTAGATATGAGTGCAGTAATAAGGCATACGACCTGCCCTGAAGAGCAATGGGTCCAAGATGAAAGATCCCCCCCTCAGTTTGGTGTAGTGGTTAAGAGCACAGGATTCTAATCTGCAGAGCCAGGTTTGATTCCCCACTCCTCCACTTGAAGTCAGCTGGGTGACCTTGGGTCAGTCACAGCTCTCTGGAGCTCTCTCAGCCCCACCCCCTTCACAGGGTGTTTTGTTGTGGGGATAATAATGGTATACTTTGTAAACCACTCTGAGTGGGTGTTAGTCATCCTGAAGGGCGGTATATAAATCAAATATTGTTGTTATTGTTATTATTATTAAATATCTCCAAAATAGTAAATCCAGGGGACTGTGTATTAAGATCATCCCCAAGCTGAAAAAGGTGCTTTCATCCTCAGCCACATAGGGTGCTAGAAACACTGTGGGAGCCTATTAAAAACACACAAAGAAATATGCACAAAAAAGTACTAGTGGCATGAAAAACCAGCTAGCAGGAGAGAAGGCTAAAAAAAGGAGGCCAAGACCCCCCCAAAGTCACCTGTTGTGATACCAAAGACCCCAAAAGCACCTGTTGGGATGCTATCATTATACTATAGGTCACCTATATGAGATGTAAATGAACTAATTAATATGAACTCTTGGTACATGTCTGTATTTACTATATATTATTTTGGGCTAGAATTGGAAATCGGGGTAATCGTGTGGTGGTGGAGAATGCCCTCAAGTTGATTTATGGCAACCCCTGCTGGGGTTTTCAAGGCAAGAGATTAACAGAGGGGGTTCGCCATTGCCTGCCTCTGCAACCTGGGTCTTCATTGGAGGTCTTCCATCCAATTACTAACCAAGGCTGACCCTGCTTAGTGTCTGAGATCTGTTTGAGTATATGGTGGGAAAACAAGGGATGAGGGATTGAATCTGGGAAGTGAAAGGGGACAGGAATCTAGACACTTGGGAGCTAGGGTCTGCAGATTCATTTAATGTAAACCTTTAATGGCCGCTAACAAGGTTCTGTTAAAACACAATTTTTGATACGTGGTTCAGAGAAGATTGGAACTTTACCGTATAACATCTGTATAAATTGCAAGGAACTGTGATGTTTATCAGACTTGGGAGATCTACTGGTCTATTTGAGGTTTTGCATGGGAACCTATCTTATTGATGCAACAAAATTAATTTGACTAACTACAACGGACAAAATGGAGAGGAGGAGAGATGAGCGGAATCCATTTGTTCCCAAGCCTGGGCGCTTTTCTTTGCATGGAGGGGACCAGAAGTTGTGCTTCCAGAGTACTGTATTCCTTTCTGACCCTGTGGTTCCAATGTCTTGGCCTGTGAACCCAGGCTGCACTTAACCCTTGGGGGAGGTAGTGCCATGTTCTGGGAATCTGTAAACTCATGGTAGTAAAAATGGGGAGCTGTTTGGGTATCATCTTCCGTGTGGCAAAATGCTTGCTCCAGGTGGTGATATTTTAACTCAGTGCCGTGACATATTTTTATCAATATGGATTTTGCACTATCATAGTGTTGGATTACTATTGTTTGTCTGATCCAACATGGTTTTTCTTATGCTTTTTTAAAGTAAGAACTTGCTATATCGTGTATTGAACAGAGTTTTGGGATACCAATCTCACTCCATCCTTTTTTTGTTCTCTTGTGACTTTTCTGTTTTGGCATGAAGAACAGTTATGCATGCCACAACATTTTACATATCTGGGAAACAGGGTGAAGTTTTGTATTTTTGCCAATTTAGTCCAATAAAACAGCTCTATAGTTTATATGCATTAGTCTTTGGCAGTTAATGTCAATTGCTCTTTCTCATTAATGTTCTTTAAATTTCTCTTTGCTGCCTTTAATGCAAATAGAGGTCCATCATGTTCTCTCGTGTGTTGCCAAAATCCACCCAAGATAGGAACTGTTCTAGCAGCCATTTTACCAACAGATTTTCTGAGCTAAATTTTGCTTCTGGAGAGCAATTGTGAAGCAAAACACACAGATGATGAGTGGAGCTGGCACCCAAATTGTGACAAAGCGGACACACTCAACTGAAAAACATGTAGCTTGACAGAATTATCATAAGAGGTTGAAAAACTTGAAGTATACCATCCATATATATGAAGTCAGCACTGGTAACTTCAGTTGAGACAAAGTTAGAATCCATTGCATACATCTGATATAGAACCTGCTATTTTTCTTGCTCTGTGCCTTATGGTCTTTTATTTCCTCAGAGGAATCAGTTTACTGACATTGTTTAATTACTTTACCAACTAGTGTGTGGTCATTGCTACATTAAAATACAAAGAATACTCTATATTTAGGTACAGATTTGTTAATTTGAATCAATTTAAGTCATTTTAAATATATCTTTCTCTTCTGAATGACTCCAGGAGACCTAAATGAGAATTAAAACATATACAAATCAAAACACACAAATCAATTTAAAAACATCTCAGCAAAGCAACGAGCCATAAACATTACCAGTTCCCTAGAAATCTATCCATGAATTTGAAGAAAACAAAAACCCTCTTGAATTTTGCATAGTTTCCAGAACCATGACAGAGTTCAGAAAGGCCATTCCATGGTGAAGGACCTACCCACAGAGAATGCCTGTGAGTGGGCAGAGTCTGACATACTCTCACTATATGAGGGGATGGTCAACAGTAGAGATGGACACAAACTGAAATATGAACCAAAATTAAGCACGAATCAGACCAGTTCGTGGTTCGTGAACCACGGTTCATCAGATTCCATTTCTGACAAACCACCACGAACTTTTTGCCTGGTTCATTTGGTTGGTTTTTTGGTTCATCACTGCAGACAGCCTGGTGCCAATCAATCAGTTTCCTAGGCAACAGGGGATGGACTTCCTGCAGACCATCTGCTGACCCGGAAGTGACGGTTTTCTGACCTGGATGTGACGTTTTCATGAACCAAACAAACCAGTTCGTGAACCAGGGGAAGGTTCGTGAAAGTTCGTGGTTTGTGAAATTTGACGAACTGTGAACTGCATGGTTCAGTTTTTTTCCGGTTCATGCCCATCTCTAGTCAACAGGTCTTGTTCAGATAAACTTTTAGGGGATATATCGTACTGTGTTCTCTGCTGAGCCATACAAATAATACCTTTCTCCAATTTAAAAAAAAATGTAAGTTGGCTTTTCTGTTTACTTTTGTTGATATGCATGTGTTATACTAGATAGGTGGTAGGTCAGCTATTTAAAAATTTGGATCGACAGAGTTCACAGGTCTGACTTGGGCTGGCCTGACATATGGATGTTGAACTCTTCACAAGACTGGAATAATACATGCATGTCTAATCCAAGTTAACTAAAAATAACATTTTTGGTTGATCCCTTTTACTTTCCACATCAAGGTGCCTTCCCAGGGGAACTGTAGCCACCTTCTCTGTCAGTTCTTCTCAGCATGAAAGTCTTTTATCAATCTCAGATGTAGTTGGGAGATAGCTATCTCTCCCCTCCCATGACAGTACTTGGCTATATTTATTTCCAGCCGGGCCTATCACACCACACCACTCAGTCCTCTGCCCTATATTTTATTTAAAAAATACACCCAGGATGAAGAGTGCTATAATGAGACAGCTTTATAGGGAGCATTACTATAGTTATATAGCATTCTTTGACTCAGTTTCACAAACCGTAAGAAAATACACCTTACAAAGAAGACTACCATTTTGTTATGCATTTGGATTTTCTGCCTGTTTCTTGGGTTTTTTTGTTTGCAAATGTTAGCCATTTAAAAAAAAATGCAGGAAAAACACTTTGGGGTTGTACTAGAAGCTTTGCAAATCATGCCTCACAGTATGTTTGGTGTTGGACAGACTCTTAACTCAGGAAATGTAGGGATACCATGTGGAGGAAGTGAGGAAGGAACCAAAACGCCTAAGCAGAGCAGATGAAGCCCCACAGAACATCTGCTGAACATAGCGTTCTCAAAGCAGTACTAACATTCACAAATCTAAATGAAAATTCAACAGCCTGCATGCATAAAATGGGGTGTGGCTGAGCTTCCTTCATTGATGTTTCTTAAGACTGCACTACATATTATATCTGAGATCCACCATTGGATCTTCCAGTGTCCCTTTAACCTTGAGCAGCAGCCATGGGACAGTTTGATAAAACTGCAGTTGGTGTGTATGGGTCATCCTTTCCCCCTTTTTCTATTTCCCTGAAACTGGTCTTGTTTGAAAAAAGACAAGCATAATATAGATGTCTATCTTGTTTTCTGTATTGGGACTAACAGCGACTTGGAGACCTCAATTACCCCTGGGGAAAATGACATGAAGGAAAGGGATGGCTTCTCAACCCATTCCATGGCTTCAGTCCAAGCTGGGCCCTCTCTTTTATATTATGAATTCCCAACATAACATGTACTTTGGCCCTCTTTGTGACCTAGAGCTGCCAGCTCCCCCAATGGAGGTGGGGAATACCCTGCCCCCCACCTACCTGGCTGATGGGGGGGAAGAGGGGGAACAGACCTCCTGAGCACGCTTCCAGCGCAGTATGCATAGGCCTGGGAGTGTTCCTGCACTTCATACTATTCATGAGGAGCAAAGCATAGGGACTAGTGATATGTGCTTGGATATATCTGGGGGTCTGGAGCGGTATTTACGATTCTCAGGAATACCATTATCTGAGTCCCATATATTTACAGAAATATTCAGGAATATCCAGGACTTGCATTTTTTCCCCCTTTAACAAGTTTCCTGGGCAGTGGCACAAGTCTCACCCAGCCCAGGGAAGGTGGCTCCTGACCAGCACGAGCCTTGCCTAGCCCAGGGAAGGTGGCTCCTTGCCAGTGCAAGTCTCGCCTGGCTCAAATAAGATCTCTCTCATCTGTTGCAAGCCAGATGCAGGCCCTAGAAGAGCTGTGGGTCTGGCTGGCTCCTCCTTCCATCTCTCCTTTTCTAGGGCCATTTCCCCAAGTCCGTACCCCTTGCAAGTTGGACAGCTGGGGCACTTTGTACAGGGGCCCATAGAATATGATCCTGCGGCCAATTTGCTTGAAACTTGGGGGGGGGTGTCTTTAGTGGACAGGAAGCACTAGCACCCTGCAGTTTGGGAGTGATTTTGTTTAAAAACAGCCACTCCAGCTCCCGCCTGAAAAAGTCCCCCAAATGGAATAATGGAACCTAGATAATTCTGGAATCCTGGCAAAACCTAAATCCAAACCCTGAGACAGTAGCAAGAAACCAAAATACCATCTAATTACAGTATTTATGCCCTTCCCAAAATCTGAATATAAAAAATACTGTTATTTTTAGTGCACATCCCTAACGGGGAACAGGTAAAACTATGGCAAATGTGATCAATTTTAAGAATTTCTGGGCTGAATGTATGGTGGGCCCAAGAGACATTACGAGGGATGGACTGGGAGGGGAAAATAGCCCAGGAAAAGGGTCCCTGCTCCTTCCCCAAGGAAGGAGGAAGAAGCAGTCTTCCCATCCCACACTGTCCCCCAAAGGATGAAGGAATGGAGGGGGGAAGAGGCAGCTTGCCTACCCTACTGGCTGGGTTCCTTCTCCCCTGGACTGCATGGAGCTCAAGCAGGCTGGGAACTGCCCCTCACTCACTCTATGCAGGGCTCAGCTGGGGTGGAACCTCTGGGCCACATGCTTCTCACTCTGTGAGGTGCTTGAGTGGGTCAGGGACAGGCCTTTTGCCAGTTCATGTGTAAAGGGAGGTTCTTGGCCAAATGGAAGACATCCTCATGCTCATAATGGTCAATCTGCCTCTGGAGGTAAGCCATGACTGAGGGCAAGACACAGTCTTGAGGGCTCCCCCCATCCCATCAGTAGATAACATAGTGTCTACATGGAATACTGACATAATAAATGTTTTATATAGGTATGTAGTATTTCAGCAGGATTTGAGTCCAGTGGCACCTTTTTCGAGAGCCAAAGCTCCCTTCTTCAGACTTCTTCTTTGACTCTTGTTGGTTTTTAAGGTGTTACTGGATTCAAATCCTGCTGTTCTACTGCAGACTAACATGGCTACCTACCTGAAACTACATAGTATATAATAATGACGAATAATAAATAACTGAGAAAGCTAGTTTGCTAGATAGAATCCTATTTGACTGTGTAAGCCACTGCCCTGAAAGTCAACAGTGAGTAAATTGGTTGGGCATGACTTTGTTTGATCGCTAATCTTGGGCAATATGAACCAAGTTTGGGGAGTCTTTAGCCTTGTGGGGGGGGCAGTCCCCCTCTCCCAAGTCTGAGCAGGAGTAACTAATAAAATTTTCTGTGAGACACCTTCATATTCAGGTAAGCCTAAAGCACCATTTCTCCAGACCCAGTATAAACTTGACATGTGTCTCCCTCCCCTGTCCCTCCCATGGGTCATGGAAAAAATGGCAAGGTACCGAGTCATTACTGATCCATGGGGGGATATCGCATCACGACTTTTTTTGGCAGACTTTTTGTTACAGGGTGGTTTGCCATTGCCTTCCCCCATCATCTACACTTTACCCCCCGGAAACTGGGTACTCATTTTACCGATCTCAGAAGGATGGAAGGATGGTTCAACCTTGAGCCGGCTACCTGAACCCGGATTCTGCCAGTATTGAACTCAGGTCATGAGCAGAGCTTGGGCTTCAGTACTGCAGCTTACCACTCTGCACCACGGGACTCCTTCAACATGGAAAAAATAATGTTTTATTTCTTAAATACAGGGCTTTTTTCAGTGGGAACACAGTGGAACAGAGTTCCGGCACCTCTTAAAAAATGGTCACATGGCCGGTGGCCCCGCCCCCTGATCTCCAGACAGAAGGGAGTTTAGATTGCCCTCCACACCGCCAAGCGCAGAGGGAAATCTAAACTCCCCTCTGTCTGGAGATCAGGGGGCGGGGGCACCGGCCATGTGACCATTTAAGCCAAGGGCAATTTAAATTTTTAAAAACTCCCCCTTTGTTCCAGCTGACCCAAAGTGACATCATTGTGCTGTCTTGAGTTCCACCACTGAGTTCCACCACCTCTTTTCCCAGAAAAAAAGCCCTTCTTAATTGTACAAAATCCATAGTGATGGGTTTGGGGCCCAAGCCAAGCCCACCCCAGCTTCCACTCTTCTTGAAGTGGAACCCAGTGTAATACACCTCTATTAGGTTAAGAAAATCCCAGATTGTGTGGGTGTGGCGAAGTGTTATTGATAGAAGCTATTCACAAAAGAATATGCTGGTGAAGATATGTAGGGGGTGGGTGGCAGAAGGCGAAACAGAGCCACCATAACTATGAACTGTCATGGCATTCCACTTATTAATGTAGATTTCCAGTCAGTCAACACTTTGTTGAGACCACAGGTATGCAATATTGCCTTTACTCACGTCACCACAGGAATGCCAACACATTTTTATCCTAGTCTTTCTTCAAAGACTTCAGTGTGGCGTACGTGGGTCTCCCCACCTCCATGTTATTCTCACACCCTCTATAGGGTAAGTTATGTTGAGAGAGAATGATGCCCCCAAAATCACTCAGGGACCTTCAGAGTATAATAAAGTTTTGTACCAGGCTTTCTCCAGTTCCAGTCAGATTCTGTAACTGGTATAAACTGGTTTAACTACTACACCACACTGGCTCTTTATAATGTGTGACATACTGTTCGTATGTCCTCTCTTAAGTGGCACATCTTTGGATGAAGCTGTTCATCATTTAGATTGCTTCATTTTCATATTTCAGGGTTTTCTCCTTATATTTAGGTGAGGCAATAACCTTCCAGATTAATTGCCCTCCTGTACACATACAGAGCCTTTATCTAATGAAAAGGCAGCACACATTTTTTCCCCAAATGAAACTGGGGCCTCCAGCAGTGCTTTCACAATTTTACTTTCTTAGAGCAATAAGTTGCTGGTTATGTTAAATCTTTATTTTCTTTTTTTCTTCTGCAATTCCCAAACTTGCTTTTCTAGCTCCAGCTGCTCGAATTTATTTATTTTTTATGTTTTTGGCTCATATATGATTATATTGCCTTTATATCTTATTTTTGCATATGCTGGGATTTTTTTTATATAGTTTTCCATGTGTATCTTCTATTATTTGTAGAAAACTTTTTTTGCAGCATATTGTTCTCTGATGTCTAGTGCCCAATGGAGAAGCTTTTGTTCTTGTAAATGAATGAGTTTGGTTTATGGAAATAAATGCAATAAAAAGGATTTTGGTATTCACATGAGACTAATTCTAGCATCTACTAGTTCTGATTTTTTTAAAAAAGATATTTGTCAATCCTGTTTTATTTGGATGGGCAAGGCTCTGGAAGGAGACCAAAATTTGCCTTTACATGTTAATGCTAACATCCTATATGGCATTTGTTTTATATCCCTAACACAGTCTGTGTAGCATATACATGTGTTACCATAATCTAGACCATTCTAATATTTTTCATTTTTTAAAAAAAATCTTAATCACTGCCTGTATCTAACATGTTAAGATAACTATTTCCCTAAAATACTTTTACAATGTTTCACATACTGGCAATTGTCAATAAAACATCCAACTGTATTTTCATGACTAATTCATACAATCCTGCTTCCAATAAGCATGCTTGCAACATGTACCTAAAATGTAAAGAATGTACAGTGCTTGTCAGGGAGGCTCCTGCCATGCTTTGAGGGGTTCACGGGGTTCATTGGGGGGGTGGGGGGGTGGGTTACTGTTGCAGACCAGATCTGTGTCCTGCTTTAAAAGTGCCAGTGCAGCCTTGTGGGTTAAGAGTGTTTTGCATCCTGGCTATAGATGTGTCCCTCTGAATGTGTCCAACATGCAAATCAAATGATATCACCCAGGCTAATGTCTGCTTAGAGGTCTCTTGTCCTATTTATACCAGGTTTTCATGGGGGGTGCTGTCCCTGGTTAACAGAGGGGGGGGCAATTTTCAGGAGAGCTCTTACAATAAATGCAGTGACCACCATCCAAACTACAACAGTTACTGAACAGCAGCAAGAAAAGTCAGAAGTACAATTTCCAATTTACCAGACAGATTTAAATGCCAGCCCTTAACCTCTAAGGTCTATTATGAGGCTTTGTCAAAATGACACACAATGTCAAAAGAACAGCATCTAAAATGAAAATTACAAAAAAACATTACAAAGAAGATATAAACAAAATGAGGAAGGTGCACTAGCATGCATTCCATAAGAAAAAGAAATTTGTTTCAGCAATACACCAGCGAGTCTAGATTATAAGGATGTGACTTATATTGTCATTAAGTGTGGGTGCATTAGAAAACCATACAACCTGTCCTTAATAGAAAACAGTTGGGATGCTTATTCTTTCTGCTAGCTTTTTCAGAAAATCTTCCAACTTTGGTGGGGTGCAATGAATAGGAAACGTTGGTGTTACCAGAACTGTTTTTTATAATGGGGAAGTTAGCTTTAGCAGTCTGTAACTAAAATTAGCGCGGATCTAACCAATGTTTATGGAGGTCCCGATTCCAGACACTCTAGTGACAAAGAGGCAGACTACAAATAGGTTCAATAAACACGTGTATTTATTAATAGTGTGGCGTAAGCCTGAACTTGCACATACATACAAGAAAACACACAAGGACTAGGAAATGCAGAGTAGGAAATATAGAGACGGTCGCATTTGCAGGTACCCAGCGATGATAAGGGAAATACTCACAATCCTGAAGCGGAGCAGAGACACGACAGCGAGGTGGTCCAATGCCAGCAATGGATCCACAGACAGACAGCAAGGGGTTCTGGATAGGAATGGCCTGAGCACCATGCGGTCTGAGAGACCGACTTAAATACCCCAAAACGTACCCTGGGGCTGGTGCTGTACTTGGTGGTTCTCACAGATTAAAACAAAGGCTCTAATGGGTTACTGAATGGCTTAGATGGGCCACTTTGGTAATCTGATTGTGATAAGTGACACCTCAGGAAGAGGGGACAAAAGAGGGAGGGGGAAATCCGAGTGGGCTGAATGGATGTTCCAGTGGACAGGGCTTGTCCTGATGTCATCAGCTCTGGAATGCGGAGGTTTCTTTGAGATGCATTCTCTAAGTGCTTGGGATGGTCGGCACTTAGCTTCTTCTCCGGGGCGGCTCCTGAGATATGCAGAGCGGGGCGAGGTTCTCTCGCTGCAGACGTGGTGTGCCCGCTTCGCCGACATGGCTTCTCAAAGCAGTCTTCTTCCCTCGGTCTTCTGGCTGCCTGAGAACATGGATGCCGGCTGGTTCGCAGGTTGCCCGGTAGTGAGGGCAAGCTCGGGGACCGGCCCGCGGGAGGCTCCAGGCGGGAACTGACCAGGGAGCGCCTAGCCAGGCTCGCTGGAGGTTTCCCCAGCAGGCTCCCGGCTGCTAGCAGCGGCTTGGGCCCAGATGAGGCAGGCTTCCATGGAGGCAGGGGGAACAGCACGTAAAACACAGTCCATAGCAAGGAACAACCACGGTCCGTGGCAGATGGCAAGGCAGGCACGGGGCACATGTGTAGTAAAGTCCAAACACACACTTGGAGGTCCAGATATAGGTCTGAGCAGGGCTGCCCAGGAAGAGAGTCCTTTGTGCAGTTAACCAAACATGGAGTCAGGGAACTACACAGTCTATTGCAGCAGCAAGATAATCAACAAGCAGACAGGAAACTGACACGTGTATCAGAGCACACACGTGCAGGGCAATCTTGGTGTAGCAGCAAAACAGTAATGCAGGAAACTTTAACACAGTCCATGGCAGGCCTCAAAGCAGGAGAGGGGGCCTACTTGGCAACATTGGTATAGAAGTGCTTGAATATAGAAAGGTGGCACAAGGTGTAGCAAGTTTGGAAAACAGGCAAGAGATTTAACCAGAAGCTTCTTCCTCTTTCTCTTTTTAAATTTCTTTTTGATTTTCCCTTTATACTTGAGCAATTTGTATGCCATGTAAATGAGGCTACTTAATATGGACACTTGGTACATGTCTTAGTGTCAGTTGAGTCCTGAGTAGAGGTGGGCACGAACCACGAAAAAATGAACTGTGCAGTTCATGGATCGTGCGTTTTCACGAACCACAAATTTCCATGCACTGGGGCAAGTTTGTGAACTGGTTTGTGGTTCGTGGGGTTTAAATGCCCCTTTCTGTGCCACTTCGCAGTGGCACGGAAAGGGGCATATAAACCCACGGATCAACTGCTTGTTGGGGAGATCCCTGACAAGTAACTGATCATTTAAAAAGCGGGCTGTTTAAATAGCCACTCCAAGTGGCAGGGAAATAGCCGTTTAAAATGTGGGTCAGGTTTGGCTGGCTGGCCGCAAACTCCTGGCCGGGCAGGCAAGCCCCACAGTTTAAAAGTCCATTTCCCCATTGCTCCGAGTGGTGGGGAAATGGCAATTTAAATGGTGGGTGGGGCTTGGACGGCCAGCCAGGAACTCCTGGCTGGACAGCCAAGCCCCACTGTTTAAATGATCAGCTGCTTGTCAGGGATCTCCCCGACATGCAGCTGATCCACAGGTTTAAATGCCCCTTTCCGTGCTGCTTTGCAGCAGCACGGAAAGGGGCATATTGGTTTAACATGAAGCATATGATCCAGTAGACCAGTTCGTGGAAGTTCATGGAAAATGAACTTCCACGAACCACTGGTTCGTGAACCACAAACTGGGCCGGTTCATGGTTCTTTTTGGATCATGTGCCGTTTCGTGCCCATGTCTAGTTCTGAGATAATTCAAGTCAGGATTGGAAGTCCTCCTGGGTGGTTCCATATGAAGTAATAGATCCAAGAACGGTTGATAATAAACAACAGTGCTTAACGTATAAGGAGATAACGCAAATAGAATCTTCTAAAATAAGAATAAAGATGCAGCAAGAGTTGTCTCCAAATTACGACTGGTTTCAATATAGACAAGTTAGAGATCTTTATTACTCGGACTGTGCGAAGGGAGGGATAAGGATGGAGAATTCAGACTTAGAGAAAGTAATTTTACAAGAAGATAAAAAGGAAATCTCCAAGATTTATAAAGTGTTGTTAAAATGGTACACGGAAGATGAAGTAGTAAAAGTGCAAATGGTGAAGTGGGCTATAAACTTTAACAAAGAGATAACAATGGAGGCGTGGGAATACCTGTGGAAAAATACTTTGAAGATTACGATGTGCACCAATATTAAAGAGAATCTCTATAAAATGATTTACCGTTGGTATTTGACACCAAAGAAAATAGAGCTAGGGAACGTCTAATAAATGCTGGAAATGTAGAAAGCATGAGGGATCCCTGTATCACATGTGGTGGACTTGTGAGGTAGCTAGGCAGTACTGGGGGGAAATAGTAAGAGTAATGAGTGAGATTTTACAATTTCAAGTTAATAAGAACCCAGAACTCCTGCTACTGAACTTGGGAATGAAGGACATTCCAGCACAATACAGGACATTGTTATTTTATATGACAGCAGCAGCTAGACTTTTGTATGCGCAGAAGTGGAAAGTACAAGAAGTGCCAACTATTGAGGACTGGATTTATAAATTGCTGTACATGGCGGAGATGGATAAAATGACAAGAAAATTGAGAGACCTTGATCCAGGACAGTTTAACACGGACTGGGAGAAGCTGAAACAATATTTGGTGAAAAAATGGGAGGTGGGAGGAGAACTGTGGCAGTTTGAAAATTATTGAAATATAACAAAAGAAGAGGGAAGTGACTATACCGGGGGGTGGAGAGTTAACTGAAAAATTCTAAGCAATTATTTTATCTGATTATTACGTATAGTATTGGGTATTAATAGTGTTATTATGATAAGAATTATAAGGATAGAAATTAATTAATTTTTCTGTTGGTAGATAACTGTACAAGGTAGAATGAACATACATTAGCATACAGAAGATGGGTCTAATTGATAGACTTAGACTAAATGTGTATATGAGTTGTTTATTTTTGCTAGATTGCTTCAATTAGATAATTAAAATGGATAAGATAAGTAAAAGGAAGTAAAGCGCAATATATAGAGTATAAGTCAAATTATTGATTGATTTATAATGAAGGTATGCAATGTTTATAGAAGTACTTGAAGTTATGTATAAGGAGGGACAAATTGTTTGTCCCATATTGAAGAGATTAGAAAGAGTAAGATAGAGTACAGATTATCAAAATGATTATTGTTATTGAAGAAGATATGTTAAGAGCCTTTTATTTAGTTGATAATTTAAATGGGGAAATAGAGATAGCACTATGTTACTATAGATAAGCTTAGAAGGGTTTGAAAGTATACTATAATAAACAAAATAAGTTTGAAATGAGTAGAGGGAGAATAGATAAGGGGTTGGAAAACTGTTGGAAGTCAAGAAAAGGGGGGGAAGGGAGGGGGTTAGAATTGGAATAATTAAGGGAATGTGATTGTAATAGATATTATATGTTTCTAATCCAATAAAATTTTTCAAAAAAAAAAGAAGTCAGGATTGGAAGTTGCAGTGTTCCTATATGCTGCAGGAAAGTAGGAAGATTTTGATTGATGACCCTAAGAATCGCATAGATGGAACTCCCCGATACCTAGTGCCTTAGATGATAATACTAAGGTGTAAAATCAATGTGGTATCCTGAGAAAGTTCTAAAGAGCGTAACACTCACATTCTTGAAATGTTCAAAGACAAAGCAAATTCAAATTATACAGTAGGTATGTATTGCTATCCATTGTCACATTAAAAGTTTGGTGCTCACACCTTCTCGCTGGATTTGCTTTGCTAGAGCAACAGTTGTAAAAAATGCAGAGGCCTCTTCCTTTCCTATGTGACCTCAGAAGAGTTAATATACCATTTTAAATCAGAAGTTTGGCAGAGCATAACTAAGACTATTTAAATCAGTGCAGGGTTCCTGTTCTATTTAAGGGCTGCAGTGTGGATAGCCTTAGATTTCATACAAAAATGTGACCTAACTATGGCTGAATCCACATTACCTCGGAGCGTCCCGGTGTTGCACTAAATGTTCGCTAAACATCCAGAAGTATAGTGTCTTTCAAGCGCGATTTCTGAATCGCGCTAGAAAGACGTTATACTTCCAGGTGTTTAGCGAACATTTAGTGCAACACTGGGACGCGCCGAGGTAAAGTGGATTCAGTCTATGTCTACACAATTAACTTTTAGTGCCCAAGTGCCAGACCGGAGGTTTGATGAAGGAGTAGGGGTGGGGTTTAATCCACTAAGTTGTTACAGCATGTGCAATGGTGGCAGGGAAGTGGAATGGTTCCCCTGTCTTTTTTGGCTGCCAAAAAGGCTGAATTCTTCCACAGATCTTCAAAATCCATGTTGGGGATGGGAAGCATGCCCTATCTTCCCTTTTCCTTTTGCGTTCTGGGTGAACTAGGCCATCCCCTGGGGGTATTAGATTCAAAGGCAGTTTAAACAGATTGTGTATGCACAAAAACTCTAAATCTGCTGAAAAAATGGCCACTATGATGTAACAAGCTGCCTTCCCTGTGCTATAAATCACATGTTGTTGGTCTTCAGGATTATTTGTATCTCTGGATTGGCTCATTCTATGCAATTAACATTTTAAAACAATTAAATGGGCCTATGTACCGGGTACACATCCCTTTGCTTGGAAAGAAAAAGAGAGAGAGCAATATGTGTTCTGTTTGTCCTAGATACTGGATTGGATCCAACCAGCTTTTTTGTTTGTGAAAAAAAAGGAAGAGGGCTTTTTTGACTCCACAAAAAGGTTATTCTGAGAATCATGGGATCTGCCGGTACAAAATCCATGTGGAACAGGGCTATCATAAGTAGGGGAAATGGGGGAGTTTAGGGTTCTAGTGGGGGACCCCCCCCCCCAGGTCTTGTTGCCCACAGCTAAGGGGAAAATTAAAAAGAAAAATAAGGCCTCATCTACTTGAAGTTCTTACCATAGGGATCTGTCAATTCCTAGAACTACCTGGAAATAACAAAGGATAGCTCTAGGAAACACTCTGTGATAAAGCCAGACATTCTTACCATACTTCTAGGTGGCTCTAGGAATCATCAGAACTCTATGACAACAACTTCCAGTAAATAGATGATGTCTTATTTTGTAATTTCTCTCCTGGGACACTGCCTGCCTCACCCCCACTCCCAGTCTCCCACCAGTCACCAGGTAGCGCCTGGCAATTTAGGCACGATTCAGTGGGAAAGCTTGCTTGATCCAACCCAATATGAATACTGCAAGAGAAAGGAATGGCAAGAAATACTCTCAATTTGACCTTTCGACCAGATTTTCCTTTGTTTATCTGAAACTCTAATTTGCACTACTGTTTTTGGTTCTTCCATTTCAGCCAAACTGTAAATCATTATCTAAAAACTAATGTTTCTTTGTTTTTGCAAGCTTTAGATTTGTACATTGAGATGTCTTCTGAGACCCATCATCATGGAACCAATAGTAACACTGAAAAAAGCAAGAGTGGGACCTGTCTACTAACTAAGCCATGGACACACTTAGATGAAGATCTTTCCACTCCAAAAGCAGCAGTAGAGGTCCTGCCTTCCTCTATGCATCTTGGTAAGAAATTGTAAAAGAATTGCTGAGGAAGTTTTTTCTTTCTTTTCAGAATTTTCTATCTTAGAGCCCCTTACCTTGTTGACATGTGAGCTGCATTACTTAACTAAAGATTAAAACCACAATTCATATCAAATCACACTTGATATCTGGGTCCTTAGATGTTCTTGTTTTATACTGATGCACTTATCCATTGTCTGCAGTTGGAGAATGTAGTCTGCAGTCTTTTATTTGAAATTATACTGTGTTTTAGATAGTTTCACTGTAGCTATTATTATGCGGATGTAATTCTGTTTTAGGAAACCTGAAGATTCCAGAAAGATTAGTAAACTGTGCTACTGTATAGTATTCTAATTGTTTTTCTGCGGGCAATAGCACTTCTTAATCAATCCATTCTGTGGGCAATTACTTCTTACTCAATCCATACAAAGGAGTTGGGCCATGAGAAAGACTCAACTAAATGTAATTGCTATTATTTACTCAAGTACTATATTTGCCACATGCAAATGTGTGTGAATAGGTATCAGTACAGCGATCTTCTTAGGCTAATCCTAAGAGGTGTTTGATCTGGTACTTTCTGTGCTGGAAATTTTTCCCACTGTTTGCTAACTGTTTTGTTGTATTGGTAATTGTTGTATTTCTGCCTGGTTGATACTGGTAGTCTAACAGTGTTGTCCTAAACAGACTTCAGTAGACTTAAAAAGGTGTAACTCTGTTTAGGATTGTGCTAGAAAAGGACTATTAGAACAAGAGGATTGACTCCCTTACTGTGTGGACTGTAGTCAGTAATGTTCTGATACAGAGCATTACAAAACATTCTCTCTGGAACTGGTGGCAAGAATGTTGGGCTGGGATCTAGGTTACCTTGCTTTGGAGTTCCACTCTACCAGGGAAGATTGACGAGGGATCTTGGAATAGCCACTGTTGTTCAACTTATCCTACCTATCAGGACTAGAGAAGGGCACGAACCAGAAAAAAACCGAACCATGTGGCTCGTGGTTCGTCAAATTTCACGAACCATGAACCACGAACTTTCACAAACCTGTGCCAGGTTCACGAACCAGTTCATTTGGTTCGTGAAAACATCACATCCAGGTCAGAAAATCATCACTTCCAGGTCAGCAGAAGTTCACTTCTGGGTCAGCAGAAGGTCTGCAGGAAGTCCATCCCCTGTTGCCTAGGAAACCGATTGATTGGCACCAGGATGTCTACAGTGACGGACCAAAAACTGAACCAAACAAACCAGCCTAAAGTTCATGGCGGTTCATCAGAAATGGGATCTGATGAGCTGTGGTTCGCGAACCATGAACCGGCCTGGTTCGAGCTTAATTTTGGTTTGTATTTCGGTTCGTGCTCATCTCTAATCAGGACTATTATTATAATTAATGTTTATTTACAACATTTATATCTCACCTTTCTGGCCAATCACAGTCACCAAGGCAATTAACAATTAAAACAGCATAATAAATACATCATAAAACCAATTAAAACAGTATATAAAACAGAGGGCAGCAAATAAAAACACAAAGCAGGAAGGAAGAATAAATGAGAATGCCTGACCAAATGAAAAATCTTCAGCTACTGTTAGAAAACAGTGATCAAAGGGGATAAACAAATATCCCTGGGAAGGGAGTTCCTTAATTTTGCCACCATAAATTGGAGGAGGGGAGAGCAAGATTGTAAGCCAGTTTGGGCCTCCTTTGGGGAGAAAAGTGGAGAATAAATAAATACATTTGCTTTTTCCAGGCCACTGTAAGCAATCTTGGCCATTCTGGAAACATAAGAAAAATATTAAATAATAATGATGATGATGATGATTTACTATCTTTCCGCTGGGCCTGTAAGACAGAGATGTTCCACCAGGCATATGGCTGAGGCTAGGCTAGGCCACCACCGGCCTGGACAGAGGAGAAGTGAAGATCTGACCCCTCCCTATTAGAGTCGTCCACCATCTAGCTTCCAGTTGACAGATTGGTTGCCTCCAATTAGCAAATTGATTGCTACTGTTTTGTATATCAATCTTTATAGTGTACTGTCATGCTGTTTGTTTGATTTTAAACTATTTTTATGATGTAAGTTATTATACATATGTTTTTATCTGTTGTAATCCGCCCTGGGGGTGATCCCCCTCTGGTTTTTGGCTGTAATCCGCCCTTGGCCTGCTTTGTGGGGAGGGTGGAATAAAAGTTGAAAATAAATAAATAAATAAATAAATAAATAAATAAATAAATAAATAAATAAAAGTAGAATCAAGGAATCTCTTCTCTCCCATTCTTCCTGAGGAGACCCTTTACCTATGTCTGGAGCTACCTTATGGTGGGCCTTCAATATTCAATGTTTCTATTTGAGTTCTGGTGTCAAGATCCCTGTTGTCTGTTGCTGTCCATCCACCTTTTGATAGTTTCATATCTGTCTCCAGGCCCACTGGATGTATTTTTCATGCTGCTTATGACATATGCTGCTTATACATATTTACATCTAACTTACTATGTCTAAGCAATTTTTATCCCTAGTATACATAACACATAGTGGACAGTGGAAAGCTGTACAAATTCAGTCAAAAGGCAATTATTAATTAATCTTATATTTTACTTAGGCAGAACATTTTGGTTGCTAGAGAATAGGCCACATAATCCATGAGCCAATAAGGAGCTATTCCTCTTCCACAATTGGCAATGGAGATTCTATCCACATGCGCATTCATCTGAAATAGTGGAGCAAGGCCATTGTGAAATGTTTATGCTCCTTTCTTTTGCAGTGTTTGCATTTCATTGTTTCAGTCCATTGTTCATTTTGAACTGCCCATCACTGCACCTTTCTATTCTCCTCTTTCTTCTTGAGTGGGGTGTTAACTATTAAAGTTATCCAATATCTGCTTCCTTTATTTGCTGTGAGTAACAGTGAAAACAGATTTGTACTAGCAAAAATGAGAAAGCTGTGTTATAAAGCAAGTTTGGTACCTTTGTAGTCAATTATGCTGTCATCTCCAATTTTAGTGGACACAACAGAAGAAAATATTTGCAACTGGCTGGACTCTGGTTTCTAGTAAGTATGACCAATCTTTTCTAAATAGAATAGCTGAGCCATCAAACAAAATTCCTTACACTGCATCCTTTATCTTTCGAAATATGTTGTTTCAGCATTAAGAACTGAACTGTGCTTCCAGTGCTGGGATCCTAAGCATGCTTAAGGTGGGAAAAGATCCAACTCAAATCAATGAAACTTACAGTACTAATCACATATCATGCTGTTTCTGGGTCTGGCCCAGCTCTGTCCTGGGTCCTTTGGAACCAGAAGTGTGCTGGGAGTTCCCATTTTGGAGCGCCCAGTGATTTTTATAATTGAATTCCCAGGGGCATCGGGCCTTGATTTGGATGGGCTACATGTAAGTTTCCTCAAAAGAGTTACTGGCAGCTCTTGGGTTCTGTTTCAGGTTGGGAAAATGGCATAGGAGAGGGAACACTTAAGCCTTCTCTCTTCACCTGTCACAGGCCTGATTTAAGTCAGGCCCCCATGACCTGATAAATAAGTTTTGACATAAATCTCACAGCACATATATTTATTTATTATATTATTACTTTGATTTGATTTATACCCCGCCCTCCCCACAGATGGGCTCAGGTGGGCTCAGGGCAGCTTGAAAGAACTCAAACTGGACCAAGAAGCAGTATAATGTGTGGTTAACTGTGCTAAAACAGGCAATGATATAAATTTCACAGGTTGATAATGTTGAAACTGATGGATTTGTAAGAAGAATATTAGAGGGACTGTAGTATTGTTGGGGCAATTATTTTGTTTCTTTGTTTGTTTATCTGTCTATCACATTTACATGCTAGCTTTCCACCCAAAATAAGGTCCCTAAGGCAGCAAACAACAAATATTAAAACATCTCAAACATTAAAATAACATTACAATATTTATATAAATACAATAAAAATGTATAGACACACACACAATCAAGGAGGAGATCAGTAAGAGTTTACTGGGGGTACACCAAATTAAACAAAAAAAGCCTTTACCTACTGCCAGAAGATAGTGGCAGAGGGAGACGGGTGAAGCTCCCCGGGGAAGGAGATCCAAAGTTTCCTTTGTGCTCTCTTCCTTAGTGCTATAATCCCCACCTTGCCTACTAAAAACATTAAGTTTGTGCTGCTTTGGTGGGAAGTAATCAACTGTGCCTTTAGATTTCATCACTAACCAAGTTCATGGGAGACTTTGACTGAATTATGGCTTTTTCATGGGCAAGGGGAATATGATTAAAATCTATAAGATCCATGTCCATTAATTCAGCTAGGATAGACAAATATGCCCCCTTCATTTCTTTCTGAGACATTTGTTTCTTTTACCTTGTTTACAAGACCTATTTTTTATACTGTTCCTACGTTATCTCCCACTTAGACACAATCACCACAAAAATAACATTTGAAATGGTGCAAATATAACTGAATATATTATGCAGGAGAAAATAGAAAAATAAAGCTTCACTAGATCTGTTCACACAACAGAGAATGAAATTGGAATAGGGATTGAAATGTGGTGGGTGGTTTTGTGAAACTGGGTAGCATCTCTGATTTTCAATTAAAAGATCCCAGGCCTGTGAGATACCATGGAGAATGGTTAGCGATCAGAACTGATGGTATTGGGCTACATACACCATAACTTGGACCAAAATGAACATATTCTAAAACCAAATATGACATGGATAATAGAAACCAAACTTGCAACCCTGCGTCCAGTTCTCCCTTCGCTTAATACATAGTGAAACATGTAATATGGCATTGTCATGTCCTGTGTGTTATCATGGATTGGATCTTCAGAGGATTTCCTTGAATGGAGGGGAGACAGAACATTTTGGGCTGCAGTGGGAGGGCAGTAGCAGGGAAATCCTGCTCCATTGATAGAAATCCCTTCTGTTCTGAAAATTACCTAGAGGTAAAAGTTCATATTCTCTCCCCACTCCTATGGTAGCCAATCATATGGAATAATGTTGGGAAAATGTACAACGTGATGGTATCAACATTGTAAGTTTCATTTATTAAATGTCGTGGGAAAAGAATGGGGAACTGTGTACTGGGGACTAGTTGTGCTCTGAGATGGGACACTCATTCACCACTTTCTTTCTTACAGCAAGATGATGGGATGGATTTTTCAAAACTTGGTTTATTTGGGACCTTCATTTGAATTAAACTTTCACAAGTATGTAGGGTGGCCAGATTGCTCATTTTGGCAGGCAACCTCTGCCTCGGTCTCCTGCCACAACTTGATAGGGTAGTGGTGGGGAATGGTGAGGGGCTGGTGAAATAATGTCCCATGATGCTGCGATGTCAATTCTGGTTACACAGCTAGCTCTGATGTTGTGGCATCGTGGGACATCAAGCAGTGATGGGGGACCAAGGTAGAGGGCAGGAGGTGACATCACTGTGCCACGGGATGCTCCAGGCTTCACTTGAAACTCTACATTTTACTCTGTGGTTACACGGTCAAAAGTGATATCATGGCATTGTGGGGCACTGTTCTTTGCCCCCTATCTCCCAGGGGTTGCCAGCAAGCCTTTCAGTGTACTGACTGAATGGAGATTGTTCCTTAACATTTATCCAGGAACTAATTTTTTAAGATTGCAGTCCTAAACACATTTATTTGGGAGTGAGTCTGACTAATCCAAAAAGACTTACTACTCAGTAAAAATCCGTAAGATTGTGCTCACACATCACACTACTAAATCAGACAAAAGTAGGAAATAGAAAACTTGTATTAGGAAGCAGTTAACAGAAGAGCAGCCCTGTCCTGTTAGAAAGATGCATTAGCATGTCTGTTCTGTTAATAAATGAGTCATAGTTCTGGATATTTAATTATATTCTTGAACTTAACCCCCCCCCCAAAATTTCCTTATTTTAACAGCTTATCTGCAAGCCACGATTTACAAGAAAGCAGAGACAAAGCAGGTAATAAAATACTTGTATTCCAGTATTTGACATGCTATGATGGAAAGAGGGCGCATAAAGTAGTTCATTAGAAATCCTTCACAAACATCACCCCATTTATTTAATCATGACAAACATTTGCTCTGTGTTGTTTGAGCAAACTAAAACCTATACCTTAGACATGCAATCAAATAGGGCACACCAAGGGCCACAGTCCAAAGCAGTAAACTCCCCCCACCCCACCACACACAGAGTATTAAACTGGCAGCTCTCTTAACTAGGTTTCTGTCTCATTTATAACATCACCCACACCTTTCTCAAACAACCTGTCTTTTCCCTGTTGCTGCTCTGTTTTCTTCTTCCACATGTCATGGTTCATACCAAACTGAACACATTACAAGATTGCATCCCACCGGATTTTCTGCTAGCTAAAGAGGGTGGAGGTGAGGGTGTGCTCTTCAAACATTGGATTTGGGGTAGGGTTCTGATTTAGTTATCCTAGAGTTTTTTTGGAAGTATTCAGGATTTTTGTCAGGTATTCCATTTCTGGAAGCTGACAGGCTTCCAGAAAAGGGAAGCTGACTATGGTCATCATAGAGATTCTGAAAAAATACAGTCCAATTTTCAGCAGAAATATGCATATCCAAAGGTGACGACATCTTGGGCCTCCTAACATTGGTAAGCTTCCAAAATAGGGCAGAGTTATTTTGTTTTACTGTCTGAATGAGTTCCTCCCATAGGTTGAAAGTATGCTCTTTCTTCTTCCCTTGTATAATAAGTTTGTAGATTTTTCTGATTTAATAAAGCTAATTGTGCCTCTGATCTCCTTTCCAAATCATTACTCAAGGAGAGAGAATATAGGCAATTTAGTTCTTATTTTGCTCGGGCACATTCAGAGTCAAACCAGGGTTTGACATTTCTGTGAAGGTGATGTAGACTGTTATCTGCTGGGGTCATCAAGACAGTATTGAGCTTGTGAATTAAACCTTGGTAATCAGTTAGTGGATCTTGGTTAGTGTTAAATTTGTAAATACTCAAACTTATTTCTGCGGATTTTCTGTAGTTAGAAGTTCCTTTACTTTTTTATCAAGTTTGCTGGCCCATCTTAATCTTTTAACTCAGTAAGTCTCTAGCCCCCTTCCATTGCAAAGCTATAAAGCAAAAGGCGTATCTCTGTAACAGAACAAACTAGAGATTTACTTTTAAAAAAATGAAAGCAGGAATTCAGACAACCCTCTACACATATTGCTGTACTTTTATATCACTAAAAAGTCCCCAGCCAGTGTGTGTGTGGGGGGGGGGAGAACTGGCTGCTGCACCAGCCAAGCTTCATGGGATTCCTGGAGCTCGCCAGCCTGCCCACCATTTTCTGGTTGAGGGGCTGGGCTCCTCTACATCCAGACCTGGCATCAGGGAAAATCCATTACTCTGGGCCAGTTCGGTCTTTCTCTTTTAAAATCTAAGGGCCATGGGTGGATCCCAAGTCTTCTGACCATCAACTTCATTTGTTATGGCTTTTGAGCTAATGGCATAAAATATTTGAATAGAATTGACCATTAGCTGTTAGTCAGCATCTTGAGGATGACTAACAGCTGTTTCCTGGCTTGGCTTCCTCTTTTTCTCCCCACTCCAATCCCTCTGTGAAATCCCAAACAGTCCCCCAAATTCTGGGAGACTAATTTACATTACTTTTGGAATTTTTGAAGTGTTTTGGATCATTTTGGTGTTCCCAACTCCAAAAGGCTAATTTTGGATATAATTTCAGCTTGGGTATACCAAAATGCACACCGCTAAGTATGCCCCCTTCCTCCAAAGGAAGATTAAGGATCATCAGACCTGCATGAAGAAAAGCCACAAGGAATGGGGCTGCAACGAAGAGGGGAATCAGGTTAAGACTGAGTGAAAAGCCTGGTAGAATCTGACCTACTGAGTTGGAAAATTAATTTCAACCTCATTGTTAATTTTTGCAGTATTGCTTCACCCAGGGCCGGTGCCAGGGTTTCTGGTGCCTGAGGTGAGATACCTACTTGCGCCCTTTGTCCTGTGTATGCACGCAAAGCGCGCGTGCACTCCGGCCCTGTGTGATGATGTCACTTGTGATGTCATCACGCAGGAGCGTCCCTCTCACCTGAGGTGGGCGGCAGTGGCAAAGGGGCAGGGAGGCAGCTCGCTTCGCCACTTGCTTCCCCAGTCGCTGCCGTGTCACCTGGGCGCCTGGCTTGCTGGGAGCTGAGCTGAGGCAGGTGGCAGCAGCAAAGGGGCAGAGAGGCAAGCGGGGACGCGGCCCACTTCTGGGTTGGGGGGGGTCATCGGGGGGGTCATCGGGGACGAGCACGGCACCTTCTTCAGAGTTCAGCACTCGAGGCGGCTGCCGGCACCGCCTCCGTGGATGTGCCAGGCCTGGCCCCACCTCCTTGTCCACTAGGGCCTGGGGTTCTCCTGGAATTAAAATAAGAATTTGTGTGAGCCATAAGGCCCAAAACTATCTGTACAGCTAAAAAAAACTTTCACATTTATTCTCTGCACCATGGCTCAAAACTATTTAGCTGGTACAGGAGTTAACCTTTCCCTGTTCTGTGTCCTTGTTCACCTGTAATATTCCATAACCCTATTCTAATTACCTTAACAGGGAAACCCTCTATCAGTTCATAAAAGTGTATTACCGTGGGTAAAATGGTGGGGCTAGGATCAATTTTCAGTTCCTTTTGAATGTCATAAGTCATAGGCTACTCACAAGTTGGTTGTGAGAATGTAGGAGGGAAGAAAGCAGGTACATAGCTTTGGAGGAAAGAATGATAACTAAATAATAGTATTTGAGCTTGAGAGAAGATTGGCAAGACATGCCAAGATAAAGTTCAGCACGACTGCGGCACTGGCATCTTCATGGTTATTTTGAACTGCCCAAGTTTTTTCTTTTCTGTTTTACTGTTACAAGAAAATCACACAGTTGAAAATGAATATGACATATGTTTTCTTTTGTAAAAGGTTAAATTTTTGAGGTAAGGCATAAATAGATGTTGACATATGCACTAGAGGGATCATTATTTGCAGAAGCCGCTTTTGTGTTACGCCAAGCCTTGAGCAGCAAGAAATATTTGAATAGAAGGCTAGTTCGTTAGCAAGAAGAGAAATTAACATTGATATAACACCCTCCATTTTCATTTATTTAGGAGTCCTTGTTACAGGAAGTGGAGTCTTAACTAAGTTCATGTACAAAGGAAGTGCAACTTCAGATTTAAACACGTCCAGTAAATGCTAGGCAGATTTTTTTTTCTAGTAATATGTTACTAGACAATAGTATAGTAATGGTGAATATAGTTGTATTTATGATTTTTTTAAGCATCAAAACAAATAGTGATGGTATAATCGCAGAGCTTTTAAAGTCCTCATTTGAAGCCACTTGGCCTGAAACACCAGAAATATAATATGTACTAGTGTTGGTGATTGTTGCATTTGTGATGTGTTGGTTGAGTCTGTTTATTTATACGGGAAAGTTTTTTGATTGAGTGTACTTATTATTAAGACTGTTCCAAGTAAATTAATAAATATATATAAATAGGACAACCAAACTTGCCAGATGTTTCTGGTGTATGGACTGGTACTGTTTTTTTAAAAATAAAACATCAGATTGTACTTGGATGGGTGATAAGAAGGACCCTGCTGGATCAGACTGATGGTTTCTCTAGTCCAGAACCCTAGTTTGCACAGTGACCAACAGGTGCCCCTGGATGGTCCAGAAACATGGCAGAGCTCAAGGACACCATCTGTCACCCATTCTCACTGCATGTACCACCCCACTCAAGATCTGGAGTGTTTGGGAAATCTCATTGGGCATCTGTGACTTTAAAGGCTCTTGAGGAACCAGTCATAGGTCTATTTAAATAAGCAGTTGTATAATGGCTGTTTGTTGTAGTACTGGGCTGAAACGTGGCCAAAATGCAGCACAGTCCAAGGATAAACTCCTTTTATCCAAAACAGTTGGATAAAATAATCTGACTCGTGTTATAATAGTATCTATTGTGTTGAGTTCAGGTCAATACATGTCAGATCTCAAATATACATTAAATGAGGGGAAAAGGCTTTCAGTTTCTTTGCCCATTTTGGTGAGTTACTGTTCTTGCATTTTGGCTCCCTTTTCCAAAGTGAGCGGTTTAACAAAAATGCTGGATATAATGAAAAATAAATATCCGTGAATTATATTGCTTTCCAGCTCTCTCACCTCCCCCGAGAATGATACAAATGACAGTGCAAAACTACATGCGGTAAGTTCCTCATATTGACTTCAGAAGCCTCTCTGAGTTCCAAAAAAGCCATGCCATTAATTATCAATGTCTTAACTGTGGGATGTCAGGAAGAATATTTGTTAGCTTAATGACGACATCTACATTTTCCTAGTATTAAGCAAAATGTGCTATGTATAATTAGCCAGAATTGCAAGAGAGTGTTAATGTAAAATTTCCATGCTAAAATATGGACGAATCTTTCATCTGGCCCATCTTTCATGCTAAATACATGCAAGTAACAAGAATGGTAGATGTTCCCATTTCTTCCCATGTATATCAACAGGAT
This sequence comes from Eublepharis macularius, assembly GCF_028583425.1. Taxonomy (NCBI): domain Eukaryota; kingdom Metazoa; phylum Chordata; class Lepidosauria; order Squamata; family Eublepharidae; genus Eublepharis; species Eublepharis macularius. The sequence continues at coordinate 28,436,218 of NC_072800.1, read as the reverse complement.
GTAGACCACAACAGGGATTGGTTCACACAATAAGATTCTCCAGCTCCTAAGCAACCGCAGTGCTACTATTACACAGGGAAGTCATGGGAATAACCAAGCTGTACATGGAGGTGGCTAGTGGTCACTTTTGGTATTTTGGCTGCTCTAATCCTAGCTGCAACTGTTGCTATGTACATTCATCATAGTGATGCCCCAAGTCACATGTGAACACATGATTCTCTGTAGAACACATGATTCTACAGAGACCAGAGTGCAGCAATTGTGGTGAATGACGAGGTGACTAAGAAATTGACTATAGGCAAAGGTACAAGACAAGGTTGCCCGTTGTCTCCACTGTTGTTTATAATGGTTTTGGAAATTTTGATGATACAGATCCGAGAAGATAATGCAATCCGTGGAATAAAGATAAAAGACTTTTCCTATAAGGTCAGAGCATTTGCAGACGATATAATGTTAATTGTGGAAGATCCAATTGAAAACATGCCAAGGGTAATAGAAAAAATCACAGAATTTGGAGATTTGGCAGGTTTTTTTGTAAATAAAAAGAAGTCAAAGATATTGTGTAAAAATATGATTAAACAAAAACAACAGCAACTTATGGAAATAACAGACTGTGAAGTAACAAATAAGGTGAAATACTTGGGAATTGAACTGACTGCAAAGAATATAGATCTATTCAAGAATAACTATGAGAAATTGTGGACTCAAATAGAGTGAGACTTGATTAAATGGAATAGATTGAATTTGTCATGGTTGGGAAGAATTGCAGCAGTCAAGATGAATGTGCTGCCAAGAGTGATGTTTTTGTTACAGACAATACCAGTTATTTGGGACTCCAAGCAGTTTGAGAAATGGCAGAGAAAGATATCGGACTTTGTTTGGGCAGGCAAAAAGCCTCGAGTGAAAATGAAAGTGTTACAGGATGCGAAAGAGAGAGGCGGAATGCAACTGCCCAACCTAAGACTTTACTATGAGGCAATCTGCTTGGTTTGGCTGAAGGACTGGATGATGCTTAAAAATCGCAAATTGCTGGCCTTAGAGGGATATAAAAAAATATTTGGATGGCATGCATATTTATGGTATGATAAAGTAAAAGCGGACTCTATGTTTTTACACCATTACATTCGGAGAAGCCTCTTCACAATATGGAAAAAGTACAGAGATTACCTACAAGAAGGAATTCCCTCCTGGGTGGTTCCTTATGAAGTGATAGATCCGAGAACTGTTGATAATGAACAACAGTGTTTAACGTATAAGGAGATAACACAAATAGAATTTTCTAAATTAAGAATAAAGACGCAAGAAGAGTTGTCTCCAAACTATGACTGGTTTCAATATAGACAGCCCAGAGACCTTTATAAATCGGATTGTGCCAAGGGAGGGATAAGAATGGAGAACTCGGACTTGGAGGAAGTAATTTTACAAGAAGACAAAAAGGAAATTTCAAAGGTCTATAAAGTGTTGTTAAAATGGTATACTGAAGAAGAGGTAGTTAAGGTGCAAATGGTGAAGTGGGCTATAAATTTTAATAAAGAAATAACAATGGAGGCGTGGGAATACTTGTGGAAAAATACTTTGAAGATTACGACATGCACTAACATTAAAGAGAATGTCTATAAAATGATCTATCGTTGGTACCTGACACCAAAGAAAATTGCGCTAGGGAATATGAACACGTCTAATAAATGCTGGAAATGTAAAAAGCATGAAGGATCTTTGTATCATATGTGGTGGACTTGTGAGGTAGTCAGGCAGTACTGGGGGGAAATAATAAGAGTAATAAGTGAGATTTTACAGTTTCAAGTTAATAAGAACCCAGAACTCCTGCTACTGAACTTGGGAATGGAAGATATTCCTGCACAACATAGGACATTGCTTTTTTACATGACAGCAGCGGCTAGACTTTTGTATGCGCAAAAGTGGAAAGTACAAGAAGTGCCAACTATCGAGGACTGGATTTACAAATTGCTGTACATGGCGGCGATGGATAAACTGACAAGAAAACTAAGAGACCTTGATCCAGGACAGTTTAACACAGATTGGGAGAAGCTGAAACAATATTTGGTGAAAAAATGGGAGGTGGGAGGAGAACTGTGGCAGTTTGAAAATTATTGAAGAAAAACAAAAGAAGAGAGAAGTGACTATACCGGGGGGAGGAGAGTTAAAGAAGAATTACTAAGCAATTATTCTATTTGATTATTCTATACAGTGTTGAGTAATAGTTATGTGATATATAAGAATAGAAATTAATTAATTAATTATGTTGCTGGCAGATAGGGGTGTAATTGAGAATTAACAGAATTAAAATTCATGAATACAAGAAGGGAGGGAATGAGAAGTAGCATATAGAATATAGGTTAAATTGATTGACTTATGCTGAAGGTATTTTTGGTTATAGCGATATTTAGAAATGTGCAGAACATGGGTCAAATTGATTGACTTATGTTGAATGTATATTGTGTTTATAGTTATATTTAGAAATGTGTAGAATATGAGTCAAATTGATTGACTTTATGTTATAAAGATAAGAGATATAAGAGGAAGTAAAGAGTAACATATAGAGTATAAGTTAAATTGGTTGACTTATAAATGTATTCATCACTTATGAGTACTCAAGTTATGTATAGGGAGGGATAAATTGTTTGTCCCATATTGATGACATTAGAATGAATAAGTTAGAGTACAGGATATTGAGAATATTACCAGTATTATTACTATTGAATAATATGCCAGGAATATATTAGTTAGTTGATAAGTGAAGGGAAACTGACTTAGCACTGTGTTATAATAGATTAGCTTAGAAGAGTGTGAAAGTATATGTTTAATTGACAAAATAAGTTGAAATGAGTAGGGGAAGAATAGACAAAGGGTTGGAAAACTGTTGGAAGTCAACAAACGGGGGGGGGGAGGGAGGGGGTTAGAACTGGAATATTAGAGTATTTTGATTGTTATAAATGGCCAAATATTTCTAATTCCAATAAAAATTTTTATTAAAAAAATGAACACATGATTATACGGGCAAAGTACATGGAAGCCTCTTTAAAGAGTCCATTTCCACGTGCACTCAGTAACAAGCGTTAACACTAATATGTTCCCTCACTCTACAGCATGCTGCAGTACAAACAAATTTAGCAATTTGGTATGTGAAGAAGTGAGCTGTGATTCACAAAAGCTCATACCCTATCACAAATGTTGTTCTTCTTATAGGTGCATCTGGACTCTTGCTCTTTTATAAGTTTGGCAATGTAGCTCCTTCTTTTCCTTACATAGAATTTGAAAGGACTTTTCACATATTTTATTTTCTCTGAATCTGAGTTGGGAAACACAGGCAGCATGGTTTCAGGTATTTTGGGTTAACTGTTACATCTAAAAAGAAGGTAAAAGTCTGGTGATGTTTGTAAATATAAAGGTGGGGCAGCCTAGAGCTGGACAAATGTCTCTCAATCCATTCTGCACTTGTTCTATAGTATAGCTACATCACATGTAAGCCATCCTTCTTATAATCCCATGTAAATCTCTCTGAACTTTGCACAGATGTGTACATTTTGAATCATGCTGTATATATTTAGTAATATCTACTTACATAATACCACAATAATAATATTTGTCCAAATGCATATTCAGTCTATACCAAATGCACACACACCCAGGACACATCAGTAGAAAAAGGATAAAAAAATAGACATCCAGTTCTGTTCTGTGACATGGACAACATGAATCAGAATGCATTATTCTGTGGAGAATGTCGGTCAAGGAGGAGAGCAGTATTCACTCTCTTGTAACCATTTAACAAAAGCAAACTATTTGACAAATCACAGCCTGAGATCTTAAAGATCTGTAAAGAAATTACAGAGAGACTTTGGTAATGTTCATCCTATGTGCTCTGTATGGAATTTTGTTAAAGGCAGTTATATCTTTCTGAAAGGTAGGTGGCTAGAGAAAGTGTGCTCCCTAAAGACTCCTAAAGATGTGCCATCTGTCAGAAGCAAAGAAGCTCTGCCACCTTTATAATTAGCATCTACCGGTACCTAACACCTACATTCTAACACCTACTGTATCATACTGTTCCTGAGAACAAATGTGTTTGCCATAGAATTGTACATGCTTTTCAAGTGATGGGTTCCTACAAAGTATCATTCTGAACTAAGAAAAAGATGCAAATGTTTACTCCAGAAAGAAACCATAATGACATCTCAGAGGACCACAAGTGTAAACAAATTTCATTGCTACTTTCCCCCAACTACTATAGATCCCTGCATCAGTTTTCAGAAATGCCTGTTCTCTCGAGATGGAACAGTGTCGGCTCTTCTCATTCTCACTCCAGTGCATCAAAAAGGTTAGTTGTTGGCTTTATTTCAGTGTCTGTACTTCTTACATTGTAAGCCATGGACCTTAAAATAGAGGTGGACTTACCTAAGGAGATGTGAACAGTTGGTAAGTGATACAGAAGATCCTTGGAACCCTTTCTAATCAAATGTATGCATGCTTCCTTGTTAGACATCATAGTTAAATTATGTGTCTGGTGGTCAAAAGGAGGACATATCTCTGTTCAGGGCTTTTTTTTCTAGGAAAAGAGGTGGTGGAACTCAGTGGGATGCCCGTGGAGAAAATGGTCACATGGCTGGTGGCCCCGCCCCCTGATCTGCAGACAGAGTGGAGTTTAGATTGCCCTCCGTGCCGCTCTAGTGGTGTGGAGGGCAATCTAAACTCCCCTCTGTCTAGAGATCAGGGGGCAGGGCCACCGGCCCTGTGACCATTTTCAAGAGGTTCCAGAACTCCGTTCCACCGCGTTTTAGCTGAAAAAAAGCCTTGTCTCTGTTCATTATTCTTTTGGTGGCACGAAGGTACTCTCCAGAGGCTTTTGTTCCCTCTGAGCTGCTTATTCACACACAGGACTTTGTCTTGTTTTATTTAAAATTAGAAGGCCCAGAACATTCTACACATATCCAAACCACCTGCTTGTCCAAATTCATTCCGTTCTGCAGGAAATTTCATGTAACTGTATGTAGCTAATATCCTATTTATCAAGCCTTCTGTTTTCACAGATGTTCTGGATAACACTGCATTCGGTTGAACAATCCGGTGCTTAGCCAGCAATCTAGAAAACTGGCTGTAGGTATGGGAGAGAGGAGGCCATGAGCACACGGAATGCTTCCTTTTTTTCCTGGCTGAAAATTCTGTTGTGCACATGGAGCTAATCTGCCTGTTTGAAGACATAGGCAAGATCTGTCCTGCTCCCCTTTAAATCGTTTAGTGTTTCATTCAGTTTAGTTAGGACAAGGAAGGAATGACTGATCCTTGCATTCAATGTTTCTGTATTTAGTCAGAAATTGTATTTGGGAAAAGTTTGGATCTTCTTTCTCAGTGTTGGCCCAGTTCCAGTTTTTGAGTGATGCAAAGTGCAGAAGGAACTGCATGTTGGTTACTGAACAATATTTCTTCCATTATTGTGATGAATTTTAGGGAAACGTGGCTTACAATGAACCCCTTTCCCAAGTGCCCAAGAATCTCCATGGAGTGGCATATAGCCAGACATTAATAACTGATAGATTGTCTAGACCACGATGACTGGAAATTCTTGGAACGCATATTAAAACAGATGTGTCTAACAGTCAGTTCACATGTAACGAAGTCCTCTTGGCTGCAGTGGGTCCTGTCAAGTCACATGCTCTGGAAGTTCCCAGGCAAGCACAAACCCAATTCAGACCAGGACAATGGCATGTGAGGAGAAGGGGTCTGAACCTCCCCACATGCCAGTTTCCTGACTCGGTCCCAAGGAGATACAATTTGCTTTTATTGATGGGACAAATAGCAGGATGGTTTCAGGTCAGGAAAATAGCATAAGGTTTTAAGTCCCTTCTCCCAGGGCACTGCAGATCTGACCTGAATTGGGCCCATGCATGCCTAGGAATCTGTTGTTAAGAGCTGTGGCAGACACAGGGATTATGCAATGAGCAAATTGGCCCTTGGAATGGGATGGTCTAGGAACTCAAGTAAATGAAGTTGAGTTGCTATATCTACTTACTTTGTCTGGAAACATGCAATCATTTTTTTTAAGGGGGCACATGCTGGTACAGAGAACTGGCACTTCTTTACAGAGTGCCAGCCCCTCTTTATGGAGCATAGATAAGCACATCTTGGGCATTCGGGACTTAGGTTGATAGGGGAGAACAACATGAGTAGCATTACCTCTCTTTAAAGCAAAAAACCCCAACAATGCATATGATTATAGATTTTCAGACTCTCAAACTAATCCTGTCTTCCACCTGCAGAAAAGCCATTATATCTGTCCATCTACGGACAAATACTGTTCGAAGAGGGAAACTGTATAGTAGGTTATTGAAATGAGAGATCACATCAGCCAAGCACCCTGCTTTCTTTTGATGTTTCTCTACAGTGTCACTGAATGGCTAGATTTCTCAGAGAAAGATCCTGTTGAGATTCTACTGGATTTGGGGTTTGGCATGGACGAACCTGACATCTGTACCAAAATCCCTCCTCGGTTCATCAATTCTGCATCCATGGCTAGAGGCATCAATATTCGGGTCTTCATAGAAGCTCAAAGGCAGCGCATGGATATAGAAGCCCCCAATTTATGTGGTAAGTAAATACCTTAGAATGTCTATTTCCTGTCTTATTGGATGTATTATTGGATACCCGTGAGGGACAATGCTGAAAAAATAAATTTTAAAGGAATATTTGATTGTTCTCTTTGAAAAAGATGTTTTGAAACGGGCAATATTGGGATCTAGACAACCCATTGAGGACTTATTACTCAAGAGGAATATTATTCATCATATTGACCTCACAGGACTGTTGTGCTTTGACAGAATTACAATCTTCTGGAGAGAAGTATCACTGAATAAATTCTTTCTCCCTGCAAGTTGGATACACGGTGCTTTGGAACTGGCAATTATTGAAAGGACTTGTGTACATGGTGCTCCCTTTGCATTTGCACTTTAACTTTTATGTGCAATATATGAATAGCACTTTGGGCACCTTGCACTTTATCTATTGGTACAGTATCCTGATGTTAGCGCTGGTATGAATGTTATTCCAACTGATGGGGATGATTGTTATTAAAATTGTATCATTTGCACATTGATCTCCAGTACTGTGCGGTTCTACATACTGGTTGTGATATATGTTACTTTACTGAGTTAGTAAGTTGACGCGGGTATTTTTGGTTTTGCTTGCTTACTTTCAGACTCTGGGAGGTTACCAAAATGGCTTCTTCTATCAGTTTCATGAAATTAAAAAAAAATGAAGTGAACAAACTGACAATGGAGAACAAAACTAAACAACCGTCTGATCATCCTGTAGTCCCATGTCTACCTTTTCAGCTGCATACAGACATTTTGACCACCTAGGCAAAACAGAAATCTTTTCCTTTCAACCATTCAAGTAATATCAAGAAATGTGTAACCTTTACTATAGGAAGAGAATCCTCTTGGGTGCAGAGAAGAAAGGAAAAACTAACAGAGAGCAGAACCACAAGTGACAAAAGGCACAGATTGGACACTTGTCTGCTTCCCTCAAGTTTTGATGGGAAATGTAGGCAAGCTTGGCGGAATGTTGGACAAGTGACAGTTGAAAAGTCCATTGGACAGCAGTCAGAGAGCGAAGCTACGAGACCAGGATGCCTACATTTCCCATCAAAACTTGAGGGAAGCAGACAAGTGTCCAATCTGTGCCTTTTGTCACTTGTGGTTCTGCTCAGAGATGGGAGTTCAGAGAATCCTTTGGTGGTGCAGAGGTGGGGAACCCAGAAAAAAAGAGGAGCACATGGGAGATCTCAAGCTTTTGAGCTCTCAGCAACTCTTCATCAGGCTTGATATTTAAAAAGAGAGGCAAAGAAAAGAAAAAGGAGTTCAGGGAGGCCTGTGGGGTTGATGTTCCATGTACCTGTTTCGGTCCAAAGAAAATGATGCAAAACAGTTTTTAAAAGGGGGAGGGGGAGAGAGAAGGCTTTTCTAGCTATCATCACTTCTCCATTCATGTTTTGGTCTCCTGCAGACGTGTTTCCTTTCAAACACTGGGAGATAAGAAGCAATGCCGGGCAGAGTCGGACATTGAGACTTGAAGTTGTGCAGAGACCTGACGTTGTACAGAGTTGGACATAGAGACCTAAAGTTGTACAGAGAGTTTCCCAAATCCAAGACAAGTGTGAGGCCTGTAAAGTGCAAAGTATCTACTACACATGTAGGGGCAGGCAGTGTCCCCTGTACAGGGCTGAGCAGTCTAGTATATAACCAGATCCCAATATGGCACAGCGCTCCTGTTAGGAACAAAAAACAAGACAGAGGGAGATAATCCCCCCCAAGAAATAATCTTTATTTCCCCAACAAGGTGAACAGCTGGAATGTGAGTGAGAGCAAAAACATGAAACAAAGTTGAAATAGACTAACACAATCCTAGCATTGCTTCCCTTGGTTATTTTCTCATTGGGTTGAAAGGGGAATTTAAGAAGAAATAAACAGTGAAAAGAAGAACATACATTGTCTTATCTCTGGTGATCTGAGCTGAAGAGAAGAAAAATTGGTCTGGGATGAAGGACAAGTCCAAACCAAAACCAGTTAAGAAGTTGGGGATAGAGGTGGGCACGATCCAAAAAAAATTAACAATCCAGCTGATCGTGGATTGGCGCCGGCGACAATCCCAAATAAATGATCCACACCGATCATCTCCCGTTCCTGATCCGTGGATCATGGATTGTGGGGGCGCGCTGCTATTCCCAGCAATGTGGGAAGGTGGGTGGTGGCGGCGGCTGCTGGGCCCGGCGGGCACGGGGAGACGGCGACGAGCTGCCTCCCCTCAGGGGGCGGGGGGGTCTGGCCGCTCACCGGTAGCACCCCCCATGTGCCCGCCCGCCAGGCCAAAAAGGAGCACGCTGGCGAGAAAAGAACGGTGGGTGATGATGGCGGCCACTGGGCCTGGTGGGCATGGGGAGATGGCGACGAGCTGCCTCCCCTCAGGAGGCGGGGGGGGTCTGGCTGCTTGTCTGTGTTTGGCCGTCAGAGCTGCCTATCAGGGTTTGCAGGGATGAGATTGGAGTGCCCATGGCTACAGAACAACCCCTTCCCCCTCCCTCCCCTGGGTGTCTCCTCCCAACTGGTGACTGCTTTGCTGCTCCGTGGTTGGAAGGAAGCCCTGCTGATCAAGGAAAGATGGGCTTCCATTCAGGTTTCCAGGGTGACAGAAGGAGGGCAAACACAGCTCAGGCATTCCCCTGGCTCCTTTGCCATGGGAATAGATTGCTGGCACCTGAGTGTCTGGCTTCCCGATCCGAGCCTGATCGCCAAGATCTGGGGCCCTCCCAATCGCTGGATCATGGGTCGTGGACAATCATGATCCACCGGTTCATGATCACGCGATCGCCATTATCATGGGTTTTTTTTTTTAGCATAATGTGGATCGTGGCCATCTCTAGTTGGGGATCCAAGGTGAGGGATTCAGATATTCAGCAAAAAGGTGAAGGTCTTGGAAGCAAACTGAGGAAGTGGGCTCAGGTACCAAACCAGCTGCTGAATTGGAGGGGCTTGAGATGCCCTTTTAAAGTGCTCTGGTAAGGGTGAGCTTGGTATCCACATCAGGATTAATTCAAGAGTGTGTGGTGCTAGGGAGGGGGCATAGAGTTTTTAGGTGAGATGATTGAATTACTGAGCTTTAACTCATTAACCAGCAAACTTGACTCAGTCAGTCTTGGATGTGATGTAGCATCTAGAGGCTGAGCACAAATAGCTTTTCATTAGTGTGCACTTTGGAGAATTCTGGCAGTGGGTTGTTCCCCTCTGATAGTGCCCAGAGAAATTCATGCTAGTTCAAACCCCTCCTCTTTTTGATATCAAGATGGATTCATTTACCCATCTCTGGTAGTTAAATCAGAAGGTTTTTGATGAGCAGGGCTTTTTTTCCACGGGAACGCAGTGGAACGGAGTTCCGGCACCTCTTGAAAATGGTCACATGGCCGGTGGCACCACCCCCTGACCTCCAGACAGAGGGGAGTTTAGATATCCCTCTGTGCCGCTAGATAGCCCACATCACCAGCCATGTGACCATTTTCATGGAGGGCAATTTAAGCTTTAAAAAACTCCCCTCTTGTTCCACCATGTCTTTTCCCAGAAAAAAAGCCCTGTTGATGAGTATAGTCAAATATGAGAGTTCCTGTGGATGGGTAGCCTTGCTTGCAACAGGAGTAGGTTTCAGGTGCAATGGAGAAAAAGAGAGTGTTTTGTTGGATATGCAGAACAGGCTAGGAATGAAATAGCAAGCTAAAGTTGAGGCAAAAGTGCTTTTCTGCCACTATTATGGCAAAATGATCCTCTTTTGTGAACAAAAAAGGAAAAGAGGACCTTAACCTGGGCCGATTCCAGACGGCCCTCTGCGATCCGAAACGTTGCGCGTTGTCGCGCGTCATCGTGTGGAAAACGCGAAATATCGCGAAAACGCGAAATATCGCGAGGTCGCGCAAAACTTGCGCGAGAAAACGCGATATTTCGCGTTTTCCGCGCGATGACGCGCTACAACGCGCAACGTTTTGGATTCCAGAGGGCCATCTGGAATCGGCCATGATCTGAGTTTTGTGACAACAGAAGAGGGAAGGTGTTGGGACAAGTGGAATGATGGTGCACTGACGGCATGATGTCACTTCCACCAAATACTAGGAAGCGATGTCACATCATTGGTGTGATGTCAATGCAATGTGCTAGGATTTGAACAAAATTCTTTGTTAAAACCATAGAATACTAGAATACTAGAGCATCATGTCAGCATCATCCCAGCAATGTCACATCCAGTTATTTCCTGGAAGAGATGTCATGCCATTGGTGCAACACCACTTTTTCAAACATTTTTCCCCCTGTCAGTCCTCCATAACCTGGTGGGTGACAGAGAAGGAGACTGGGAGGTCTCCCACTGAACCAGACCTGCTCTCCCTATTTGTGCCCCTGTTGTAGAGAAATGCAGTAGCTCATCTCTTTTCTTTCCAGAGCTGAAAAACTATGCTTCCCCCTTCCCCCTATCAGTGAAAAGGAAGGATGAACCCCAAAAGAAATAGAGGAAGCTGGTTGAGGTGGGACATCATGCATTCACAGGCTGAAGCTTCTGAGCACCATGGTCTCTAATTATTCTCCAGAATGTGTGCTTTCCCCTCGTTACAAGGTACCATAATTTGTATGGTGACCAGCAAAAAAATGTGGCTTATTGATTTCAATAGGCAAGTTAAGCTAGAGCTCAGCTCCACTCACCTAATATAAACAATGGGTTGGATCCTACAGACTATGAAGGTTCAGAATGGATCTTTCTCCCTCTTTTGCCTATAGTACCCTGTTCCCGCCCCCCCCCCCAAAATAGGGCTGCCAAATCTAGTTTGTGAAATTCCTGTAGATCTGAAGGCTGGGTCTGGGGAGCGTGGAGTTTGGGGAGGGGAGGATGCTCAGTGAAGATATGTCCTCTTTCTGAAACAGCCATTTCCTCCAGGGGAACTGATCTCTGTAGCCTGGATATTGGTTGTAATTACGGCGGAACTCCAGGTCCTACCTTGAGGTTGGTAAGGTAACTCTCAAGCTACTCCTGAGGGTTTAGGGATCCTTAGGAACAAAGTGGGATGCAGGTATGGGGGGGCTGAAGCTTGAGGGGGAAATCAGCATAAATCACTGCCTTGGGAAAAATCTTCAGTGGGGGAAATCTCTGGCAATCTGTTCTTCTCGCTGCCTGCCCTATACTGCCTCAGGAAGGACAGATTTATTCTGTGAACTCCTTCCGTTCATATTTTGTAGGATGGAACTGAGCCTGGATTTTTTAATCTTTGGCAGGGGGCAGGGATGGGGTATGGGGGTTTGAAAAATGTTTTTCCTCCCAGGAAAATGAGCCATGGCCATATTTTTCACTTTGTAGTTGTAGCGGAAACTGTTTTATTTTACACCTCTGTATACCCCCTATCAACACGCTTAATTCTTAAGAAACAAAAATAGTCCAATTATTTAGTCCAAGATGTTGCTGAACTGATTAATTTCCTGTTATACTCAGCTTTGATACAGCCTGCGTAAATGTATTTGTAAATCTTTCCTTTTTTTACAAAAAGTGTTTGCCTGTTACAGGAAAATATTCATGATATGTAGATAAAACAGCTGACCTTATCTAAGTGAAGCCCACTTGTGGTGTTAGGTTTATATATGTTTCTGTTGATTATGAGGGAATGATAGTCCATTAATTTTTTAAGCCAACCTAGAAATATGGCAACTCCACCTTAAATGGAAGATTATCCATGCCCCATAAGGAGACATTAATCCTCTCTTGTCTAAATTCTCTAGTATTACTCCAGATTGCCCACCTTGCTGGTTTCAACACATAAATGAATCTCATAGCCTCACGCTGCAGCTTCTCCACTTCAAATCAACCTCATCCAGGGCTTTTTTTTCAGGGGGAACGCGGGGGAACGGAGTTCCAGAACCTCTTGAAAATGGTCACATGGCTGGTGGCCCCGCCCCCTGATCTCCAGACAGAGGGGAGTTGAGATTGCCCTCCACGCCGCTGAGCGGCGCAGAGGGCAAGCTCAACTCCCCTCTGTGTGGAGATCAGGGGGTGGGGCCACCAGCCATGTGACCATTTTCTCTGAGGGCAACCCACTGAGTTCCACCACCTCTTTTCCCAGAAAAAAGCCCTGACCTCATCCCAAAGGTTCCTTTTTTCTTCCTAGGAAAACTAGCCCTTGAGCTTTTGCTACATGTCTAAGTGCATAACACATAGCTCAGTCCTCAGAGATCGTAGCACTTGCTGGAAGGGAAAGGGGAGGTGTTGTTGTGTAATTAAAAAGAAAGAGTTGCAGACTAATATTAGCACACTGGAAATAAGTAGACAGACTTCTGTGGTTTTAGCTCTAGAAAAATACTTAGACTGAACAAAGAGCAATAAAACCTTCGAATATGTTGCTAGTTGATTGCTCCTCAATAAACTAGTTCCTTCATTAAGACTAAAGACTCCCCTTCCTGTGGCAGAAACTTTTGTTGGAGGCCTAAGTGGTCCTATGCTAACTAGCTATCTGACTAAACAAACAGAATAACAATTTAACTCCTTCATGACTGAACATAGGACACTTGCAAAAATCCCAACAGGAGGAAATTTCTTGTTACTTTCAGAAAATGCCTCATCTATGTTTTAATTCTGCTTGCTGCTGCCTTCGACTCCAATTGATTTCTCTATCCTCCTGTTTGGTTCCAATGTATCCTCAAATTCCTGTTAACTTCTTGGATATGACAAGCTGAAGTATCAATATTTGGGTATTTGAGTGTGTGTGTTGGGGCGGGGGGAGGGGGGCGTTGTACCTGTCAGCCCCAACAGTGCATGCTGTTAAGCACAAATGCTGCTAGAGCTGCTCTTTCCTTCCAGTTTGCGTTTCCTATTTCCTGATAAGTATTGGCCTAGTTTTCTGCTGGTGTTTATATTGATGATGGAGTGTCTTTGGCCAAAGGGTCACACCAAATCAGACCAACCATGCCGTGATACAGTAGATTCCATCACCAGAATCTCATCCATTTCTACTGGCTAAGATGGTTCAAAGTTTAAGGACTTCTTGAAATATGGCAATTTGGTTGATTGTGGTGGTGTTTTAGCTAGATTCTTTGCTGATAAAATCTCTCATTTCCAGTATGATTTAGGTGCCAGATTTAATGCTGGGAGTAGTGGAGGCAATTTATTATCCTTTTCAAAGGGAAAATTTTGGATCTCTCTCGCAGAGGTGGATTGTGAAGTTTATCACCTGCAAAACCATTCCTAGCCTTTTCTGATTTATTAAATCCTGTGAGGGTAAACTTGGAGCTCCTTTGGCATGAATGATAAATTCCTCTCTGATTCAAGAAGAGTTTCCTATTTCTAAACCTCTTAAATAAGCTTTGAAGAAGCTTTCTCCACCTATGAATAATCTGGCTAATTACAGGCCAGTTTCACTTCTGACATTTTTGAGCAAGGTGATTGTGAGGGTGATGAGCAATTCCAGACATACCTGAATGTCCAGACATACCTCTATGTACTCTTACAGTTATGTAACAAATTATTTATCTTATTTATTTAGAAAATGTCTGTGCCATCTCTCTGGAGACCTGCTTAAAGACCAAAATAAATACTCCCTATTTGTTATTATACCTAACCCAGTTTCAAAAATTAATGACTTTTGGTAATAAAAAGGAAACACTGATATTCCATTCTACCTACATTTTGATTACCCTGGGATAATTTCTAACACTGATTTAGAATTGTTACATGTGTATGGGCTACTGATGGGCAGATGCATACATGTTCATACATGTTCTAGACAGATTAGTGCCCACTCAGAGCAGGGAACAAAGTAGGGTTCCCATCCCCCTGCTCGGGGCAGGAGATCCCCTGATCCCCCCTCCCCCCCACGCCCACTTACCTGGCCGGCAAGGGGGCACGCTCCCTGGGGTGCCCCCTCCCCGGGTGGTGCGATGTGCCCCTGGGTGTGGGGCACGCTCCTGCCCCGCGAGAATGGGCCATGCGCCACTGGATAGGGGCACACTTCCATGCTGCAAGAGCGGACCACAGCGGCAGCGGCAGAGAGAAAGCAGGCGGTGGTTGCAAGAGCAAGCCGCTCTCACTGCTGCCGCTGTGGCCACTGTGCTCTCTCTCTCTCTCTCTCTCTCACCGTGGTTGCCACTGTCCCTGTGCAGGCAGCACCGGCAGGGACAAGGGGCGCGGTGGCACATCAATATTTTCATTTGATCTGGATTGTGGTCACCCTTCCCTGTGGGACTTGCTGCCTACATTCCTAAGAAGGCTCTACTGCAGCTCTCACCCAGACGTTTCTCTATGAATATTACAAAAACACGGACAAACAACTGTTACCTTGTATAATTGTTACCTTGTATTTATTATTGTAATGATTTCAAGAAATGGGTGCATGTGGCTTTAAATGTTTGGTGAGATAGGTGAAGAGTGGGGGGTGAAAGAGAGAGATGAGTGAGTGATGTGATTAGTTGATGACAGAGAGTGGGTGGAGTGAAGGCAGTTTTCAGTTATTGAGGGAGAGAAAAAGATTCAGTTAGGGCAAGAGAGGCGAGCTGTGTGCAGCCTGAGGGTGTTCATGTATTTGTGAGGGAAAGGCAACCTGAGGGGAAGCCTGAACTGAATGTGTCTGTGAGACTATATATTCACTCTATTTGAAGAGGCTAACTGTGTGTGAAGCCTTACAAGACATCTGTGCGAATGAGTTTGGATGAAGCAACTAGAAGAACTAAGAATGACTTTTATGTAACCAATACGTTTCTTAAAAAAAATAAACTGTGTTTTGTTATATCCCAGAGTTATCTCCCATTCCTATCCTCAGGGCCACATAGAACCACGAAGGAGCCTGACGCTCAAACACGTTACGAAAGGGAGAATTTAAATAAAACATTTTGGAATAATATATTCCTGGTGGCAGCAAACTACCCAGAGGGTGTAAGGGGGAGATTTAAAGCAAAATCCACCCTAAAGAAAGTGAAGATCATAACAAGTGGAGGCATAGCGGTGGGATCCAAACATCCTGAGGAGAAGAAGATATTTTAAGGGGAATATAATAGCCTGGGAGGAAGGAACATTCTGAGAGAAAGGCATTCTGAAGGGACAGATAGCCAAGGAGACAGAGTGTTCAGTTGAATCCTATGAGGAATATAGAACTGTTATAAAGTAAAGACACAGAAGAACTAGTAGGATTTATAAGAGAGAACATAATCTGGTGAAGTTTAGTACAATTGTAGAAGGAAATAAAAGTAAAAGAGAAATGGCAGAGTTTATGGGGATGAAAAAGGAGGCTCTCATTCAGAAGTGCATAGAGTTAAATTTACCTCATGAGGGGAAAAGTGTAGAAGAAATGAGAGTTATACTGATACAAAGCAGTGTGGAGCCAAGTAGAACTGCAGAGAAGAGAAACCCTGAGGGAATGTATAATCCTAGTCCAGAATATTTAGAGTTTCTAAGAGAAAAAAACGAGCTTGAAAGGGAAAAGCTGAAAGCTGAAATAGAACATAAACAAAGGGAAAGGGAAGCTGAATTAGAACAAAAACAATTTGAGAGGGAAAAGTGGAAAGCTGAAATGGAACTTAGAGTTCAAGAGATGGAAAGACACACCAGTTTGGAAGCTGAGAGATTACAATTAGAAAGAGAGAGACTTAAGAATGGGGACAAAAAGGAGGGAAACTCTGAACCCAGAGCTGATTTACCTCGAGTTACCCCAAAAGATTTTATGGTGTATGTGTCAGGAGAAGATCCACAAATTTTCCTGTCCACTTTTGAACAATCTGCTCAGAACTGGGAAATACCAGAGACACAATATATGAAGTATTTGCCCAGCTTAATTAGAGGAGAATTGGCTGAGATCTACAACACATTTCCCTCAGATAAACCTGTTGTTTATGCTGAATACAAAGAGGCAGTATATGACAGATTTAGGCTAGGTGCTGATTACTTCAGAAAGTTTAGAAGCCTAGTGCCTCAGAAAGAGAAATCATTTAAGTCTTTTAGTGCCAAACTGACAGACTATTTTGATAAGTGGATTTCGTCTGCCAAAGCTAACTCTAAAGAAGGAATAAGGGATCTAATGATTTTGGATCAGTTTTTATTTCAACTTCCTTCAGAGATCAGACTTCTAGTTAAAGATAAACTTCCAGAGAATGTCAAGCAAGCATCAGAGTGGGCAGATAGATTAACACTTAATAGAGGAGGATGGGATTGCCGTGAAAAGAAAGACTGTTCTTATAAACCAGAGTTTAAATCAAGTAAAGGACAAGAGGGAGAAAGGAAAGGAACATATGAGAGAGCTGAGATTATAAAAAGTCAGGATAAAAATATAGAAAGAAACCAAGATGGACACTGGAATGATAGAAGATGTTATGTATGTGGTCTGAAAGGGCATTTAGCTTACAAATGTCGAAAGAACCAACCCAAGCAAACAACGCTTGAGCATGTAAGGAGGGTCACTAGAACTGACTCAGATGATCAGAGTGATGAAGATGATAGAAACTCCAAAAGCTCAACAAACACAAATGAAACTCCCAGTAAGAACACTGCCTTACCCATAAACACTGAAGAAACAGTCTACTTGTGTGGGGTAAAGACAGATAAGGTTGCTCAGGGTACTGAACTGAGAGAGGTGGTACAAATAAATGGGAGAGATACTTTAGCCATTCTAGACACAGGAGCCTCAGTAACACTGGTCAGGGAGGATTTTGTTGATAAGAAAAACCTGATTCCAGACAAATATCCTTGCAAGGTGTGTGGGGAAATTCTAAAAGAGTGCCACTAGCCCAGCTAAAAATTAACTGGAGAGGAAAAGAAGAATATTTTCCTGTAGCAGTTATTAAAGAACAGAAAATACCAGTAGTATTGGGAAGAGATGTAATGGGAGCAGGGGCAAGAATTCAAGTATGCACTGACTCCAATGATTTGCTACAAGCTGAAGCCAGGGGATCAGAAGACAAGCCCCTAGGTATCTTAGCAACAGACACAATCGATACATTGCAGGAGAGAAAGAGAGAGAGAGAAACTCCTGTTAGTAGTACTGCGGAAATGTCCCAAGAAAAAGGAGGAGCCATAAATAAAAACTCTAAGGTGTTTAAATGAGAAATTATGACAGATTGTGAGTTAAAAGATATAAGAGAGAAAGCCAGGCAGAATGAAATGAACACAGAAAGAGACATTTTTGCTTGGGAAAATGAGTTGTTACAGAAAAGGGTTACTAACCTAAAGCTAATTTGTGAAAAAATAGATAGGTCAGAGCAAGAAAACTCTTATCTGGATATAGGAAACAGAATGCCAAAAAAGACTCTAACTAGCCAGAGAAACCTCAGATTTCAACTAGAGTCCTTAGAGAAACAGAATACACAAATTGATGAAGAGAATTTAGAACTCAGAACAGTTGAATCTGTGAAAAGTATGAACCTCATGGTGGCTCAGTTACAATTTGAAAGCAAGGAACTGGAAAGTGAGAACCTACACTTCAGAAAAGTCTAAGGCTTAGGAAAACATCTTTTAAGAAGGCTGAACATTTAGAAGTCGGTTACCAAGGTTTGGATACAGAAAACCAAAGGCTGCAAAAAGCCCTAGAAAACACCAACAAAAAGATTCAGCATTTAGAAATGTTGATTTATTTTGCCGTAGTTACCCTTTTAATTGTCTTTCTACTAATGGACTGGAGCTATCAGTCAGTTAGAAATAGACTTTATGTAAGAAGAGAGAAACAACTTGATAGTACAGTTGCTGAACTGGTTGAAGACGAATGTAAAGTACTAGAAAAGTTCAGCATGTGCAAAAAACAGAATAAAGAGTTAGGAAACTCCTTGAAGGATGCTAGCCTACTAAATGAGTTACCCAGTGCATCAAACGTGAAGAGAGCCTGTAAAGAACTGAGCAGCTCAAGGTGTGTACGTAAGAAAGAAATAGACTGTTTGGAAAAGAACAGAATATTGATAGAGAAACAACCAGAAGAAGCAAACAACGACCTAGTAGAGAAGGCCAAAGCCAAGATGACCTCAGCCCAGCAGTGGAACATCCCAGAGAGCGAGATGACCTCAGCCCAGCAGTGGAGCATCCCAGAGAGCGAGATGACCTCAGCCCAGCAGTGGAGCATCCCAGAGAACGAGATGACCTCAGCCCAGCAGTGGAGCATCCCAGAGAGGAAGATGACACCCCAGCAGAGGAGGAATGCAAGATAAAGAAACCCAGTACTTTAAAACAAAAACCACAGAAGAGTGAGAAATGGACTTAACAGGAACTGCAGAGACAATAAACTATTCCCTAAGCAAGAGGAAGCTACACACCACTCTTCTGGAAAAGAGATGTGTTCCGCTTAAAGGAGAAGGGGGGGGATTTGTAATGATTTCAAGAAATGGGTGCATGTGGCTTTAAATTGGTGAGATAGGTGAAGAGTGGGGGGTGAAAGAGAGAGATGAGTGAGTGATATGATTGGTTGATGACAGAGTGGGCGGAGTGAAGGCGGTTTTCAGTTACTGAGGAAGAGAAAAAAGATTCAGTTAGGGCAAGAGAGGCGAGCTGTGTGCAGCCTGAGGGTGTTCATGTATTTGTGAGGGAAAGGCAACCTGAGGGGAAGCCTGAACTGAATGTGTCTGTGAGACTATATATTCACTCTATTTGAAGAGGCTAACTGTGTGTGAAGCCTTACAAGAGATCTGTGTGAATGAGTTTGAATGAAGCAACTAGAAGAACTAAGAACGACTTTTATGTAACCAATACGTTTCTTAAAAAAAATAAACTGTGTTTTGTTATATCCCAGAGTTATCTCCCATTCCTATCCTCAGGGCCACATAGAACCACGAAGGAGCCTGACGCTCAAACACGTTACGAAAGGGAGAATTTAAATAAAACATTTTGGAATAATATATTCCTGGTGGCAGCAAACTACCCAGAGGGTGTAAGGGGGAGATTTAAAGCAAAATCCACCCTAAAGAAAGTGAAGATCATAACAATTATATATTTATTACTTGTATGAAATTGTATTTATTGTTGACGATTTGCACTTTTGCACACTTTGCACCAATATATTGTTATAAAAATCAAAAATTTCTTTGACTGTATATTCCCAGTATTGTTTCTTGTAGCCTTTGACTACCCGGGGTTTCCCTGCTTTGTTTCTGTTACTGTCCCTATGCAGGCAGCACCGGCAGGGATAAGCGGCACGGTGGCAGCGGCGGCAAGAGAGTGAGCTGCGGTGGCCACAGCCTGCTTTTTCTCTCGCCACTGCCACCGCTACCGCGCCCCTTGTCCCTGCTGGCGCTGGCTGCACAGAGATGGTGGCGGCCATGGTGAGAGAGAGAAGAGAGCAGGCCATGGCCACCGCAGCTCTCTCTCTCACCACGGCCGCCACGGCCCCTGTGCTGCCCGCGCTGGCAAGGACAAGGGGCACCACAGCAGTGGCGGAGGTGAGAGAGAGCTACCCGCTCTCTCCGCCCTCCTCAGTGTGCATGACATCATCACACAGGCGCCTTTGACCCTGCATGATGACGTCACTCCCAGAAGTGACATCATCACGCACACCGGGAGCGCGTGCAGGCTTCGTGCACGTGCATTCACAACAGTGAGAGGATCAAGGAGGTAGGAGCCGGCGTCCCAGTCTCCCTCTGGGAGACTTGAGGGACCTAGCAACCCTAGAACAAAGTCAGTGTTATTATCATCCCCACAATACAGCTGGGGGCTGAGAGGAGTGGCTTACCCAAGGCCACCTGCTGAGCCCATGGCAACAGTGAGATTCAAACTAGCAGAGTGCGGCCTTGCAGCCCAGCCACGTAACCACAGTGCCACATAAAACACCAGACAAAAGGAGCTTTGATGTGATTGTCCAATGTACTAAGATTCCTTTTTGCATTGTGATGTAATCAATATTCACACGTGCATGGCATATTGATTAATTCATGATACAGAAAGGGAATTTGATGCCTCATATCAAGGTTCCTTTTTGTTGGCACTCCACCAGCAGAGGGCAGTGATGGTCATGATCATGGATCTTTCCCATGTTCTCCTTCCGCCAGCAGCCTTTTCCAAGCCCAAGAAAGTTTATTCCTGTGGCTGCAGGACCCACATGGAATATTAGCTGGACAGGTCAGGAGGTTGCAGTGGGGAGAAGAAAGGGTACAACATTTCCCGTCTTGGCTCATCTATCTGACAGAAGAGGAACAAGAGGGCAGTTTTGACACTTACCCACCACATGGTGGTTCACACAGGTCCCACAAACCCAGGAATGGGCTCACATTATACTCGGTAAAGCCCACTGAAATCTGTTTCATAACCACGTTTCAGAATAATATTTACCGTACCAAATAAATGAATGAATAAGCTTTAACAAAAATCTATATGAAAGTTTGGTGTCTAAAATGCAGTATATTTTATCAGCTGAAGTCTACTCTACACCCCCCCCCCCCCGCTCTGAAACTAAGAATAGGCTTTTAGTGGTTAATATAGTGAACTAGTCATTGAAATCAACTGAGGAATGTAATTGCTGTTAATAAACATTGCAAAGTATTCTTGGACAACAGCCATGCTTAAGTGCCTGAAAGGGTTTTTTTTTTGTTATGACCATCTCTAATTCAGAGTTGTTTTCTGTATAAATCTATTCAATTATATTATGATATGTGCATAGAAAGTAATAGCCATTATGGATACTGAAATGAGACTCTCATCCAGTCCCCCTTTATTGTGCTTATGGAGGTAAAGCAAGTTCTGACACTGATTGGCTAAGTTGACACGATGGCATAGGATATTTGCAAACCACCCAGTTGCCCAGAGGCAATTGCTCTTGGGATATCTGCAGTCCATTTTCTGTAAGGACAACCAAAGTTGTCAGTTTTGTTGGTGCTGAAAGTTTGAAATCTATCACAAATGTAATTTGTTGGGCTGCCTAGTTTAAGGCCAAGTTTAAAAGTCAACAATAAAATTGGGAAGCAGTCCTAAGCAGGTTTACTCAGGAGTCAGTCTCATGTTATTCCATGGGGCTTATTCTTAGGAAAGTGTCCTTAGGATTGTAGACTCCGTGTTGGAATCAGCTGTAAGGCCCTTTCAAAAATTATATGTACATTATTTGCAACGATATAAGACAGAAGAACAATTATATATCTCAACTGCCAACTACGGTTGCCAGCTCCAAGTTGAGACATTTCTGGAGATCTAGGTGGTGAAACCTGGAGAAACCTGGAGAAAGTGAGGTTTGGGGAGGGAAAGGACCTTGGCATGGCATAATTCCATAGAGTCCACCCCCCAAAGTAGCCATTTTCTCCAG
The DNA here is from genome assembly GCF_028583425.1 of Eublepharis macularius. NCBI lineage: Eukaryota > Metazoa > Chordata > Lepidosauria > Squamata > Eublepharidae > Eublepharis > Eublepharis macularius. The sequence goes on along the minus strand of NC_072800.1, from coordinate 28,414,440 downwards.
GTGAACTGATCTCTGTGGCCTGGAGACCAGTTGTAATTCAGGGAGATCTCCAGCCACTACCTGGAGGCTGGCAGCCCTACTGCCAACCCAAGTTTCTGCTTCCAAGAATCAGAAAAAGATTTCCAATAATTTCTAAAAACTAGTACCTGAGGGTTACAGGTGGCTTCTGGGTCTGGAAAGAATGAAGACACTGATTTAAATGCTATTCCAGAAGTTGCCTGGGGTCAGTTCTCAAATCAGCAACTTCAATGTACGTAGCTAGAGTAAAAGAGCTTCTAAAAGTGAGATGGTGATGTACTATATAGGTTGTTTATTTCTGTCATATATGGTGGATGGAAGTCCTCCAGATATGATATGGATATGGATATGCAAGTATTTAAATGTGAGTGGGTCCATTTCTGTTTAGCAAGGAATGCACTTTTCTCCAATATTCTAACTTCTCTTAAGGCACACATACTCAGATTTAATGAATTTGAATGGAACATGATTCTAGGGAACTCTGGCTGGCTCTGTGAATATTTTACAATTCACCTGCAAATACCCAGTATTGTTCAATTCAATTTAGGTGCAATAGTGGAGGACTGAGTAGTTTCACAGGGGTCATTTGAGGTGGGGTGAAGATTAAAGATCTTTCCCTAAAGAATTGCAATTCATATGTTATCGGGCCCACAAGTATTGGGGGACGGGTCAAAATGGCTAACAAACTTTACTCAGTAAATCAACTACAACTCCCGTATGAATGTTCATACAACAACTAGGCACAGCTCAAATAAAAGGTAATTATATGCTCTTTAATGTTTATGTGAGGTGTGCATTGATTTAAAAAAAAATTAAAGTGGCATATTCAAAAGAGTCCAATTAAAACATGTTTTTATACATGTTGAAATGTTTTTGGTATTTTTATTATGTAGAACTATCCCAACAAAACAGCTAGAAATAAGTCAATAAGACCTTAACCATATTTTGCATCCCATTGAACTATGTATAAGAATGATAGTGCTGAGCTGTATAGGTTAGGTATTCCATGCCAAATCAACATTTGGTACATGAAGTTTGCATCATAGTCCTGGATTTTGATGACATTTCAGAGATTTACTGTGTTTTCATCTTTGTCTAACGCAAGGGCGTTTTCGGCAACTGCAAGTCTTGGATCATGTGACCAGCGCCTTTTCTTCTTTGCTGAACGATATCAACCTCATGCAGCAGAATATGGAGGACAGAAATGGAGAGGAGATGGGTGCGGCAAGCACCCCAAAAGGCAAAGCTGTTGTCTCACAGGCAAAGCGGAGAAGAATAGGACAACTCCTGAGAAAAGTGTCCAGACAGACAACAATGCACGGCTCTCACGCTCACCGAAGCGCTGGCACATCCAGCAAAACCGATGAAGAAGGCTACGCTCCTGTTGTTGATTTGGACAAACGCATAGCGGCTAGGCCTGGCTTATGTGAAAATACTGCCTTGGGCTCTCTGAAAGAAGAGTTGTTTCCCGGTGAGGAGGAGAAGGCTATGACTCGATCTCATCCTCCACAGCCCATAGCAAGCAAAACTTGGGGGTTGCCTCATCTGCCTATCAAACAGACCCATTTTCTTTCAGCCTCCGAGGTGCCTATTAAAGACAGAGCCCGCAAGGAGCCCAATTTGCTTTTGAACCATATGCTGAAGAGGGTATCTGGCTTAAATGGCAAGCCTGCAGATTCCTTTGAAATGGAAGAGGTAAGAGCAATACGTTGCATCTTGACTGGGAGGATAGTCAACTGGAGAGGTGAAGGCTAGAGCAGATTGCATCTCAGCATTCTGGGACCGCCGGGGAGGAGAAGGGCCAGAGTTTTTTTCAGCTGGAACGTGGTGGAATGGAGTTCCTGAATCTCTTGAAAATGGTCACATGGGGGGGGGGAAACTGTGGTCTTTGGAGAGGTAGGGGAGATAGAAACTTACTTAAGGTTAAAAAGGGGTATATTTTACTGTATTTTATTGGATTAGTATAGTATATTTACAGGGGAGAATAAGTATGAGTAATAAAGTTATAGGGAGTATATGTGAAATATAGATAATATAGTTAATTGGTATGTAAGGAATAGTATGTTACATATATATGTGTAGTTTTTTTTAGTTAGTATATGTACATATTATTACTTATCTAATTTTTATATTTTTAACTAAGATAAGCAATATAGTTAGTGTAGATTGTTAAGATAATTAAAGAGATTTGATAGGTATAATATAGATATATATTACATTATTACATTATTATTATAGACTTTAAGAATTTATATGATATACTTTTTAGATTAAGTTGGGTATGGAAAACTGCTGGGAGTCACAAGAAAAGGGGGGGGAAAGGATGGGGAAAATACAATGGGGTGAATAATGATAATGATTTCTATATGTATGTTTTTAAACCCATCCAATAAAAAATTCTTTAAAAAAAATGAAAATGGTCACATGGCTGGTGGCCCCGCCCCCTGATCTCCAGACAGAGGGGAGTTTAGATTGCCCTCCGTGCCACTGGAGCGGCGCGGAGGGCAATCTCAACTCCCCTCTGTCTGGAGATCAGGGGGCGGGGCCACCAGCCACGTGACCATTTTCTACGAAGGCAACCCACCGAGTTCCACCACCTCTTTTCCCAGAAAAAAGCCCTGAGAAGGGCCATTATATCACAGTGGTAATGTTTTCTTTCATGAGCTAGGCAAGACATTAGAGCACAAGTTGGGTCGGGGTTCTCCCATTCCAACTCCCCTTCAGCCTGATGGCAGCTCTGGGGAACTTATTTGAGCACAGCAGTGCCTGATTTGGATAAGGGGAAGAGGATGGGCCACTACCTCTGCATGCACCCTTTTCCTGAGCCAAAACAGCCTCAAAGGCATTGCTTGCCATGTTGCAGGGCTGCACATCTCGTATTCAATGTACATGTTGCCCCCCCCCCACACACACAAAAGGGGCAAATTATTCCCGCACTGATTTGTGGAGAATCCAAACTCAGCCATGAATTAACATCTCATCTTGTTTGGGCCTGCATCCATAAACACTGTTGAACTTGCATAACCTGTTACTGTCTTAGCCAATCACATCCCACCTGTCAGGTATGAGAGACCATTAAGGGCTCCACAGATGTCTCAGTTTTGCCCCCTGTTTTACGGTTGCAAAAGGAGGGAGCATCTAGCACCTTGCAGGCTGCGGAGAGTGGGATCCACAGCTATTGGGTCATAACTTGTGCAGTCCTAGATTGCGCTGCAGTGGATATCACTAGGAAGACATTTCCAGTTGGCAGCAGTGTGCATCCATAGGTCAATAGCCGCATGTCACATGGTGATGTGTAATAGATTTTCGCTTACACAATTATAAACTGAAAATGGAGCTCTTTAAGAAAAAAACCCCAGAGGAACCAACAAGCAAGCAACAGCTGGAAGGTTTAGAGTTGTTTTTGTTGGAAAACTTAATGTTAAAAAGAAGAAATATACTTTTAATAATAAAAACAAGCTGCTTTGAGTAGTGTTTTTCCCCCCTCCCCTGTCTCAGATCCAGAGCTTCGAGGATGAATCTTCATGGGGAAATCCTCTTGAAAGCACTTCAGGTGGGTATTAGCAACTATAACCGCTCTATATATTTTTATGAATTTTCTGTACAGGATAGCTTTAGAGCTATAAATGCCAGAGATACGAAGCAGTTGGACAACTGAATGGTCTCTCACAGCCTTCCCTCCTCGATGTCATTGCTCAACAAATTAATCTCCATGCCATTTTGAAGAAAAGCTTTCTTTGATTTTTCAGTGATTGGATGCTTGCTAAAGAATTGCTCTGGGCACGGGGAGCATCACATGTGAGCTTGTAAAGGGGCTGAGGGACACCATTCTGTTTGCAGAGTTGTAAAAAAATGATGTTCAGAATGAAGAGTGCAGTGGTCACCATCAGCAAAGTGCAGTTTTTAAATTATTGATTAAATCATTTAATAGAATGGTTTTCTCTAACATGCATGGTATGAGTTAATCATGATTTGTATTTTCTTGATGGATGAGGCATGTTGAAGATATCTAAGGTCACCCAGTATGTTTTGGCAGAGTAACAATTTCATACCAGACCATTAACATCTGCTGTTCATTATGAGTTATCTAAGTTTCATAAGCAGCCAAAAACTCCAGACAACTGGAAACGTGGATACAATAAGTGATAGTAAGATGTCCAATGGTTGGTGGCAAGTCTGGCCCCAATGAGCCCTCCCTTAAAGACAAAAACAGCCCTGGAAAGAGCCCTGTCCTTTCTTCTTGCCTTTTACTGACAGAAACCAAGCCCTGAAAGCTAGCAATACTGTTGTCCCTACCAATGACCACTGAGGGCATTTATTTCTTAAAGCTGCAGGGGCTGCTCCTATTATTGGGTGGCGGTGGGGGGGGAGTTTCAACCCCACAATGTATTTTTTTCAGTTTCAGATTTTTCTGCAAATATAGGGCTTTTCCAGGTTTGTAGAAAGGATCTGTCTTGCCTGTTCATTGCTCTAATCTTCAGGTTTAAATATCCACAGATTTGGCTATATTGAGAATTAGATACGTTGATGATTTAGAAAACTTAATCATGATATCTGCCTTCAAACTCAGATCTCTCTAATTAAGTTCCAACTGCACAGTCTATTCTCTCTCTGTGTAGATGGGGGAGATGGTTTTGCATGTACAACTACATCAGTTGTCATCTCAAGATGTATGTGCAGAATTGCATCTTGGATTTGAGTGTTTGCAAATACACAGGTATTCTCCAGTACATGGGAATTATCATTCTGTAGGTAATTTTATATTAAAAACAAACCCTATTTTTCTTGCTGCACAGTTTGCAGAAAACATTTGGAGGAAGTTGTCGTAAAATAATTTTGCTCATTGCTAAATGGAAAGTATTTCATAAAATACTTTTAAAAACATGTGCAGAGGGGAGGGAAAAGTCCATTTCCCAATGTTTAAAGGATTTGCAGGGTGTGTGTGTGTGTGTGTGTGTGTGTGTGAGGATTAGAGATGGGCACGATCCGCATTACGATAGAAAAAAACCCACAATAATGGCGATCGCGCGATTGTGACCCGGAAGATCGTGATCGGCCACTTAGCGTTTTTGTGCTAAGACTGCCCCCAAAGCGGTGTCAGAGGCGTCAGCCTGCACTATGAACGGGAGGCTCGGATCTGGGTATACAAGGACCGGTCCAGTCGTAAACCGGGTCTTCAGGGTTTGAAAGGCCTGTTGGGCTTCCTGGGTCCATTGGAATGGCAGGCGGGGCCGTGTCAATCGGGTCAAGGGGACGGTTAGTGCAGCAAAGTCAGGGATGAACTGTCGGTAGTAGTTTGCAAACCCTAAGAAGCGCTGAACCTCTTTACGGTTTCGGGGAGCCTGCCAGGAGAGTACCGCCTCGACCTTAGCGGGATCCATCTGTACTCCTTGGTTGGACACTCGGTGCCCCAGGAACTCAACTTCTTCCCGGTCAAATTCGCATTTCTCGAGCTTGGCATACAACCCATGCTGTCTAAGTCTCTCCAACACAGAACACACATGCTCCCCATGCCTGGCAGGGTTGCGGGAGTAAATCAGAATGTCATCCAGGTACACGATGACATAGTGGTCGAGGAGGTCCCGGAACACGTCGTTGATGAAATGCTGGAAGACCGCTGGCGCGTTACATAGGCCAAAGGGCATTACCAGGTACTCGAACTGGCCGTAACGAGTCCCAAAAGCTGTCTTCCATTCATCCCCTGACCGTATCCGGATGAGGTTATATGCTCCCCGCAGGTCTAGTTTAGTGAACCGAGTTGCTCCTCGGAGCCGCTCTAAGAGGTCAGGGATCAGAGGTAGTGGGTAGCGGTCTCTGACTGTAATCTGGTTAAGGGCCCGGTAATCGTTGCATAACCGCAAGTCCCCTCCCTTCTTTTTGACAAACAGGACTGGTGCAGATGTCGGAGAGGCTGAGGGTCGGATAAACCTCCGCGCTAGGTTTTTTGCCAAAAAGTCCTTGAGGGCCACTCGTTCTGGCTCCGACAATGAGTACAGGCGTCCGCTGGGGAGGGGTTTATCAGGAATCAGGTTGATGGCACAATCGTAGGGTCTGTGCGGAGGTAGTTGATCAGCCACCTTCTCCTCGAACACGTCCGCGAACTCTGCATAGCGGGGCGGCAGCAGGGATCCCTGGACCTTGGCATCTGCGCTGGCGAGCAGCTTCGGGAGGGGATCCGGCTTCCTGGTCGGGAACTGGACGACTTGGCGCTTCCAGTCGATGAGCGGGTTGCTGCCCATGAGCCAGGCCAGCCCCAGCACCACCGAGAAGTGCGGCATGCAGACTACATCGAACTGGACGCGGTCCCGGTGACCGTCCACAACTACCTCCACCAGCTCAGTCTCGTGGGTTACTGGACCGGATTTCAGTAGCCGCCCGTCGATGGCCTCCACTAGGGCAGCAACGGGTTTTTCGTGCAACGGGATGTGGTGCTGATGGGCAAACTGCCGGTCCATGAAACTCCGGGAAGCGCCGGAGTCGACCATGGCGCGGGTTTCCACGCGCCGCCCGTCTGGCAACTGGATTTCTAGGTGGAGGAGGAGGTGTCCCCCTCCAACGTCAAGGGCCCCATTGGTGTAAACCTCTCGCCCCGGTCCGCGTGGGTCCGCGAGCCGGGGCCGGTCTTTTGTGGCACCTTCTGGGTGGCGCTTTTCCGGGCAGGCGTTGGCATAGTGGCCGTCCCTGCCACAGTACAAGCACAGCCCCTGGGTGCGTCGCCTTGCTTTCTCTGCGGCCGTAAGACGGGGTCGGGCGCCGCCCAGCTGCATGGGCTCCTCCCCTTCCGCCCCCTTAGGAGCAGTGGGGGCGGAGGAGGGGCCTGCAGGCACCGGCTGGGGCACCCTTCCCCGCCAGGCCCCTTCACTGCGCGCCTGTCTCCGGGCTTCCAGGCGCAGGTCAATGCGCTGGCACAGCACAACAAGGTTTTGAAGGGAACTGGGGCGTTCTGTTCGGGCTAGCTCATCTGCAACCTCATCAGACAAGCCCTCTATGAACTGGTCCTGCAGCGCTGCCTCGTTCCACGCAAGGTCCTGAGCCAGTAACTGGAATTCCGTCGCGTAGGTGGCCACGGACCCCCGTCCCTGACGAAGCCGTCGGATGCGCCGGTTGGCGCTCTCAGCCTTAACGGGGTTGGCGAAAGTTTGCTGGAGCCGCTCCACAAACCCAGTGTAGTCTTGCAGCAGCGGTGATGATTCCAGGAGCAGAGGGGTAGACCATTTGGCCGCCTGGCCTTTCAAGAGACTCAGAATGAAGCCCACCTTGGTCTTATCATCAGGAAAGTCTCGGGGGCGCAGGCTGATGTACAGCTGGCACTGGGCTAGGAAGACAGGAAACTCCTCCACATTGCCCGCGAACTTTTCTGGTGGACTCACCGGGCACTTGGGCGTGGCCGGCGGCGGCACTGCCGCAGCTTGCTGCTGAAGCTGTTGCTGAAGCTGAGCCACAGCATTGCTCAGTTGGGTTACCGTCTGCTGCAGCGTCTGGTTCTGAGCTACAAGTGCAGCAGCTGTGGCTGCATCCATGCTGCCAGTAGCTGCTGAGTTGTGGTGGAAGCAACGTGTCGCGCACAGGGCTGGGCACAGCAGGCAGGAGGCTCACTGGTACTGCAGGGCTGAACACAGCAGGCAGGAGTTCAGTATTGCAAGACAGCAAACCAGGGTCCAGGAGTCAGGCCAGGTGCCAGGGTCAGGCTATCAGTCAGGGAGTGAGAGAGCGGCAGGCAGAAGAGTAGTCAATAGGCAGGTCAAGGTCAAGTCCAAACAAGCAGTAGAGCAAGGTACACGAACGTCCAGGTAGCAGGGAGTGGCGAGCTGAGTTGCTTCCACGCTTGGTCTTCTCAGCGTCTTCCTTTATTGCTGTTCTAATGAGGGCCAGCTGTTGCCTCTCCCTCGAACAGCTCTGCCCGGCGTTGTGCTATTAGCCGGCTACTGCTCCGCCTTTCCAGAAACGCTGCCTTATCTCTAAGTTTCCTCCTTTCAGCTGGCCCCAGAGGCTCGGATTTCGCTCTAGCCCTGGGGGAGTCTTTGTCTCTTACAGCCTCTGTGGAGGTTTCTGGCTGTTCCTCGTCCCTGACAGTCTCTGCAGAAGCTCCAGGCTGTTCCTGCTGAATTCCCTCTGGAGCAGCAGCAGTAGTTTCTGACTGCTCCTCCTCTCCCATAGCTTCTGCAGGGGCTTCCGACTCCAGAGGAGATTCTGCTGGCCCTTCCTGCTCATCCTCTGAGGAGGACTCTGAGGCAGTAGGTAAGGTGGCCAGTCGGGGCTGGGGCTGACTCATGACAATGGCCAACGATCCAGCGATCGAGAGGGGCCTGGATCGGGGCGTCCGGGCTCGGATCGGGGATCCAGACACTCAGGCGCCAGCAATCTGTTCCCCTGGCAACGGAGCCAGGGGAATGCCTGAGCTCTGTTTGCCCTCCTTCTGTCGCCCTGGAAACTCGAATGGAAGCCCAGCTTTCCTTGATCAGCAGGGCTTCCTTCCAACCATGGAGCAGCAAAGCAGTCAGAAGTTGGGAGAAGACACCCAGGGGAGGGAGGGGGAAGGGGGTGTTCTGTAGCCATGGGCACTCCAATCTCATCCCTGCAAACCCTGATAGGCAGCTCTGACGGCCAAACACAGATGGCCAAACACAAACACAGATGCTGCCGGCATCACCCACTGTTCCTGTATCACTGGGAACAGCGGGGCGCTCCTCCGCTTTTGCCTCCACGATCCACGATCCACGGCTCAGGAACGGGAGATGATTGGTGTGAGTCGTTAATTTGGGATCGTCGCCGGCACCGATCCACAATCAGCTTGATCGTTAATTTTTTTTGGATCGTGCCCATCTCTAGTGAGGATCCTATGGTCTAAGCCCTAATCTGCTCAAGAAAGCAGTAATGGCTGTTAGGAGCACAAACCACCATACATTTTCTTGCCATCTTTATCCGAGTCAAAATTTTGCCTGGTTGAGAGTCCACTGGCCAAGCGAGGGCTGCCAAAACCGAGAATCTGTCTTGTTGCATCATGGACTATATCACTTCAGACAGGCAATTACATTATTTAATGCTTCTCCATGCTGAAAACCCACAGCAAATATAAAACCAGCAGTGATGGGCTGGGATAGAAACTTTTCACACTTGTGTGAAATAAAAATTGCAGATGAAGTACCACAGAGAGAGCTTTCATGTCACCTCACGGGGCTTCAGATGCAGCACTTTTCAGTCATAAAAATTCACAATGACATGGGTTGTGCTCATAAAGCTGGGTTGCATTGTGTGCCTCTTCCCCCCAAACTGTTTGTTCGACTAAGAACTCATCCAGTTTCTACCCATGGGCCTTCGATATTCCAGACATTCAAGGCTGATGGTGTTGTAGGTTCTTTATCATTAAATTGCTTACTTTCACTGAAACACATGTGGATGGCTGTGCCCTGGGGTCGTTTCATAGAAAAAGAGCTGGAGGAACTCATTAGCATAACTCATTAGCATGACTTATTAGCATATGCCACACCTCTTGCCATCACCGGAAGTGTGTCATTAGCATAACTGATTTGCATATGTCACACCCCCTGACATCACCTATTCTGGCTGTTTTGGACCCAATCCTGGCCATTCAGGGCTGAAATTGGGCCCAAAATGGCAAAAAAAGGGCTGGAAATGGTCAGGATCAGGCCTCTGATGAGTGGGAGAGTGATCCACCATCCGTCAGAGGCCTGATCCGGGCTGTTTCGGGCCCAATCCAGGCTGAAACAAGCCCAAAATGGCCAAGAGTCAGGTGGGCAGAGCTACCTGACATGTGACCTCTTTGGGGAACTGCCGGAATTGTGTTCCTGTGCGTTCCCCCTCAAAATGAGCCCTGGCTGTGCCATTACATGAACTATGATGCCAGTGGCTTTATAGATGCATGTGTAGGTGGCATTAAGGTGCACATGTAATAGTTCATTAGTGCACATGCACCAACTTCTATCTGCCATGTCAAAACAAATGAAGAGTTTTTGAATTGTGACCAAGGACGATTGCAATTGCTGAGATGCTTCTGAATGGGGAGGTTGCTCATGTCTGCTTTTCTGTGGAAGGAAGTTGCTTAGTGATGATGATGACCGTACATGTATCTCAGGGCTTAGCCTTTGCCTGAGCAATCCGTTGCTCCGACTGAGAAACCAGGCCAGAGCCAGCCATTACAGAGGACCAGGTGGAACATTAGTGGTCTCAGCAGGGTAGGCTGTTACAAAAATCTTTTTGTATACTCTTCTCCTTTAAGAAATTATTTAGTCAATGATATACACAAATGATGGGACAAATAATAGAATATAAAGATGTGGCTGTTTGTTTTTCTTAGCTCTGTCTCCGAACTGGCTATGGGCTTAGTACCCTGGGCTTAAGAATTAAAGGAATTTGAAATTTTGGTGTATAATGACTATCTTGTACACAAACTGGATACTAAAAAGCTTTCTTACTTCTTTTTTAAAAACCTAATAAAAATCTATTATATAAAAAAAAATTAGTGGCCTCAGCTGACTCCTAAAAGTGGCTGCAGTACTGCCTTCTGACCATTTTTATTTGTGGCGTGCAAGTGCAGCAGAGACCAGGCCAGTAGCACACTATTGTGATCTTAATTATAACATTATAATAATAACATTCGATTTATATACCACCCTTCAGGACAATTTAATGCCCACTCAGAGTGGTTTACAAAGTGTGTTATTATTATCCTCACGACAATCACCCTGTGAGGTGGGTAGGGCTGAGAGAGCTCTGAGGGCCAAGCTACACATGACGAATAACACTTGAATGGCAAGTGTATTTCTCCCTGTTCACTTGCCCTCCACTCAATCCACTTGCCGTTCAAGTGTCATCCGTCATGTGTAGCTTGGCCCTGAGAGAGCTGTGACTGACCCAATGTCACCCAGCTGGTTTCAAGCAGAGGAGTGGGGAATCAAACTTGGCTCTCCTGATTAGACTAGTCTTGCTGCTGAACTCCCTTGTTCAAGACCCTTTACGAAGTACAAAGGAAATGAGAAGGCATGCCTCCAAAGGGAGATATATAGTATATGACTGGAGTATGAATTTGGACATTGCCAACTAGGCTTACCAGTCTCCAAGTGATAGCTGGAGATCTCCTGGAATTACAACTGATCTCCAGGCAACAGAGATCAGTTCCCCTGGAGAAAATGGCTGCTTTGAAGGGTGGACTCTATGGAATTATACCCCACTGAGGCCCCTCCCCTCCCCAAACCCCACCCTCTTCAGGCTCTGCCCCCCAAATCTCCCGGAATTTCCCAACCTGGACCTGGCAACCCTATTGCCAACCCAACATGCCTGATATTTGGTTATCGGGTCAGGTCTTTATTTTCTAGGGGAAGACTTGGCCTTCAGAGTTGGCCCAGAGAAAATAGTAGCCCTTTAAAAAGGCACCAAAAAACAGCTGATAGGCACAGGGGTCCTTTTTTCCTAACCCCCTCCTCCCTTTTAATTCTGTATCAGGATGGAAAAGGGCATGACTGCTGTTTTTATTGCATATTGAGAGTATTGTTGTAATTGTTCCAATAATTATTCCAATAATACTCCCAACATTTAAGTTAAATGACCCTTATGCCTCCCTTAAAGACTTCCTGATACAGAATCATAACAATAATTTCTTAAGAGCATACCCCTAGTATAGTGGTCAATGCTAAGCAACCACAACAGTATTGCCAGCCTTCAAACCTTGGTGCCTGTGAGTAAAATGCAGTGGGAGAGGACAGGGCCCTTTCCAGGACTGTTTTGGCCTTTGAGGGAGCTCATTGGAGCCAGGCCTGGCAGCAACCACTGGGCAATTTGATTCCAAGTGACTTGTATGACTCACCCAGGCCTGGCTGCTGCTACTGTTCAACAGTAGCTACCCCACAAAAGCCAGCATGGTGTAGAGATTCGAGTTTCAGACTAGGATCTGGGAGACCCAGGTTCAAATCAGGTCCATCATTGCATGGTCCTGGGGGCGCGCATGCGTGCACGCACGTGTGGTAGCCAGCACACCACCTGACAGGAGTTGCCCCAGGTACTGGCAACTCATGATATGGCACTGGTTCGAATCACCACTCTGCCATGGAAGTTCACTGGGCAACTTTGGGCAGTCACACACTCTTAGCCTAATCTACCTCACAGGGTTATGAGGATAAAATGAAGGACAGAGAACGATGTAAGCTGCTTTGGGACCCCATTGTGAAGAAATGTGGGATATAAATAGGGTTGCTGGTCCTCTCCACCCCCTCCAGCAATCACCTGGCCGGTGGGGAGAACAGACAGGAGAACAGGCCTCCTGGGCGTGCTTCCGGCATGGTATGACGATGTCACTTCCAGGAGTGACATCATTGCACAGGCCCAGGGAGGTCTCATGCGCTTTGCACTGGGCCGATTCACTCCTGGAAGTGATATCATTGTGCTGTGCCCAAAGCAAGCATGCAAGAAGACTGAAAAGGCAAGTAGGAGGGTAAGGGAATGGGGGAACCTGAGATACAAATGAAGCAAATGGTTTATAAATATAGCTGAAGAGGAGATAAAATGTAGTTTGGGTGATGGGTTGAAAGGAGAGAAGGAAGCAAGAAAATATGAGGATATAGGGGTACCCGAGGAGGAGGAAAAGAGCAAATAGCATGAGGACACAGTGGAAACTTAGATGCCCTTTGTAAGTACTTATGAGTGCCCCACCATACAACTGGGCTGGCCAAGCCCTGCAACCAACACTATGCAACCCGGTCATAGCTCTCTTGTGTAGACGCTGCCAGGGGAAGGAAAAAGGGACACCTGAAGATGGTGGGGGGATAAAGGTCTGTTGCGTGGTGGTTGGGAAGGAGAGAAGGAAGTGGGAAGAGGCTTATGGGGGCTTTCAGGGAAAGAGGAAATAGTGAGGGAGGGGTCCTTGCAGGTTCCCTCTTTTTAGTATGATTATTAGCCCAGGTGAGCCTGATCTCATCAGACCTCAGAAGCTGAGCAGGGTTGGCCTTGGTTAGTAATTGGATGGGAGACCTCCAATGAAGGCCAAAGTTGCAAAGGCAGGCAATGGCAAACCACCTCTGTTAGTCTCTTGCCATGAAAACCCCACCGGGTCGCCATAAGTCAGTTGTGACTTGAGGTCACTGTCCACCACATTATTAATAATAATGCTGCTTTTTAAAATGTATTAATTAAAATAAGAACCTCACTCTTTAAATTCATTTATTTTAGATCTGGCCAGGTTTGCAAGTGCTAGTTAAGTATGTGTTCTGCCTCGCTGAGAATGACAGCGGGAGATACGAACTGAATACTTTAGTTATGTGGACCTATACTAGAAAGTGCATGTGTGTGTGTGTGATGGAAACCCTTTATGCTCCTTGCCATTGTGGCCAGGCCTCCCCTGTCCCTATCTGTATGCATGCACACATGCGTGCACACACGTACACACGCACACACACACACTCATTGAGCAACCATTCCTTAGCTGCGTTTTGCCATCTCTCCTGGATGTAGATTCTGGCTGTTTAGCGGTGCCAGGCGTCCTGATGTTCCTTTTGTCTCCCCCCACCCCCATTTAGCAGAATGCAGAGACTTAATTCTAAAAGACACTCAAAGCCCAAGCTTCCCTAAATGACTTACAAGGAATACCAGAGTGTTTTCGAGCAATGGCATTGAGGAAAAAAACAAAAAACAAAATATTACAATTTTTTATTAGGCAATTTTATCATTGTTATAAATAAGTAATTGTACTGGGGAGAAGGGATAATCCTTATTTAATTAAATTCATCTATACTCCCAGGTTGGCAGCAACCAGACATATGTGAGACTAATACCCACAGCCTGCCTGGTATGCGTGTGCAATTAAAAATTCACTCTACAGTAGCACTGGCAGTTTAGTGTTGCTTTTGGCATTTACGAATTCTTTTATTTTGTGACTTTTTTCCCACCATACACATATGCTGGAGCAGATGTTGCTTATTTGTTGTTTATTCAAATCTGTAAGCTCTGGCAGCAAACACCATTGTTCTGTAATGAAGCTTTGCTCGCTGTCCTGTGTTAGGACCTAGGAAATGTCTGACGGGCAGTTCGCTCCCAGCAGGCGCCTAGAGTGATTTGAGTGGCAATTTATGTAGAAGAGAGTTCGGAACTGTGAATGTGGGCTGGACGGCGCAGAGGGGGCACGGCAAACCGCAGGACACCCTGGCCAAGGCAGCCTGGCCCGTCTTTGCTCTTAAAGTCCTCTGTGTTGAGATTTCATGGTCACTATTTGGAAGCTGAGATTTTTCTACATGCTCGCGCCAACACACACCGACACTCTCACACAGGCTCCCGGGTCGTTCTTCCCATTTCCAGCCAGCTTTTGTGAAGCACACAATGATTTCCCCACCCCCCATTAATACAGCCTGTGGTTGAAGCCTCGTTAGGGGCATCCTCTCCTTGTGACAGGAAGGGGATTCGGATGTGCAGGCATTTTCTGCTTCCATCCCTTCCTTTGGGTCTTCTTTCTGGATCCTGCCCCAGTTCCCTCCCCACCCCTTCTCCTGCTACAGGCAGGTTTTCCAAGGGGAGATGGACCAAAGAAGGAATGGCTGATCCCTGAAACTATGGTGCCAACGTGACAGCATTCGCTGGCTGGAAAGCCCCCTGTGCAGCCCAAGAGGCAATCAATCAGACAAGTAACCACCTCCATCTGGCACATGGCCGCATGGAAACTCACTTTCAGAGCATTTGTGATTCATCTTGTCCCAACAAGTGGTGCCAGGGACCAAACCACAGTCGAATCTTTCCAGCAGCTGGGTACATTCAACCCTCCCCAGTATGCTGAACTGACACATTCGCTCCCGTGACTTATTGAGTGGCAATTCTTTTAATTATCACACCTTCCCTCCTCCTCCTCCCTGCCATCTCTTCCCATACCGTTTGGCACCATGGGAATATCTGCAGAAGGCAATCGGTATTTTTCTTAATTGACTGTGTTCCAATAGTGTGAATCCTGTTTATTATCCCCTTGTAAAGTACATATGGGAACGATTGCTTGATGGTGAGAAGGAGCGCCACTATGCTTCCCCCCCTTTCTAATGGCATCGGGGCAAGTTCGATTGGTTTTCACAGATGGGAGTCGCTTGCTAAATGCTAGCAATAGAAGCAAAAAGGTATTGTGCACACGTTATTCTTTTTTCCTTGTCACATTTTTTCTGAAAATGCCTCGGACGATGATTTCTTTGTTTTCTATGGAAAAAGAAAATGGATTTCTGCATATTTTAAACTATAACAATAGGTGGAAATACACAGGAACAGAAAATAGATAGGGACAGAAAATAATTATTTTATTTACTTAACAGCAAAATTAACATTTTCAAGGTTCTTATATGGCGGAAATCTGTAGTCATGCTTTCTTTCCCAGTCTACCTCTTCTTCAGTTGCTATGAAGGTATGCCATTACAACTGTATGTGGAATATAAGCACAGCCTTAGATTGGCAGATATGGTTGCAGAAAGCTGAATCAACAAATCAACATGGCGGCAGGTTTGGGTCATTCCCAAGGAGGTGGAAAGCAATAGGGCATGTGGGCTGATATCTAGTAGCACGAGGGATGAGTGTGTTTCATCTGTTCTCAACCTGCATTTTCCCCTGTAATCCTCACCCCAGGTACTTTTTTCCCAAGCAGGCATTCCAGATGTGTGTTTACATCTTTAGTGGGGGGTGGGGAGACTTGCAAGGGGAAAGCACTGGAAATCACTCCATATCCAGTTTTCTAGGTATCATTAGGTTGAGGGATAATTTCCAGTGGAGAAATCTAAACCCAAGTCTGCCAATAAATCTGTAGCTCCAGCTTTCAGTGTAAGGGCTTTGTGACATATTGTAGCAAACAAATATTTATTTATTGAAAATATTGAGATGCCACCTCTCCAACCATGTGCTTGAGGTGCCTTACAATAGAACCAGGCAATAAAATGGCATGAATAAAAATGATATCCATTAGCATAAAGCAGTCAAAACAGTCAACAGGATACAGGATACTTAGCCTAACAGGATACTTAGCCAAAAGCTTAACCAATGGATAAGTCTTTAGGTGTTGCTGAAGGGGAGGTCATGGAAGGGGACATACAGATTCTGTATTCCAGAGATGGGGTGGGGCAACAGCAGAAAAGGCTCTGTCTTATGGCTCCTCTCCTCATTTCACTTGGAGGAGGGACATAGAGTAGAACTTGCAATGTTGATCTAAAGAGTCTGGGCAATCGGCATGGGCACGAATCAAAATACGAATCAAATTTTGAGATGAATCGGGCTGATTCATGTATTGCGAAAACGTGTTTCGTGAGGCTGCACTTTTCAAGAAATCCACGACTTTGGGGGCCGATTCCTTCCCTGACTCTCTACTTCCCGTCCTCCTGCTTCTCTGACATGCCTTTCCATCCACCCCACCCCCAAGCTCCCCGGAGCGGATCCTGAGTGGATCCGCTCTGTTTGGCTTTTCATTTGAAAACTTGGAGGTGGGGGGAGCGTATGTCAGAGCAGCCAGAGGATGGGAGGACAGGAAGGAAAAGTCAGCAAAGAGAACCTGAAGAGAGGAAAACTCAAGCAGATCCACTCCGCTTGTCTTTTCTTCCAGCAGTGGTAGAAAGCAGAAGGCCAGGAGGATGGGAGGGAAAAGTCAACAAAGAGAGCCTGAAGAGAGCTACTTGGAGGGTGGCTGGAGGAGAGCCTGCTGAAGTCTCCCTGCGAGTTTGGCATCTCTGGGTATGAAGGGGGCCATTGAAGTGCCCCAGGTTCTGACAAATCATGAAACTAACGAATTGTATTGCGAAACAGGTCAATTTCATGGAAATTCATGTTCCGTGATTTGTGGAACATGACGAAACGTGAAACTCTCATTTTGTTTTTTCCCATTTCATGTCCATCTCTACTGGGCATTTAAATATCTTGGTCCCAGATCATACAGGGCTTTATAGGTCAAAACCAGCACTTTGAATTGGGCCTGGAAACAAACTGATGACCAGTGCAGACCTTTTAAAAACAAGACAGCTCCTGTATAGTGCAGAAGAGTTGCCTAGTCTGGCAGTAATTAGTACATGGACTACTGTGGCTAGATTCCACTTCTGCGAGACGGGCTGATATGCCAGCCAAAGTTTGGAGAAGGTATTCTGTGTTGCAGTGGAGATTTGCTTCTCCATCTGTCAAGCTGGACAGGACTTGTCATTCCACACCAGTATTTGTCATTGCCTATCACCTCACTGCCTCAGTCTGTCTGATAACTGCAAACTGCTAGGAAGGGGCTGCCAGTTAGGAACTGTGGTGGGCAATGAATGGCTGTGGTCACTGACTGAGTAGGATTCTCAGACCCTGGCCATGCATTGAAGACAAGGGTGGAGAAGTCAGCATCGTGCTGACCAGCCAGCAGGCTTCTGCATTTTAGGCACATGCAATGATGGTGAGGGCAGTGCTGCATTCACAGTGCTGCTCTTCTTCCCCTTGCTTCTAATGCTGCCACATGGTGCTTGCTGGTACGGGCCAGTGGGAACCCTTGGTCACTACTCAACAGTTGGAGTATACTAGAGTTGGAGTTTATTCCTCTCTGGCAGCCCGGGTGCCTCCAGGTAAAATTACTTCCTCTGCAAGTTTAGTTCATTTGTCACATTTTGTGCCCTTTGTACTGTTTTTTTTTCCTTTCCTTATCCTTGCCAATACACATCAGATGATGGCAGAAAGAAAAAATGTGCAGGGGAGGAAGAGGAGGTGGAGGAGGAGGAGGTGAGAAATGGTTATTGAAAGGTCTGCCAGCTAATCGAGATCAGCACAGAAGTTGGTTTCTCCACTGAATTTTATAACAATGATTTAGCTGTTGCATTGCTTTGGGAATTTGCTGGCATTAGCCTGGAGCAGGAAAGGGTTGCATCAGATCCAGGTGATTTCATGTGTGACCAACCTACTCCCACCGGCCGCCTGTCACAGGGTCCCAGGCCGCCACCTCATCTGCATCCCCCATGCTTCTTGCACACAGGTCAATAAGAGCATGCCACTTCGTCACTCACAGAGACTGAGGTGCCAGGCTTCCCTTGCCCTCTCCTTGCCTGCAAATGAGCCCCAGCCACCCTGAGACACACCAGTCACCTGTTACTGCTGCTAGCTGGACTATGAGAAGAGACGGGGCTCTCTGATGTGTGATACTTGCTCAGTCCTGCAGAGTTTTGGGAGAAGTTTTGAGCTCCTTGTGGACATCAGAGGCTTAAATAGTTGCTGATTTCTGATCCTCAAACTATACCACGAGTTTTTTTTTTTAAGGTGAAAAGCGGCTGGGTTAAAAATCCACCTCCTTCCTTGAATAGATCACACCCGCTATTGCAGTCTGAATCTGGATCTACAATGGCAGCTTCTCCTTCGTCTCTTGAAACGTCAGCCACGGCTTCTCCTCCAGAGAGGGTCATCAGGAGGGGGAATGTGGGGGGAAGATAAGGAAGATTGGACTTTATCTCCCATGCAGTACTGTGTCCTCCAGCCACATTTGTTACAGAACGTTGTGAGGCCACATTTGTGACAGAAATGTGTGGCTCTCTTTTTTATACAGCATGAATTCAGGCCTGTAGGCAGAAAAGTTGTGATGAGGGAAAATGAGTACTGGGGGGGGGGGGCACTAGGGTTCCCATAACACTGGGTGGAGCCCAGAACATCGGGTCCAGTGATGTCACTAATGCCACATAGCAGTATTAATAGTAGTACTTCCACACATCTACCGAATGGTATCTCTGTGTAGTCGCATTCATGTAGCTTTGAAGAAATGCTTTACTTAGCAAACTAAATTTTATTTAAAAAAATGGAAATTAACGATATGCTAAATAGAAACTATAGTTGAACTTTCAGTGCCAGTTATGGATTTGGGTTTCCAGTTTACATGTGCAGTAGTTATCACATGCAGGCATGCATATGGCTGTAATATGCCATACTATCACCTATACAGGGGGAAATTACTTACAATCAGTTATAACTTACAATTAGTTATTTTATTTCTTTATTTGGCAAATTTTTTATCCTGCTTTTTCTTCCCAATGGGGATGCAAAGTGGCCTATAAAAATATACGACCATCGCTCCAAAATTTACCAAGACAACACAAAAAAGACAAAAAGCAAACAAGACACCTTGGGCTGATGTGAGTCTATTTGTACCCACAATGAATCCTTGGTACCTATTTTTTCTGTTAAACGACACTGCATGAAGTTGGAGCAGAGCTAATATTCAAAACTGGGTTGGGAAAGCTGAGAGTATCTAATCAATAACGAGAGCTTTGGTTATTAAAATTAAAGTACACCAGCCTGCAAATCACTCCCTTCAATCTAGAAAGTATCCCCAGGTAGGTAGCAGTATCTAACGGGGAAAATACACTCTGCACATTCAATCGCTCCGCAAAGTGATTGCATTCTGGACAATCAGAAAAGTGGTTGTTCTTTGCTCAGATTTATTGAGATTCTTCCCCAAGTGAAAAGTGGTGGGACTTAAGATGACTTTGCTATTATATTCCTTTTGTCTTTGGTCATAAAGTGACAAGTTCTGAAGTTTTAACCTGCCTAAGTATTACACTTCTTCAGTCCTGGAGCCCTAAGCCAAAGGACCTTGGCAGGGATGATTCATTCCTGAATTAAATGAAATGCATTCTGCACATGCTCAGAAGCATCTTATAGCAAGGTAGCTTGCAATTAATGATTAAAACCAGGTCTCCCCGGCCCTACTTACTCCTGAGTAGGGTTGCCAACAAGCCTGGAGAAAAAAATTGTCCTGCTCCAAAAAAGAGAATTTGCGGAAGCAAGCAGCTGTAGCTCTTCAGAGCATAACATCACTTATTAAATAACTTTCCATTAAACTTCGTTTAAAAGAATGGGACATGTATTCTCCAGGCTGTTGGCAGCCCTTCTTCCCGAGGCAATTTTCCCACTGCTGACAGAGAAGGAAGCCCCAAAACAGCATAAATCTCATTCCAGTTTTTTGCCCAAGTTTCTCACTTGTTACTAAAGAGAAGTGAAACAAACAAGAAAGAAGGCAACGGGCCCATGGAGAAACCGTTATAGGGCAGAGCAGAAGAGAATGAATTTGACCAAGACACAGTTAACTGGCTTAGCTCCATCTGTCTTGCAGTTTCTTCTTCTCTAATCCTTCCTAGGTTATCTGGACAAGAATGGCTTGCACATTTCCCCTTATATCTCTACACCAAAAAGTGCTAGACTTTAAAAAAAATGAAGCAAAGCATTCAGGGATGGGGCATGGCATACACCTGTCCCCATAACCCCAGGCCTGCTTGAACTGTTTTTCTCCATCAGGTGAATTAATTCAATTGGAGCAAATTATGTTGCCCAAAGATCTTCTCTTGTGTATGGTGATTTGACCTGTGTTTTCTCAAATATCAGTACATAGCTTTCCATTAAGGCCCCTTCACTTCAACAGAGTTGAAGCTTTTCATGGCATGAAGTTAAATAATATCACCTGATCATTGCTTACAGCTCTAGCTGATATTCAAGGGACAACGAGAGTGACCAGTTTAAAAGCTGGCCCCCCTCCCTTCCATTGCTCTTTTTCCTTAACGGCGCTTTGGTTGTGGAAATCTCAAGAGCCGAGGTCTCCAGACCTTTTTCATCCAACATTTCCTGGAAAGGGAGGAGGTCTGCAGCATTGCCTCTGTTCTTCCGACACCCAGAGCTTTATGTCTCATTTTCATTAGAACTCGACACAGCTGTCAGCAGGCTTTCCCACTGTTTGGCAGGGATTAGAAACTGGACTGGAGCCAGTTTGTAAAATGAAGAGGATCTTAACAAGCGGGAAGGAGGAAGGACGTTGTGAGAACTTGACAAAGACACCTCCTTGATTTGATCAAAGACCATTGTTAAAACGATGTGGAGCTTGGGAGTGATATTTTTAACATCACAAATGCTCTGACATGGAGCGTTTGCACAGGTGGCAAACAATACCTTTATCTTTCTAATATAGGTATGAATGTGATGTCCTTTCCTCTAAAATTCAGAATCACCATTGGGAGCCGGTGTAATGTTGTAGCTAAAAGAATGAGCTAGAGGCTCCTCACTCACATCCAACTTCTGCTATCCCCCCCATCTGTAATAGGATGCTTATAATAGAGGCAGCATGGTGGAATGGTTGGAATGCTGGGCTAGGATCTAAGAGACTCTGTGCGGTCCCTTCTCATTCAAGTCAAAGGACTTTGGAGGTTGTACCTCTGCTTAGACCTGGACAATAAGGGGGCACTCCTAAGGAGGTCTACTCAGAAGCAAGTCCCATGAGCATATATCCAGGAAAGTGGTGACCACTTGAAAACTCTGATTCATAGAACACAGTAAAAGCCTATGTTATGAATGATCAGGGCTTTTTATCTGGGAAAAGAGGTGGTGGAACTCAGGACTGCAAAATGGCGTCACGTTGGGTCAGCTAGAACAAGGGGGGAGTTTTTAAAAGTTTAAATTGCCCTTGGTGAAGATGGTCACATGGCCGGTGGGCCCACCCGCTGATCTCCAGACAGAGAGGAGTTTAGATTGCCCTCTGCACTGCTGCGGCGCGGAGGGCAATCTAAACTCTGCTTTGTCTGGAGATCAGGGGGCGGAGCCACCAGCCATGTGACCATTTTCAAGAGGTGCCAGAACTCCGTTCCACCACGTTCCAGCTGAAAAAAAGCCCTGTGAATGATGTAGATTGCGAGGTATCCTTGCCCTTTGCAGAGAGAATCTGCGTGTGCTTGGAATCCAATTTCCTCTGAGGTTGTCCTTCACTCTAGAAATGCCAGGTGGCTTTTGATGTTAAAGGGTGCAGCACATTTTCAAGTATGTTCTCAGAACATAACAGGAACCCCAAACCTAATGGAATGCGTGCCCGTTATTTTGGCTTGCTGCTACTCCTTGAGGCACCATTCCATAGAATACATAACAAACATTGGCTATCTATTATTTTTGGTATTTTGATTCAGCAGCTGATCCTTGCAGAGGACACTAGATAATTGTGCTTCATCAGTTTCTTACATCTACAGTCTGATGTGCAAATGAAATATGAATTGGCTCACCTCCTTGTCCAAGTTCTCCAAAGTGTCTTCTGAAAACTTTGGGAATAACTAGTATAAACTGCCGCGCAATCAAATGAGATTGGCAACGAAATCACCACGTGCCCACTTCTCTGTTCCATCTACGTTTGTTCCAGAGGGGATCAGTGGACCTCTGGAGTAACATGGGGCAGCGGCGGAGTCTGCAGTGGAAACTGGAAATTGGAAAATCGCTGCCCCTCTAGTACACATGGTACTTCTGATAGTTGGGCACTGTATGATTTTATTGCCAGTCTTATTTGACTCTATGGCAGCTTCTCTTTTTACGAGTTATCCTCCAAACTTGCCTACAATTTCACTTCATTTCACTTCAGGCAAGCATGCTGAGAAAGACGGAACCAGTAGACACATAACAGCGATCAGTGTTTAATATCAGACTTACAGCAACCCTCAATACATAAGAGCTGGTTTAAAATGCGGCAACTTTTTATCTTGTAAATTTTATATTAACTTTACTTAACAAATTCAAACAAGCTAATTTGTTTGTTTTGGTGTCAAATCTTGTAATCCAATTTCAACACCAAATTGCACTTTTTGAAATTTGGGAGCCTGCCAAATTTCAGAATTTTGTGACACTAAATTGGAACTGAATTACAGACCTGTCTTCCTAGCTCTCAGATATCTTGGGCTTGGATGCTTTTACCTGAATGGGTCTAAACCAGATTAAATACTTGTAATCTTGCTTAAGAGGTTTATGAGCAAGGATGAACCAAAGATTTATTTGTTTGTTTATGTCATTTATAGTGCACCTTTCTCACTGAGACTCAAGGTGGATTACATAGTGTAAGATTAGTACAATCAATATTAAGGACATTTCCATAACCAATGCCATAAGGTAAATACAAGCTTTCAAGGACATAGCATTTGCAAGAATCCAATACAGAGTTGAAGAAATGCTGAAATAGAACATAAGCAATTCTAGGACTGACATTAGACAACATGAAGCACAGGTAGCTCATAGGAGCACATATTTAAAGCTACAGATAGTGTGTAAGGCAACATAGTGGTGAAGTCTGTGGTCCCTAACTCATTAACGAAGCATATGAGACCCCTTCCTACAATACAGTTTGCATGTGCAGTGTGTGTTCTGTTTTACATCCTGTTCTTATTAGGGGTGTGCAGGGCCAGGTTGCTTCGGGTTTCCCGCTTCAGGTTTACCCAAAGTGGGGGGGGGGGGAAATCCAGAAATACCTTAATTCCGAAGCGGCAAACCACTTTGGAATTAAGGTATTTTACTCACTTTGGTATGCTTCATAAATATTTGGAGCATACTGAAGTGAGGGGGGGAAACTCCCCCACCCCCTCCTACTCCCTGGGGCAACCCCTCCCCCCCCCTAGGGCAACCCCTCCACCCCCTCTCACTTACCTGGCGGGAGGGTCTTTGACAGTTGGGTTGTAGCGGTGGTGGCAGCATGAGGCTGCGACGGCCTGGAGCCAGCTGGTTCGGCTCCTCTGCTGCCATGCCACCACATTGCCACCTGAGCCTGCGGGGCGGTGGGGAAGGCTGGAGCCACCGCCGCCGCCTCTGGCCCTTCCTGCCCCTCAATTGGCCACAGTGGCCATTTGAGGGGCAGGAAGGGCTTTCTCCACCTCCTCCGGCCCTTCCTGCCCCTCAAATGGCCACTAGTATGCCGCAGCCAATTGAGGGGCAGGAAGGACCAAAGGTGGTGGTGGCTCCGGCCTTCCCCACCACCCCGCAGGCTCAGGCAGTGATACGGCGGCACAGTGGCAGAGGAGCAAGAGCCACCACTGCCGCTGACAAGGTAGGTGGGGGTGGGGGGCTGGGGATGGCAGGGGGCTGGGGCTGGGGGTGGGATAATGTTTAAAGGGCCCTGCTGCTGCTTGCAAGCAGTGTTGGGGTCCTTTAAACTCAGCTCCGATGCTTTCCAAAGCATTCCAAATGCTTTGGAAAGCTTTGATTAGGGATTTCCTAATTGAGACCAGCACGCTGGCCCCGATTCAGATATCCCTAATCTTTACGGATCAGGTCCAATTTGGAAACCCGAAGTGCACACCCCTAGTTCTTATGTGAATTTACTCGGACATAAGGCCCATTTAGTTCAGTGGGACTTGCTCCTAACTCAGTGGGTACCCCCTAGGCCAAAATAAAACAGAAGTTCAGCGGCACTTCAGAGCTGAACAAAATTTATTCCACATTATGCTTTTCTAAATCAGAGCTCACTTCCTCAGATGGTGAAAATGTGTATTAACAGCAAATATACCTATATGTAACTGTAAGTATATACATATACTTATATATAGCACACACACACACATATATATGCACGCTATGGATCTATACTTAATTCATCTGATAAAGTGAGCTCTGACTCACGAAAGCTTTTGATGGAATAAATGTTATCTTTTGCTGGATCAGACTACCACAGCTAATTGTCTGGAATTGTTATCATGGACACCCTTAGACCAGGTTCCCCAAAACTCCTTACATAAGAGGTTAGCATAAGGTTGCAGGCCAAGCCTGGTAACTGGTGGGAGAGTGGGGGTGGGGACATGGTGGAGGGACTTTGGGTGTCAGCATGATAATGTCACTTCTGAGGGGAAACCAGAAGCGATGGTGGAAGCTCTAGGAATCTATGGTAAAACCATAGAGTCTTTGGCAATTCCTAGCTGTGTTACCAGCCTCCCAGTGGGGGTGGGGGATCCTTTGTTCCCAGCCTCCACCCCTGCCACCTTTCACTTGGCTTGGCAGGGGGAGGCATGGGAATGGGCCTAGCAACCCTGCAGCACTCTCCCGCATGCTCTGGAGCACTTCCAAGTCACACTGGGAATGATATCCTCCCATCACCCCCCTCTGATGACCAACTCATCCCCCACTTTCACATTGGGAGGACCTGGCAACCCTAATTCTTAGAACTACTGCTGTCTTTTCAAAGTTTTTCCTGGAAGTGACGTCATCAAGCTCATTATGCCAGTGAGGTTTTTTTAAAAAAATTCACCCCAAGGAACTCAGAGTGGAGGACTCCCTGCTTTGACTGGGAGTTTGGCTGGCCTGGGCTAGCATTAGCCCAGAAGAATTTTTTTTCCCCCTTTGAGCACCTGAATTCTTTTCAAAAAGCAGGGTTCAGATTTGCTGTTCACAGAACTAATTTCATGGTTTTTTTGAAACTGGGCTTTGATTTTATAAATATCTTTGTTCTGCTGTTGTCTCTATAGCCAGCATGAGCAAAAACATAAGAAAACACTGGCCAGAACTTGAAGCCTCAGAGGTCCTTAAAAAATTATCCGTCCGTATTCTTGCCAGTTGGATTCTGGAGCTTTATCTGCTGCTGCCACCTAGTGGTAATCTCCTGCTGCAACAAATTGCTTGGTTTGCTCTAGATTATGTGGAAGTGTGACATTATAGCTTTTATGCAGTTGAGAGCTTTTCTGCAATAAACTTTTCTGAAATGTTCTATTGTTGAGCATAAGGAGCATTTCAGAAAATATTAAAGCATTTAAATATCCCATCCCTAGATCTCTCTCATCTGATCTGAAGACCCTATTCAGTTTTAAGACACTGTACTGTATCTGAAACATAGGTGGGGTAATTTTTCCACCCAGATACAAGGACATTTAGACATCAATGACTAATTCTTCAAAGCATCTGTGAAGAAGAAAGGTGACCAGATCCTCCTGTAATACAAATTAAAGTCTCGTGATGAAAAACTTAATTCTGTTCAAAATACTCTGCTTCTTCAAGTCTTTTCTACAAAACCTTTGGGATTTGACCCCATTTTGCAAAAGAGGAGTGGCATGGCCCTCTTTGCTCCTTCTGTTTCTTTTGTCCTAGCAGCAGTTAAAATTAGGGTGATGTTTAATAAGCTTAATGCGTAACAATGATCTTTGTATTTACAGGTTTGTTCGATAGGCTTATAACAGAAGGTTGTACTTTGTGCTTATCTTGTACCGATGACCTTTGAAATACAGTAATTAATAGTAAACTTAATCTAAGCTTACAAGATACAAAAGCAGAATAAAAACTTAACAATATTGAAATGTAATTTGCACTTTGAAACAAAAGCATAAGTGTTGAAGAGGAGTCAGTATGGTGCAAGGCTCAAGCTCAGAGTTACAGATGTCCAGTATTCACCTGAACAGTTTGGTATTTTTGAGGACTGTCCGGGAGATAATGTCTTCTGTGGCTACTGGTTAGAGAGAACTTTCAGAGATACTGTTTCTGCCATACCTCTTTCTGATCTTTTTTCCCTCCAGCAAGGTAGGGCAATAAACTACTTGTTACCCAATCTATGCTTATATGTATTACAGTAGTTTGAGGGAGAGGTGAAAAGATCAAGCACAAAGGAAGAGTCAGCTCAAAAGGACAACAGAAGGCACTTAACAGAGGCAATGAAAAACTCTGCATGAAGTACAGATATGCATCTTGGATTTCAGAGCTGTATATGTCTACAGCATGCCTAGCCTATCTTTAAAAGGATTTCAATAATTCTAAAAGAAAAAATATTTCTGAGGAGTTTTTTCATTACTGCCTAAAATTTCCAATTTTTCCATCATAAAAATGGGAAAATAGGGCCTGGGGGTGGGAATAGGGAAGAAAACATTTCCCCCCATTTTTTTCCTGTAGCCTTCACATCTCTCTTCCAGGAACTTGGGCTAGATCCTGCTCGTCTTTTGTATCTGGGGGAGCTTCTTTGTGCCACCATTCACAAAACCAATCCATGTGACCCAACTCCACGGGGAGAATCCTAGAGTTGTCCAGTTTCAGATCTGACTTAGCAAGACCACAGTACGTGGGAGGCCTTAATACCTTCTTCACTGTGACTCAGTTCCTCCTCAAATTGGCTTCTCTCACAGTTGCATAGAGGGGAGAGGGTAGGAAGTTCATCATCTAGTTTGGTGTAGTGGTTAAGAGCGGCAAGACTCTAATCTGGAGAGTCAGGTTTGATTCCTCACTTCTCCGCTTGAAGCCAGCTGGGTGACCTTGGGTCAGTCACAGCTCAATCAGAGCTCTCTCAGCCCCACCCACCTCACAGGGTGATTGTTGTTGGGATAATAATAACATACTTCATAAATCCAAAGGAGTTAGCCATGTTAGTCTATAGCAAAATGGTAGAGTCCAGTAGCACCTTTAAGACTAACCAACTTTACTGTAGCATAAGCTTTCGACAACTAGAGTTCTATTCATCAGATGCATCTGACAAAAAGAACTGAAGTTCTCAAAAGCTTATACTTTGTAAACCGCTCTGTGTGGGCTTTAAATTGTCCTGAAGGGCAGTATATAAATAAAATGTTGTTGTTGTTGTTGTTATTGGAGCTCCTCTGTGTTTCTGTGGAAAAACTGAATTTGGGGAGATTCAGTCATGGCTTTTCTAGTATCTCGTCTGCTTTTGCTCTAATGGGGGGGCGGAGGGATGACATTTGCTAAAGTAAGAAATGCCATTTTAATGTGTAGCTCCAGCAGGCAGTTCATAACAGTGATTAGAAACTAGGCTTCCTAAACCAGGTTCTTAAGAAGCGCATTGTTGTTAATCTGGAATTAGTACTTAATTAATAGGCATTGTTTATAGGCAAAAACATATCTTTTCAAAGTAATAATAAATAAACCGCAGATTGCTCAGGAAAGTAATGAACGCTCAGAGAAACCAGCATTAAATGATACAGCTGGGAATGGGAATGTTGAGCGAGAGCAAGACAGAGACCCCAGTGGGAAATGGTGTACAGTGAGAACGTAGAACAAAGTGGATGTTGAACAGCTGCAACGAAGAGCCAAAACAATGCTCTTCTTTGTGGGGAGCCTGGGCTGGGAGCATACATTACCGTTACCATGGAAATGCCACTGAAAATAGACTCCTGACAGTGAGCAATCTTGATCCTGTCTTAAACCGTATGTACATGACTTGCCTATCCTCTTCATTCCTCCATTCCTTCTCCATTCCTTCTCTTCCTTTCTCCCAGGCCACTGGGAACACAGTATGGGTACACAGACTGATAGAATGATGGAGACAAGTTAGGAGATGAGCACTTAAAAATTTCATGGGCATGATGACAGATATCATCATCAGATATCCCTGTCAAAATTGTCCTTTTGGTCTTTAAAGGTCAAACACGACGTGACATTATTTCAGTGAATTTCTATGGGATGTTAGAGATGTGTGTTTGCTATGGCGTGTGCTCTCTTGTTTCCATTCAATATACGTCTCCCTCGTTCTTTCCCCCCTTTTTTGTATGATTGTGCATCTGCATGTCTCGTGCTTTGATATCCTCCCAGACAGGGCTTTTTTTCTGAGAAAAGAGGTGGTGGAACTCAGTGGTAGAACTCAGGACTGCACAATGATGTCACTGGGTCAGCTGGAAAAAGGGGGGAGTTTTTTAAAGTTTAAATGACCCTCGGTGAAAATGGTCACATGGCCAGTGGCCCCGCCTGCTGATCTCCAGACAGAGGGGAGTTTGGATTGCCCTCCAGACCACTGAGTGGCGTGGAGGGCAATCTAAACTCCCCTCTGTCTGGAGATCAGGAGGTGGGGCCACTGGCCATGTGACCATTTTCAAGAGGTGCCGGAACTCCGTTCCACCGCGTTCCCACTGAAAAAAAGCCCTTCTCCCAGATCATACCTGCAGAATGTCCTACGTAGAGTGTTACTTGCAGGGGAGTTACCATTGGTTAAGCTGAGTGTGTGACTGACCCAAGGTCACCCAGCAAGCTTCCATGGCAGAGTAGTGATTCGAACCTGAGTCTCTCAGATTTACTCTAACCACTACACATGCTGTCTCTCTAGGTAGTTGATCATCGGGGTTCAGTTTGCAAACTATAATCAGCACAGGCTAATGTTTGACAGACTATTCAACTGTTTTTTGAACAGTTTGCATATTGTCTCAGTTGTGCAAAAAGATGATGTGTTTTATAGTGTTTTCCTGCAGCTCTTTCTCTTACTCCCACCTACTGTCGCCACCTCACTTCTCCATCTTCTGCCTGCCACATTCTTTAAATATATAAAACGATATTTCACAGTCAATGAGTTGCAGATATGAGGTACATCCCTTTGTCAACTAATGGAGCCCCTCCTCACCTCATGCTGATGTCTCAAGCTGAATTGGGCCTTGATAGGTCTTTAAAATGCCTTTCCCTACAGCAGCTGTATGACGTAGTGACATAGTTCGACTCTAGAAGGTTCAATCAATCTAATGAAGGTGAAATTGATCAAGACTTCTTTCGTTACTGTGGTACACATATTCAGCATATCGGACTCATAGGACTCATATGTACAAAATCTTTGTCAGATGGGGTCTGTAGAAAGGAGAGGAACTGGGTGAGATGGAGTTTAAAATGCTGGCCGGATCCAGCCCAATGTTTGTGAACAAATATTTGAAGCTATTAAAATGAGCACTTGGAACGAAGTAAGTGCAAATGTCGACTGCCATTTTTGTAACATTCTCAGCATCCTTGCTTTTGGTCCCCCGCGTTGCCCCCCCCCCCAGGTTCTTACCACCTAGTGGTAGATCTTTAAACCATAGAAAATCCCATGTCAGTGTGGTACTTATAGGCGACAGAGATCTATTAGAGGTGGAGTGGTCTGTGGTTAATCAGGACTTCCCAGAGAAGATGGCTGCATTACCTTGCTGCCTGCTTCAGCAGCTCTATCAGGGGAATTACTTTTTCAGAGATGTGAATGACTCAGCTTGTGAAAACAGAAGAAGCTTTTATTGTCAATTAGAGATCAAGGGACCCAGGGCTCTTGTTTTTAGTTATAATTGCGGTGATCACATCTCCGCCCCCCCCCCCCCCGCCACCAGCTTTAAAGCATCCGAGCTCTCAGAGTTTTTTGTATGATATGTGGGATGAGACATTGACTGAGAAGTTAACTTTTGATTTAGAATCCACAAAAATTATAGTCTGATAAATTCATTGAAAGATGCTGAATGCTCTTGTCCTATGTTAGTGAAAAGTCTTGATCTTAAATCTTCTTCCGATGTGAATTATTTCAGGGAAGATAATTGGAGCTGACAAGTGCTTTAAAACGTTTTTGCTTCTTTTTACAGTTGCATATGCTTAGTCAGTGGGATATTTTGTATAGATAATATATTTGTGATCGAGAGGTGATGTGATAGCCCTCTTCAAGTATCAGAAGGGCTGTCACACGGAGGCTGGAGGGGAGTTGCTTTTCTGTTGCCCCAGACTGTTGAACCAGAAACAATGGGTGAAAATTAAAGCAAACGCATTTCCTGACAGAAGCTTCCTTGGGAGGTGGTGGGTTCTCCTTCTTTGCAGGTATTTAAGTAGAACCTAGATAGTCACCTGACAGCCAGGATGATTCTCTGACTTAATATGAATGAACACAGATCAAGAGAGGGAGTACATGAATGGATGAGCAGGTGCTTAGCTCTCATGGCCCTTTCTTATGTGCCTAGGGTAATGCTGGCCACTACTTTGGGGTCAGGAAGGATTTTTCCCCCAGGTCAGATTGGCCAGGGATCCTGAAGGCTTTCTGCTTTCCTCTAGACATAGAGCAGGGGTCACTGGGGGAGGCGAGGGGGGTGAGATAGCTGTGACTTTCTTTCATTGTGCAGGGGGTTGGACTAGATGACCCTTGGGGGTCCTTTCAGCTTTCTTTTTCTATGTTTCTATGTATTTAGGATACTTCTATGCTGCCTCTTCAGAGTTCTGCTACTTAGTAATGTTTTAATTTTCTCATGAATTGTTTCATAACATGACTTGCTTTGTAAGAGACTGTCTTAATTATTCAGTTTTATATGCTTTGTCTTGTAAAAATTGCTTTTCGCATTTGCGTTTTCTTGGGTCTTCTCTATTCCTTTCCAGCATTAAGGACAACCTTCTGACAAACTTTTATTCTTCTTTCATTTGGCTGCCTCTGGAGCACTGGTTCTTAGACTTCAAGTCAGGAGGACCCAAAACGAATTGCAACTTCCTTGCAGGTGGATTGAGAGATCAGGAAGGAGGTGGTGGAGGAGAACCAGGGTGAACTGCAAGAGGAGGCTCTGAGAGGCTTGATGGCAAACTCGGGGTTTGCCAGGGGAAGGCAAACTATTTCTTAATAATTATATATAGTCCCACTTTTCTCTGCAATGGGGATCCAAACAAATAATTTATAAAATACAATATAAATAAATCATCAGGAAAAAGTACAGTAAACATTTTGCTCTTGGGTCCACTGGCCTAATTGATAAAAGCCACAGGCTACGAGCCACTAGCGAAGAAACAAAGGCCGAGAGCCCTTTGGCTCTTTTCCTTTAGGTTGCACCAAAAGACTCTTGCACTCTCAGGCTTTAAGTACCTGCAACAGGTGGGAAACAAAAGCTCATCCTCAGTCTTAAAAAACTGGTGACCATCCTCCTTTGATGCATATATATATATAGGTTCTGAAAAATACAGTAAACTTAGAAGGAAGCCCTATTTCAAAAAGTCCAAGAACCACTGCTTTAGAGATACTCAAGTCAAGACGTGTACCTATCAGCTGTTCAGTTACAATAATTTAGGACTTCCAAAGTGATATATGTAAAACCAGGGCTTTTTTTCTGGGAAAAGAGGTGGTGGAACTCAGTGGGTTGCCCTCAGAGAAAATGGTCACATGGCTGGTGGCCCCGCCCCCTGATCTCCAGACAGAGGGGAGTTTAGATTGGCGCACAGGGCATTCTAAACTCCCCTCTGTCTGGAGATCAGGGGGCGGGGCCACCAGCCATGTGACCATTTTCAAGTGGTTCCGGAATTCTGTTCCACCGCATTCCAGTTGAAAAAAAGCCCTGTGTAAAACTAGATGGTCTCTTTCTCTTTCTGTCTATCGTGAGCAGCATATGAGGAAACAACTGAGTTTTGCTTAGCTTGTATTCCTTGTCACCATTATTTTTCTAACTATAGATGTAACAAGGACAAATAGCTGTCAGTCTGATAGCAGTGGATTTCTGGAAGATCCCTCAGAGCCCTTACCTCTACAGGTAAGTAGGAATTATTCTGGGGAAAGGGAGAGAGATAAAGAAAGAAAGAAGTGGCCTTGGAGGAGTGTAACTCTGCTTAATATTGGAGTGCAAGTTACTGTGTTGAAAACATAACCATTCTATGACCACTTTGTTTTTTTTCCAGGCCGTATCTCTGCCTGGAAACCTGAGAATCAGCTGCAATATCCATGATAATCAAGCATATTTGAGACATAGGAAGGACTCAGCTCTGGCCAGGCAGGATTTTCATCCCCATGTGGAGGCATCCATTGCTATCACCTCCCCCACTGATGGTGGCAGAGTTCCACTGCTACCCTCAATGAGCAGAGAACAGATTTTCCAGGGAGAGGAAGTTTTCTATTCCATAAATGAAGAAGATGACCCAATGGAGGCCTCTAGTGATCAATGTGAAGGTGCAACCGGTGGAACGGAGCCTGAGGTGCATGAGAAGGAGATGCAAGAGCAAGGCGGACAACTGGTGAAAGAAGAAGACGGTCGTGTAGAAGAGCCCATTTCATGCCACCACACTAAAGGCATGGATCAAGATGGCAGTAGTTCTCCAGAAAGGGATTGGCTTTTAAAGTGCAGTGAAATGCCTGAGAATCCAGGCTCAGCTGCCACCGAGATAGGTCGTACAAGCCCCACTACACTCAGCAATGGCCAAATATGTGTAAACAGAAATGAAAGTGAGGGCCTTTTGACTGAAGAGGAAACTACGGGTGTATGTAGAGAAAATAAACAGGAAGGTATTGTAGAAAGTGTGGAAGGAAAGTGGTGGGAGAGCAAGCTGGATTTCTCTGTTCCAGCCACAGACGTCAGTGTCACAAAGGATCCCCAGGACTTTTGCAAACTGGATATTGGTTTCAGCAGTACAGGCAGACCTTCAGAGATAGCTCTGGTGTCAGAAACTGAGCACAGGGACCTGGCTGAGCACAGGGACCTGGCTGAGACCCAGCTGATTTCAAGCAGCCCTCTCCAAGATTCTAGCCTTCCTGCTTCCTGCCTTGAAAAGGGAGGACTTAGCTCCTTGAATATATTATCAGCAAACACCAAACTAGACAAAGAGGAGAGCGTCCCCAACATGGAAACAAAGCTTAGTCCTTCCAGATCCATAACCATCCAGATGCCTTCAATGCTCGTGTCGAATAGGCAGAGTATCCACTTGGAGGAAGTCGCTGTAAAAGGCAGGCCTCTGGATTTCATGTTCAAGGCCTCCCAGCGTTTTGAGGAAGAACCTATAATTCCCTCAGTCTTGGGTGCTTTAAAGGAAGAAGATAAGGAAGTGAAGGAAGTGTCTGTTCAAACGGAGAGGAGTCACTCAAAGCGAGAAACGTTCCCCCCGTTTCCGCTTCTCCCTTCCTTTCATGGGCACAGCCATCTTCTGAAGTCTGCTTCTCTAGACACAGGGCTGTATGGGGAATACCGGCCTTGCGGCTATGAACCTTTCAATGCCTGCTGTGCCCAGCACGGAGGCCACTGCTGTCCTTTGAGCTCTCATCACTGCTGTTTGTTGCGGTCTTTCCCTCTTGCTCCTTTGTGCAAACATCCCATAACATGCTGCTCATCACATGCCAGCCTAGAGCTGCAGCTTCTGAAAACACTAACACTTCTGCAGAACACAGCAATGAGAAATATTTCTTCTGTGAGTATTTATTTCATTATTGGCTTATTTATGGCCCTATCATTTCCCAGTAGTCTCATAGGCAGAGAACATTTCTTAAGGAATTATGGATTGGATCCTAAAGAGCCATTCAGTCAACATGACAGCAGCATCTCTGACAGAACTGCATTTCTGTCTGTTGAGGAGGGAAAGACAATTTTGCTGATTTCCCCCTTCTGCACTAGGTTCCCAGTTTGCCTCCTGCAGTGTTTCAGGGAGTCCACAGACCCACAGGAGCATAATTTCAGGAGATACAGAGTCTACTGACTACATTTCGGCCTACCAGATTTTGTCTTAGAGCCAAGCTACAAGTGAGGAATGACACTTGAACGGCAAGTGAACAGACTCATGTGCATTTCTCCCTGTTCACTTGCATTCCACTTGCCCTCCACTCAATCACGTAGTGATCAAGTGGAGGGCAAGTGGAATGCAAGTGAACAGGGAGGAATGCACG
The DNA here is from genome assembly GCF_028583425.1 of Eublepharis macularius. Lineage (NCBI taxonomy): Eukaryota > Metazoa > Chordata > Lepidosauria > Squamata > Eublepharidae > Eublepharis > Eublepharis macularius. The sequence continues at coordinate 28,380,368 of NC_072800.1, read as the reverse complement.
TGAGTCTGTTCACTTGCCATTCAAGTGTAATTCCTCACTTGTAGCTTGGCCCTTAGTTCCACTAGGGATGCTGCTGAATTTTGGAACTTGGAAATCCCCATTTCTGTTTTATGTTTCCTTTGTGCAAGTCATTTCCTTTGTCATTTTTTGTTTCCTTGAGTTTTTTCTGTTAAAAATTTGTGTTTTTTTTCAAATGTTACTTTTGTTGTCACTTACATATAAATGGTGTGAAAGAAACAAATATCTCAGAAGCACTAGCCATGAAAATGGGCAGAATGCCAGGTTCATACCAACAAAATATGAGAAGAAAAGGAAACAAGAAATAGCCCAACCCCTGCTCTGCTTGATTCCTTTAGGTTCCACCTAGGGCTCATTTTGAGGGGGAATGCGCAGGAACACAGTTCTGGTAGTTCTCCCAAAAGGTCACATGTCAGGTGACCCCTCCACCTGATTTTTGGCCATTTGGGGCCCATTTCAGCCTGGATTGGGGCCAAAACGGCCCAATTCGGGCTCAAAAAGGACAGGATCAGACCCCAAACAGCCAGGATTGGTCCCGAAATGGCCAGGATCAGGCCTCTAATGGATGGTGGATCACTCTCCTGCTCAGCAGTGGCCCAATCCTGACCATTTTGGGCCCCTTTTCAGCCATTTCCAGCCCCTTTTTGCCATTTTGGGCCCAATTTCGGCCCTGAATGGCCAGGATTAGGTCCAAAACGGCCAGGATAGGTGATGTCAGGGGGTGGGTATATGCAAATCAGTTATGCTAATGACACACTTCTGGTGCTGTCAAGGGGCGTGACATATGCAAATAAGTTGTGCTAATGAGTTATGCTAATGAGTTCCTCCAGCTCTTTTTCTACGAAATGACCCCTGGTTCCACCACTGATCTGGCTTCACCTAACCCCTGACATGTGATCTGAAATATGGAGGAGGCACTGCTGGGAAAGTGTCATGCCCTTCATAGTTAGGGTTGCCAATTTTTGATGTATATACATTCTAGCTCTGAAAAGGACACCATTGTACATGGCATGAATCCAGAGGTTTTCCCCTCCGTGTTTCAGATCACAATGTGAACATACTTCCTGGAGAGTCTGTGCATCTGGCTTGCACGTGCCTGAGCTTTTTGTATTGGAAAACCAGATTGTAGAGGCTTGGCTCTTAGTGTTTCACATGTGAACAACATATGTTTTGTGAGGCAAAATGTTAGTGATGTCTTTTATTCATTGCAAGATTTTTGTGGAGTGCTCAGATAATGGCAGATGTCCACAAGATGGCAGTGTTTCATAAATGACTCATAATTGACCCAGAAACCTTTTCAAATCTATAGAACTACATTTTACATTTTCATCTTGTTTTGACTGATACATAGCTATGGTACCCCATTTTTAAACCCAGTAAGCCTAAAAAGTATCACAAAGTCTTCACAACACAGCTTTGAGCAAAAACGCTAGATGAAATTATATGGTTTTCTCCTTTATTACTCTTTCCCCCTCCAAGTCATTAATCAAAACATAAATTTAGTAGTCCAAAACTGTGGGGGGTTAAATCAAGAGAGCAGTGTATGGAAGGGAAAGAGTTAAAACACTCCCTCACCCCTCAAACTGCAGCCCAATCAAATTCTCCAACCCTGGCTGCCTTTAGGGGGAAAAATTGCTGATTCAGTCATATATCATTTAGTTTGGCCTTACATTAAAAAAAACATAAATATACAGGTGCCCCTGGCTCAGAGATGTGCTCATGTTTTGGGGGGTCAGAGTGTTTATCAAAATATCCATTATAGAGCATTGTGAAAGACAGTTCTTCCTTAGCTTCTCAATCAAAATGGGAGAAAGGAGGACAAGAAAGGTATACCTATTACTTAACAGATGAAAATCTTACGGGATTTTCTGTGAGGCTTCCATTAGTAGCCAGAGGTCTTCAAATTGACTCTTCCCAAAGGTATGGAACTTCTGGAAAGTAATTTCTCTTAATTAAGCTCTTTGCAACAGATCAGTTTGCCTACTTGTAGCAAGTGTGAAATTGTAAGAAATCGTTCCTCTTCTTGATCTCATGTTTAGTGCACAGTTAATGAAATTGAAACAATGAAAAATTCGTGCCAAAAGTTTCGCGAACGTCTGGATGAGATTGAGCAGCACCTGATGGAGCAAGAGATTCTCTTTTCCAGTGCTATGTCAGATGAAGCACGGTAATGACATGCAAATGACATTGTTTATCACCACACATCCTTTGTTACATCATGATGCTTCCTCTACAAGATACACATGCACAATGTGGTATTTTTATATATGGAAAGACTTCAGAGTCACGGTTAAAAATATATACAAAACTTCAGCCCTTCAAAGCAGAATGCTCACCAATAAAGCAATCGCAATAATGATATAAATTGTACTGGGGGATAGTTACAGAGAGCTGCTGTAGCACAGTGGTTAAGTGGTTCGGCTGCGAATCGGCACTCTACTGGTTTGAATCCCACTACTGCCATGAGCTCAGTAGGTGGCCTTGGGTAAGCCATTCCTCATAGGGCCAAGCTACAAGTGACGAATGACACTTGAATGGCAAGTGGATTGAGTGGAGGGCAAGTGAACAGGGAGAAATACACTTGCCGTTCAAGTGTCATTTGTCACTTGTAGCTTGGCCCTCAGCCCCAGCTCCCCAGCTGCATTGTGGGGATAATAATAACACTAACTTGTTCACCGCTCTGGGTGAGGCACTAATCTGTCTAGAAGAGCGCTATATAAGCGCAGTTGTTGTTGTTGTTATAGCCAATGTGGTAGTTCATGAGACAGTTGGGCAACAGTCTTCCTCAGGGATGGATGAATTTCACAAAGCAATAAAGATATCTACAGTAGCACCAACAAGTTAAAGGTCCATAGTAGCAATAGGTCAAAGGTCCAAAGTAGCAATCAAGCCCAGAAGACTGTTGGAAACATCAGGAACCTGCTGGCCCTGAATGTCGGGCGGGGTGACATATTTCATGTCTTCTCGGCACCATTCTCTTGGATCTCTGGACTGAAAAACTTTTCTGTTGATTTGGGCATTGCCCCTGTTTAAATTTGCTGTAGTACAGTTGTTCTCAGTCCTGCTGCGCTTACAGTAACACAGCGCTCCGGTCCATCATTTAACTTTTGCTTATGTTAATTGCTCACAATGAATGTGTGTTTAACTTGTTTATTGAACTCTGAGTGTATACTAGACTTCCTTTTACTGTGTTATCACGACTTTTGACTGAATATACTGTTGTTTGTAGATGCAAATGTAATTGTTTATTGCTATCAGTGTTCATTATTGCGGGTACTTCGCCTTCTATTGTGGTTTTCCACCATTCTCTTTTGTAGGGCATACTTTTCAGCAATACTTTTTCCAAGCACTTGCATCAATGTCGTTGCACATAAACCAAGCCATAGTCACAGAAGCAGTTATTTGTGTGATTATTCACTTGCAATATTATCCTTTGTCCAGAAGTCCACCTGGCAAGCTGAGCCTGCCCTGTGAACAGCTTCTGGCATGGTTCAACTGATTTCAACCATGCAAGCTGCATTTGACTTTAATTCCTTGTTGACAAAATGTTTTTTCTTTGAAATCCAACTGGATGGTAGTGGGAGACAAGGGTTTCATGGAGTGTCTTCTGTTTCTCTTCAATTGGCCTTCTTCCGCAGAGAGGAGAGAAGACGACTCCAGGCCTTGCGACAAGCTGTCCGTCGAGAGGTTGCCGAACTGGAATGCCAGCTGAAGGATCGTGCTCGCCAGGTTAGGGAGGGGATTCTTATGGTACGTTCTGTCGATGGAGAGAGCATTGTGTGATTTGTGCCATGCTCTGCTTATGATTCCCTCGAAGAGAGATGCGTTCAGGGCTGCAGCAAAGTGCTACAGTCATGCTCATAGTCAGTGTGTTAGCATTTGCCTGACTTCTCTGAACACAGTTCACAGCTCTGTTTCTTGCTCTACGTGTGCATGTGAATGAACTCGTAGAGTGGAGAAATGGAAGTTGTATCTTCACAGAGCAGGTGGGAAGTCACATTTTCAAATCCCCTCCTACATAAAAATCACTCTGCTTGCAGAAAATTAGCATAGCAGGGAGTAGGCTGGACTAGAACATTTCTTTTTGCTGCACTAGTTTCTTTCCTTGCAGCAATTCTTTTACATGGAGGGGATGAACATTAAAACATACACAGGAATAGATGAAACTGCCTTATACTAACAGTGAAATCTTAAGCAGAGTTACTCCAGTCTAAGCCCACTAGGGTAACCCTGCTTAGGATTTCACTGTAAGTCTGACCTTTGGTCTATAAAGGCCAGTTTTGTCTACTCTAACTGGCTGCAGCTAGACAGGATTTCCAGCAGAGCTTTCACACCATCGGCTGTCTGATCCTTTTCAGCAGGGATGCTGGTGATTGAACCTGCAACCTTTTGCTTGCAAAGCAGATGCTCTACCACTGGGCCATGGCCCCTCCTGATAGTATCCTCCATTTTGTGTCTCTCATGGTACATCCCATTCTGACACATCATTCTGCTGCACATGTAGACCAGAGAGTATCATGATTAAGAGCTTACCAAAAGAAAAAACAATTGTAAGTTATCCAGTTAAATATGAGTAAACATTTAATAAAGCATTTAATTCAAAATTGTGTCAACTTCATATATTTATGTCATATAGTATGTATCAGAAATATATATATGTGCGATCATCCACTGAGTCAACCTCCAACCAGTATGAAATTCACTTGCAATAAATCACTCTTGTAACAATAACGTGCTAGTGCTTAACATCCAATAAATACATTTCATAAATACATTTCATAAGTACATAAATACATCAATAAATATAGAATATTGCACTGGTCCATATATTGTCACAATCCTGAGGTCCAAAACAGCGTGCTGTGGAATGCACGTGTTAAAGATGCATATTTCCTTTGCTACATTCAGAAGATCATGTGCTAAGCCTCATGTTTTGCAACAGTGTCTTTCTAGGAGTTAGAGTGACAGCGACATTATTCCATGAAGCATTTCACACACGTTGGATAATGCACTTCCAATCCTCTTTATAGATCATTTGGAACGGATTTTTTTGTGTGCGGAACAAAAAATCCACTTCAGACAATTGATAAAGTGCATTGAAAGTGCATTATCCAACGTGTGCGGAATCAGCCCATATTATGACTGCTTTGAGAAAAGCAATGAAACGGGATAAAATGCACCGGACGGCCCGTAAGCTAGTTACATTTGGTTGATTACTTGGCTCTACAAAGGAAGAATTGGCTTTAAAACGTACAACAGCAGCTTTGGACCTGAAATTGAACTTCGATATGATCCTTAATTTTGTTGCCGTTACTTTAAAAGGTTTCTATTTGTGCTTCTGAGCATTTCCTCAATTTTTTATTTACTTTTCATTCAAGTTCTGGATACTAGAAGGAACTCTACAGAATAAGGTTGCCAGGCCTGGCAGACAGTAGGAGACTAGAGGTGTGTGTGTGTGTGTGCACACGCACGTGCATGCCAACAGTGACAGTCTGATGTCATTTCTGGGGGGGAAACCTGGAAGTGATGTCATAACTTTCTAGGAATTGCTGGAAACTCTATGGAAAAACCACAGACTTTCAAGCTATCTCCATGTTGTAACTCTCCTTTAGCCTATATGATTCGAGGCAAATCTGGATGCAAGGCTGGGGCAGAGTTGTTACTAATCACATGTGCTGGGGAAGAGGCATTCAGAGCGGATATACAGGCTCTCTAACTAAGTGCAGTCAGGCCCTGTCCTTGTCTGGGGCAGGGGATAGCACAGATTACTTGAACAAAGAATATCATTTGGATGATTTTGTACATATGTGTCTGAGTTACCATTAGTGTCCAGGACTTGGACAAAAAGTAGAGGGACATTTTCACTTTCTTTTTTTTCCAATTCATTAGTTATTTAATAAAAGTTTCTCCCTCATCAACCATGCACTTTTTTATACAAAAATTGACATGTGTGAAAATGGAGCTCAGCTGTTCTGTTCAAAGCATCAATCTTTGCTGATAAGGCTCTAAATACTAGTAAAATGATGAACTTTTGACAGATGTCTAATCCCCCTTTTTAACAAGACCATTGCTGCCTCTGTAGAGTAGAAAGAGCTTTGCTAGGTTACAATCTATTCGCTGGTCCATTATAATTTTTTTAAAATAATATTTTCATTACTCTACAGCAGCTGGATCAGTTATTGGGCGAACAGTCTAATCTGTGCTCAGAACTTGGGATTTCTAATTGGAGGGAAGAAAACGAGGCTAGGAGTGAGACCCTTCTTCCAGACGCTGCCGCCACCACTCATTTCTTTTGCAGAGGGAGTTCCAAAGATACTCACCACAGGCCTCCAAGTAGGAGTGCGACAGCCCCATCCAGCCCCTCAACGTCTTTGATAGGAAAAGCAGAAGTATTGCCAGCTTCTCCTTTGCCTCCAGGCAAGATCGATTCTACAGCAGACTCCAAGGAACTGCATGGCAGTAAAAAGGAAGTGAAAGGTCCTCCTCAGCCAAAATTGGACTTCAAGGCCTTTATCCAAAATGTAAGAATGATTTTCATCCAAAATGTAAGAATGATTTGTCTGATTTTCAGAGTACGGATCAAGTCTGTCAAATAATAATAATAATAATAATAATAATAATAATAATAATAATAATAATAATAATAATAATAATAATAATAAAGTCTATATATTTCACATCCCACCCTATTCTCCTGACACCTGTCAGGAGAGAGGATGGTAGTAGTCAAAGTTTGTAATAGGGTTTGAAGCATATGTGTTCAAGCAAAACCTGCATATAAAGCTGTACATTTATATACATGTTATGCACTAAAAAGCAATGGGGCACTAACACATGAAGCACTTCTGTTCCTTGCAACTTGGAAGCATTTCTTTTTTCCTTTCAAGTGAAACTGCAGGCAATCCACTACGATCAACATTTTGTAAGGATGATAGTTATTTGGAGGCCAAATAGGGGTGTGCACGCCCCCCAAAATTGGGTTTCTAGAATTACCAGAATCCAGAAATACCAGAATCTGGTATTTAGCTTGCTTCAGTATGCTCCGTAAAGATTTGGAGCATACTGAAGTAAGGGGAAGCAAAACCTGCCCACCCCACCCCTCCTGGGGCAACTCCCAGTCCCCACCCCCACCCCACTTACCTGGCTGGCAGGGAGGAGGAGGCTGATCAGCTGGGCAGCAGGGAATCTCAGAGCTGGCTCCTGCAGGGCCTGCACTGCCTCCTCCACCACCTTAGAGGCCAGATGGGTGGTGGAGAAGCCCGGAGCTGGCTCCTGCGTGGCCCGCACTGCCTCCTCCGCCACCGCAGCAGCCAGCTGGGCAGCAGGGAAGGCTGGAGCTGGCTCCTCCGGGGCCCACGCCACCTCCGCCACTGCAACAGCGGCCAGCAGGGTGGCGGAGAAGGCCTGGATCATCTCCTTGGTGGAAATCTCCCTGCCAAACAGCTGATCTCTGGGCTTAAATGCCCCTTTCCATGCTGCTTTGCAGTGGCATGGAAAGGGGCATTTAAACCCCTTGACCCAAAGCTTCCCGAAGTGATACAAATTGCTTCAGGAAACTTTGATTCAGGGAGTTCGAAATCATTGTGAATCGGGTCCGATTTGGGTACTTTACCTGAATCCAAATCCTGAATCACACACCCCTAAAGCTAAATCTACCCTGAGAGCCACCAGTTGCTACACTCATGTTCAAGAGAACTGCAACAGTAGAACATTTTGCTTTGGAAGCCGTGGGTCTGAAATCTCATTCAGACCGTTAGTATTTCACACCCTTAATATCATGAAGATCTTTTGTATTGATCCAAGGTTTACATATTGGTTTCGATTTTCTGAAACGGAGGAACTTGGTGGTGGGGAAGGCTTGTTTTGGGATCTAGAAAACTATCTGCTACTATATTTTCAGGAAGCCTTGTGGATTCTTAGATAAGCACTTCTACTACTTCAAAATGTCTCCTCTTCAGTAGACTCTAGCAAGTAATTATTAATGCCACCCTTTCTTGCCCCCTATGCTTTTTATGATTTTTGCAGATTTTGGTTTGTATGCTGTGTTTTTATATACCCTAATCTGGTTTATTTGCTTTTAACTTCTAAACTGCTAACTCTTCTTTATTTCTATTCTTGTCAGCTGAAGAAATCTTTCAGAACATCATTCAGCAGTGATGTAACAGAAGGAAAAGATTGAGGGGTGCCATCTCTTTTCTTGTGAGACCTTCTTCCACACCATTTTTAAAGCAACTTGTGGAATCAGAACTAATGTTAAAATTGCTTTGATAGGAGAATACTGAGAAAAGGGAAGGACATAATATCTGGGAATACTGGAAAAATGCCATGAGGAAAGATTTGGATTATGGACAGATGGACTAGTTGGGAAGTGTGTGCTGAAGAATCTGATATCTTTCTTGAGCCTTGTACTTAATGGTGTCAAGAATATGGTGGTCATGAACCATAAGCTATCGTGTGGCTTTTCCATTCAATGTCTCCAATCTGGACACTTGATTTCCTGTTATTAGGCACCATATGCAGGCAGGAATTTAAACAGCAGAGGAGAACTCTTCTATCAGCACTGGCACCTGAAATCTGGCTCTATCGTGTATGAGTTCCTGACCCTTTCAGCTCAAGAACAGCTCAAGAAATTTGGTTGGACGTGACTGACCCTCCTCCAGTATAATATACTCAAGTATATTACTGTGTAGCTGCCTGTGTTGCTGATCTTTAGGGATCTCTGAGAGTTGTTAAACAACACTTCAGAAAATAACAGTACAAAATGTCAGAATTTATGCTTTCACTGTTAACTGTTCCCAGCCTCTGTGATTATGAGGAAGTTAACAAAACCAATATAACAAAGCTGTCCTCGTGTTCTGAATAAGTAGCTTGCCAAAATAATACCTCAGGTTTCTTTCTCACCCAGCAACCTGGTACCCTTCTACCCCCCGTGACAAGAAAACCTTGTGTAGAAAGTCACTTCTCTGCCAGATGTCTGTTACTGAATTGAGGCAATTTGGCAGTTAACCTTCAGAGATAAGGACATAGTTATGTGGTGGCTAATATTGGCCTTATATATGATCATGTTTTGTGGTGAACTTCATTCATAACAAACAGCAGTTTATCACTGGAAATTAAACAAGGGATTTACAGCACTGAGTTACAGTTGTTCCTATCATTTAACAAGAAAAAAAATTCAAGCCAAACACATGCCTTCTTTTATGAGATATAGAAGAATAAATATATTCCTATTTAAACTGTACAAGAATACGAGGGAAAGGGTTTATTATAACTGTAACTGGATTACATGATCTAACAGCAGAGCAGAATTACTGTAGCAATAAACATCTCTGAGCAATTAAAAGAAACACTTCTTCCTCCCTCAAGTCATTTGATGCAAGGCTCTTATGAACATATGAACTTACACTGAGCCAGGCCACTGGTCCGTCTCACTCGGTATTGTCCTCTCTGACTGGCAGCAACTTTCCCAGCATCTCCTACCTGAGACCTTTTGCCTGGAGCTACCAGAAGCTTCTAAGAATGTCTACATGCAAAGCAATGCCCTCCTTTGGATCACAGCCCCCCTCCCCAAACCTCTGTCCTCCCCCTTGATGCAGGGAAAGCCACCAATCATTTCCTGAATGCGGCCTTAGTTCATTTCAGTTGTGTTTGTTCAGTGTTGAATAGTGTGTTCCTTTTAGCTTCCGTTAGTGCCCACCATCTTACTTCATGGCAGTTGTGAGGAAAACTTTAGCTGCTGCATGTTTGTGTGGACTGGAACCAGCAGGGACATAGCTTTTGGCACCCCCCACCCCTAATGGGCATTTAGTCATATTCTTGGGTCTTGCCTGACCTTCTGCAAGTATCATGTTGGACCCCTCACTATCTCAGGGTTGACACACACATTATGAAGTACATAAGTGGAGTCCACATCCTGTGTAACAGTCAGATGTGAGTCATGAGTTCTGCTGAATTCCAGCATGAGGTATGCCTGATTTGGATGAGGCCTGTAATGTTCATGGAGAACGTGCTTCAGCCTCCCCCAAGCCATTCTTCTAACCTGAAAATTGGGGAAGGCTGTGTGTCCCAGGGAACACACGACGAGTTTTCTCAGTGGGCCATGGATCACTTCAGCGTAGGAAAATGGAGAAGGGAGAAGGTCTTTCTCCATGCATACTGTGATCCTGATCCAAATTGGACATGGCACACACAGGGACTGAAGATGACCAAATTATATTTGACCCCAGACCCAAATGGTGTGTTCTGTAATATGTGAATTGGATGGAAGATATAGTTCCCTTTGTTCCCTCTGTCCCTGTATGTCGTCATGCATGGTTGCTACAGCACTAAGTGGTGTAGGGTCCAGTGGGGATAATGTTTCTTATTGTTCCTCGAGTCCTTGTGTGCTTGAGCAAGCATGTGCCACACCACCCAGGCCTCCATGCCACACTGCAGAGGAAGGATGAGAAGTAGGGTTCCAGCCAGGTAATGCTGTGCCTGGAACTGGAGCAGCTATGGATCTATTTGATATCAGGATCCAGTGCGGAAATGGATCTGGGAAGTGGGCAGTAGGTGGTTATCAGAGAAAGGAACAAGATACTGGTTGGAGCCACAAAGGAATCCTCGCCAATGCTGAGAGACCTTTCAGTGTATATGCAAGGAAGGCAAGAGGCGTGATCCCGTGTGGTGGAACAGCCCTACTGACCTGTCAGCACTGCCCCTTTTTGCCCTCTAGTGTTAACCAGGGGTAGTTCAAGTCTCCACACGGCACGTGCCACCCACCTGGTGCCTCCCCAATCCTCAGAGGAGATTTTGCTCCTTCTCTCTTGTACCTACTGCCTTTGTCGGAACTGCTCATGGGGAGGCCAGGGCTAAGGCTCCCTGCTCCGCTGTGCAGGCTTGCTGCTCTGAGTCCTGCCTCATGCCCAGTCTTTTGTACTCAGCACTTGGTTACTGCAGGGACTATTTGCTGCACCACTGGGGGATCAGCCAATTGCCAACAGACCACCCCTTTCCCGTGGCACCTCTTTTAGGTTGAGTGGTTGAGCAATTGAAATATATGAGGTACAGAGAACAGATACCAGCATTTAAGAATTTTTTAAAGTTTTTTTTTTAAAAAAAGAGGAGGGAAATGTCCATACTCACGCTTTGAAGCACAAAATTCAAAAGAAATGCGTAAAAACACAATTCTTCTGCCTCTCCCTCTGTACATACCTAACTTAGATCTTCTTTTAAGGCAGATTCTGTACCCTAGAAAGTTCCAGCTTGCTTAGAAGTCCTCGTACCTTTTATGGTTCAGGCCACCAGCCTCCAAGTGACCAACAGCCAACAGCTGCAAGGAGCCAAGTCTCAGCTCCTTCATCTCCCAGCTCAATCAGCCAAATAGAGCTTCCTCCCTGTGCCAGGAGGTTTTATTCTCTCCCTTTGTCTACCCCCTGGGCATGTCAGAGAGGCTTTTCCTGAGAGCTCCAGGAAGAAATCTTTTGGGCATTTTAGTCCTCCAAGTCTCTGTTCCTCCTCAACACACCCGGAAGAGTAAGCTTTTACCTGAAAGTTTTCTGGCCACATCTCCATGACTAAAGCTAGGCTGGGTATGGCTTAGAAAGCATCTGGCTTTCTCTCTCACCTCCTACTTGTTGTCAGCTAAGAGCCACTTTTTAAACTGGAAGTTAAGGCTTTGATACAGTCCAAACCTACAAATAAAGCATCTTCCTACACCCTGCTCTCTACACATGCAACCTAATAATATGGCCTTTCAAAAAAGCCGCCCAAAAAACCCCACCCTGAAGATCCTAGAGGCAGGGTATGAACCTCTGAGAGGAAGTCCACTGATCATGTTTATCTCAGTGCCGTGAGGGAGGATGGGATTCGTACTCAAAATACTGGAGACAACGGCAGTTGCTTTAACTTGCCAGCTCCCAGGATAAGCAAGCGGGAATTTGAGAAAATCTGTTCATGCAGCTCTAAAAGCCATCTACTTCGTTTTCAAACCCCCAGTTGGGTATTTTCTGTTCAGCGCTGTGTAGAAGGTTTTAAGATGGGTGACCTACGCTTCTAATAATTTCAAGGTACAAACCTAAAATCAGGTTGTTTCCACAGCTTGTGTTTTTCCTTCTCTTCACTTTTTATTAGCTAATCTTGAAAGACATACAGGGGTGGTTTGCATTTAATATCACTTCATATCTGTTATGTTGTAGATCATATTTGGTTAAAACAAACAGAAACAGATGCGTAACTGCTGATTAAATTAAACAAGGAGGGGAGGGAGCTGTGTCTAAAATCTGATTCATGGCCATTGCCAAGGACAGATGTTGAAACCTTGAAGGATGTGGCAATCATTAACCTCAGCTAGTTGTCCCCAAGCAAATGTCAAGAGGGTGTCAAATTGTACCCCCACCCCCGCGCACCACGATGGTAAACACAGAAATGCAAAACAGAAACCAGTCCCATCCTCTGGCATTCTCTCTGTTTCAGATGGAAAGGCACCTAAACTGCTTGTCTCTGCTACCATATGCCCAGGGAAGATACGTTTTCTTACTCAGGTCATGTGTCTGGTGTAACAACAAAAACACCAGCCTTGCAGTGGTCTCCGCCCTGAGCCTGCGAAAGCGGGGAGGGCGGAATATAAATATAATAAATTAAATTAAATTAAATTACCATAGGTGTACCTTAAATCTAGTTTTATCTTAAGCAGCGGCTTTTTGAAATACTAATCCTATTGTGGTGATGCGGCACCTGGCACACTGCCGGAGGGGCAGGGCTGAAGCTGGAAGGCATGCCCTTTAAAAGTGAGATGCCCAGCCAGTGAGGGGGTGGGCGGCAGTGGAAGGCATAAGGAGAGGAGCAAGCGAGTGCTGGAGCAAAAGGCAATGGAGATGGCAGCAATGGCCTGGGAAGTGCCCAGAGGAGGCAGCTGGTGGAGGCTTGCTTGGGAGAAGATGCCAAAGCCCCAGACCCAGAGTGCGGGCCAGGAGGGATGTGAACACCCTGGAGGGCCAAGAGTGTCAAGCGAGGCAGGAGGCACAACTGGCCGGGGCCAGCTGGCAACAGCCAGCCAGCCAGCCAGCCAAGGAACTACCTATGAGCCTGAAGCCTCATCTCCCTAGCACCTAGCCCGCCTGGTCATCAGCCCCAGAAGTTCAGCTCCGAAGCCACTGCAGGACAATAGGCTCACAGGTGAAGGTGGCACAGGGAAATAAGGACAGACAGTATTAGCATGGGAGGAGTGATGAAGAGGTAAGGGAATGGCCGCCTAAAGTGAGATCATCACTTTAGCATCACATCTATGCACACTTACTTAGGAAAAATGTGTAAATCATGCGTCAGAGATCCATGCCAAACAGCGGCATTCCAGACCACTTTGGATGGCCCTGCAGCTCACTTGTTCCACCCATAAAACGGGGACATAGCTGAGCTGCAATAAGTCAGAACACTGCTCAGGGGCTGGGGGGGGGGGAATGAAGCTTCTTCTGACCCCACCACCAATGACAGCCCTAAGCCAACATTTGGAGCTGGGTTGCACAAGTGCACAGTGAGGCAGATGTGGGATATTGCCAGCTGCACATAGTGACACTGAGGAGTGGAAGCTGTTGGCACACGCCCCCCCCCCCCCCAAGTGGAGACAATTCTGTGGGGACCAGGACTGCAAGAAACTACGACTAAGTCATGTAAAAAAGAACCTCCCACCCCAAATCAGATCTATATACAATAAATCTTGTGTCTAGCTGAGTCTCCCCACCTCCAAGAAAATAAAGCTTGCAGTCCTCGTCCAAAACAAAAAATCTTAATACAGCCAAAAGGATTGCAGAAGTACTGAATGGAGTCCCTGATCTAAGACCCTGATGGGAATGGAGCTCCCAGGACAGCATTCTGGCCTGCGGCACCCGACTAGTGACTCTTCTGCCAAGGGTGGAGGAAATGCTATTACTCTCAAGGCTTGCAGCTGAACTTTAAAGGAATAGCATCTGGACCCTTCTCAGAAGCAAACATTAAGGCAGGACTCAGCCAGTCATTTGTTAAAGCTGCCTCCCCTCAGAGACCTCTTACGGATATCAGAGTCCAGGGAGGTCTAAGGGCACTGTAACCGCAGCCGCTCACTTAGGGTGGGGGATGCAGATATGCATCTGCTAGCTCTCACGTCTCCCAAACTGTTTTGTGTGTATATCCTCCGTTAGTGCAAATCAGGTAGGTTTTTGAATGTGTACTGAAGAAATGGATTTCTTACTGGTGTATGAAATCCATAGTTTCCCCAATCCTCTAGTACCTTGAGAGAGAACTGTAGTGCAAGGACACAAGCAAGGACACTCATTTGCTTATAAGGGAGTCTTCATGTATGTGTGGGAGGATTGGAGTACACAGAAAATGAGAGATGATACCTCATTTAGTTACCTCTAAAATGCAAGGCCTACCAAAGATGGGAGCAGAGGAGCAGAACTGGTCTCCACTGAGGCTGGCAAAAGCATTCATCGATTTATTCCCTTTATCTTTCATGGCCTCCAAAGTGCTCATGTTGAATGTTGAGGAGATAGTCCCATTTTCCTCACAACAACCCTTGTGAGGTTGACAGGGAGATTTGCTCAAAGCCACCCAATGGCTTTATAACCCAGCAGGAGATAAAATCCAGGTGTCCCTGGTCCAATCCGACCGCTAAGAGCTACATTAGACTTACTCTTTTATTCTTATGTCAGCCTCTCCTCTGAGAAGAAAGTGAAGCCGCCTGCAGCAATGAAGCAGGATGGCTTGTCTACATCCATTTGGAGAAAGTAGGAGCACTGACCACATCCATCCGTGCAACCTGGACCATTTTCATTTAGTGGCAACAATGCCAGTGTCTTGAAGAGGAGGCATGGCCCACCTACAGAATAAGACTGATGGATGTTCACGTGACATCCTATTGACTGCCATTCCCGATCTCACAGATTTGTGATCGGTCCTGGATGTGGACCAGCTCACAGGTTCTACTAGATGGATCTAGGACTCAGAAGGGACAAGAGGAACGGTTGTTTCGGATCAGACCAAGAACCAGTGTAGTCCAGCACTTGGTCTCCTCTAGTGGCAACTCAGAAGATCACAAGGAGAGCAAGAGAGCATGGAGCATCCTTAATTCTTCCCTCCAACTACCTCTGAAGAGGGAGATGAAGTTAGTTGATTGGTCTAATTAGAACCGTATGTAATGAAAACAGAACTCTACATGACTCACCTTTCAATAGCTACTTGCCAAATTTTCTGCATTTCCAAATCTTTTGTTTGTCTCTTCAGTGGACTGCAGAACAATAGGAAGAAAGCCAACACTTGATGCAGTCTTTTAATTTTTTTTGTGCTTTTGTTTTGAATGTTGCAAAACCCACAGCACTCTTCACAGGTCTTCATTAAATCTGTTGCTAAGAAATTACAATCATCATTCTCTGCTTTCCCTTTCAACAGGCTGATGAATATATATATATATATATATATATATATATATATATATATATATATATATATATATATATATATATATATATTACATGAAAGCCACTTGCCAAAAGAGGCTCTCTAACCATCATTGCAATTCAGGAAATGGGGCAGAGATTGTCAAGGCAATGTAGCCTGAAACTTTTGTTCACTTCAGCTACATTTTTCTCTATGGTGTTGGCTGCAGCATAGCAGGTAATATGCAACAACCTCCCTGCAATATCTTATAATCAGGGGTCATTTCGTAGAAAAAGAGCTGGAGGAACTCATTAGCATAACTCATTAGCATATGCCACACCCCTTGCCATCACTGGAAATGAGTCATTAGCATAAGAGATTTGCATATGCCACTCTCCCTGACATCACCTATCCTGGCTGTTTTGGAACCAATCCTGGCCATTCAGGGCCAAAATTGGGCCCAAAATGGCAAAAAGGGGCTGAAAATAGCCGAAAAGGGGCACAAAATGGTCAGGATTGGGCTGCTGCTGAACAGGAGAGTGATCCACCACCCATTAGAGGCCCGATCCGGGCCATTTCGGCCCCAATCCAGGATGAAATGGGCCCAAAATGGCCGAGAATCTGGTGGGCAGGGCCACCTGACATGTGACCTCTTTGGGGAGCTGCTGGAACTGCGTTCCTGCACGTTCCCCCTCGAAATGAGCCCTGGTTATAATATTGAGTGGAAGTGGTGCCAAAGTCCTGTAAAAAAAAACCAAAAAACAAATCAGTAGTCTGCGTGTTCAGAAAGAAAAAATTCCACACATTTTTCCTCAGGCCTTTTTATGGCAACCTTCACCAGTACTGAGTATTGGCACCTGTGGAGGGAATTGTTGGAAATCAGTGCAAGCCTGTCACAGAGGAGAACTCCTGCTAAAACAGCGAGGGAGAGATTCCCAGTGAGCCAAGATGCTTGGGAGCCAGATGCCTCCTTCCCTTTAGCAGTGTGGCCAAGAGAAAGTCAGCCTCTGCAGACTAGCCAATATAGGTGCCCCACCAAGTTGGCTGAGATGTTACCCTAAAGGCCTTGTTCTCATCAGAAAAGCTTCAGGGGCACTGACAGACGTCCCAGTGAGGGTCACAGGCCACTTTTAACACCGAAGTTTGTTAGGCAAGTGGCATCTTAAAGGCTAATAAAACTAATCCCAGCATAAGTTTTTTGTGAATCCGAGTTTACTTCATCAAATGCAACTGTGTGCCTAGATTCTGCCTGGGCTGCAGCACAGATAGCCTTTGGTCCCTGCTCCTTCACGGCCTCCAGGAAGATGATAAATGTGACACACTTTTACAAAAAAAGGAGTGGAATGGAAAACAGGGAGTGGAGTTCCCCCCACTTGAATGGAAAGGCTACTCTCTTGTGTTGGAGGGGGACTGCCTCCTCAAGGAGCTGCTTCCCCCTCCTCCCAGGCCCTGGTTGGGGTGGACTGGCAGACAACGATGGTCCTGGGAAAGGCACCTCCACAACCCACCCACCCCAATGGAGGAGAGAAAGGAAGAAGAGCAGACTCATTACAGCTGCTCACTGGCCAGTGCTGTGGCTGTTTTCCTGCCCACCTACGCAGCCAGCTGGTTTGCTATCCTGCCACCCAGCTGACTGCTCTGCTGCCTCCACTGTTGTCCCAGGCAACTGGCTTGCTCACTGCTGCACATGCCTGAGGAAAACCTCAGATTAGTGGGGTGGCTGGGGAAGCTGGCTGCAAGATGGTGGGCTCCTAGTGCGGGGCCCAGGCAGCTTCTCCAGATGGCCCATTCCTAAGACCTCCCCTGCCACCCCTTCCTGGACTGGCAGCACTTTCTCTACCACCATCTAACACCTCAGGTGCAGCAATGACCAGAGATATAGATTTAAATCTACATGCATAGCAATGATTGTCTATGGGCTGAAAGAAAATCAATAGACATTATCAGCACAATGCTGCTCAACAATTCCACACATCCTGATGTGGTCATGTATTGCACCTCTCTAGAGAATAACTGAGTCGCTCCAGGGAGGAAAACTTAGGCTAGAGCTAGCCCAGCATGCAGTATGTTACCAAAACTGGCCCTCAGTTTTCAGCCTCTTGTTAATGCCTTTCAACCATCCTAAGGATACTGAATAACCTGCATGTGGAGGAAGAGTGGGGCTGCCATGGTGAGCTATTCCCACAGTCTAAATACTCTCATTAGAAAGTAAGCATTAGGGGTTTGCATTGAGAATTTTTTTGTTATCATTCCTAATTTAGACTTTAAGGAGAAAATTTTACTGTGATTGCCTGTTTCCAAGTAGGATATTACTAGTTAATGAGTCAAATCTGTGTTTTCCTTCAGGACCATTATTTTCAATGGGAAATCTATTCAAGGGGCTGGTGTAGCTTTTCATAAGATACTGGCACCAAATTTGCATAGTATACAGTCCTCCCTTGAATCTAAAGAAATCCTAAATTTCAAGCAGATTGAACAAAGGGGGTTGATTTTACAGACCTCCCCAAATAGATCCCTCTCTACACAGCTGCACTTAGAGCGGAACTACAAGTGACAAAAGGCACAGGTTGGACACTTGTCAGCTTCCCTCAAGTTTTGATGGGAAATGTAGGCATCCTAGTCTTGCAGCTTGGCTCTCTGACTGCTGTCCAGTGGACTTTTCAACTGTCACTTGTCCAACATTCCGCCAAGCTGCCTACATTTCCCATCAAAACTTGAGGGAAGCTGACAAGTATCCAACCTGTGCCTTTTGTCACTTGTAGTTCTGCTCTTACTTCAACCGATTTCTAAAATGGCAGCAGCCTAGCAGGACAGTTCCAGACCAGGCACAAGCATAACACACACCTCTTCTACAGTCATTTCATTTTCCTGTTCTTACAGTGAATGATCCGCAATAAAAATCTTTTACCTTTCCACTGAAAACTGTTTGCCATGCTTCTGTTTAATAAAGTAAGGAATGAGATTGGTATAGGGGACTTTTTCAGAGGGGGCTGGAGTTATAGTTTTTCAACCAAATATCACCAAAATTGCAACAGGGTGTCTTCTGCCTATCCTTCAAAGAACCCCAAGTTTCAAGAAAATTGGACAAAGGGTTTGAATTCTATGGGACCCTGAACTGTTATCAGGAGCAAGCAGGAGCATGAACATCACTCCCATCCGGCAGTCACTCCACTGGTTACCTATCAATTACCGTGCTCAGTTCAAGATATTGGTTATCACTTACAAAGCTCTTCATGGCCTTGGTCTGGCATATCTATGGGACTGCCTCCCTTCCTATGCTCCTCACCGGCAGCATCACTCTTCCAAACAGGGTCTCTTGCAGGTGCCACCCTGCACATGGATGAAATCAACAGCAGCCCGTACATGAGCTTTCTCTGTGGTGGCTAGGGTTGCCAGGCCCGCTCAACCTCCCGGCGGGGGGATTGGTGCCTGGCACTCACCTTTGGGGTGTGTGTGTGTGTAATCTGCCCTGAGCCTGCTAGTCAGGGAGGATGGAATAGAAATTGAAAGTAAGTAAGTAAGTAAATGTTAAATTCATGTAGAGTTGGGGTTTCCCCCAGTCACACAAGTTTAGAGCATATGTGACCAGGTCCTCAGTTTATGGGTTGGATTTGACACACTTTCTTGCTGGTGAAAAAAGAAGGAACGTTGCCTTTGCCCACCAAAAAGGCTATGCTGGGAATGATGAGATCTGAATATACAAAAGCCACAGGGTTGTAAGAGGAATGGGAACTGGTTGAGGCTGAGTGAAAGATTCCATCTTGTATTGTTTCTTGCATGTTCCAGCCATTGATCATATTGACATATGCTGTTTAATCCACCATGAGTCTCAGTGAGAAAGGCAGACCATAAATAACATAAATAAACATAGTAATATCATTTTTCTTTTTTTGAGGATCAAATATATTGGGACTTTGCAAGGTATGGATATAAAGAGTCTCTGTACATATGTTTTCACATTGGTGGTGATTGAGCTGTAATGGTTTCCATTTGCTCGTTGTACAGATAACAGTGAATTCTAGATGAGAGAGTCCCTGAAGAGTGTGTCATATGGGGCGTATATGGAGATGGAGGAAGCTACAGTTCCATTAACTTGAATGTAACCATCAAAAGAAAGAGCACTGAAGCTGGAATACTAATTTGTCAATTCTGGTACTGCTTTTGAAAGGAAATGGGCCAGGTGAAGCCTTTTTTCCATGTGAATGGTTAAAGGGCTCCAATTCATACTGCCAGCTGGGCAAAAATTTCCTCTCCTTTTTTTTCCCCTCCAGAAAACTGGCATGTTTGTGTGTTTTCCCCCATTCCATACAAAACCTCTATCTAAAGTTAGAGGTTAAAATAGCCAGTACTGGTCAGCGCTGGCATGTACAGAGTAGCCACAGAAAGACTCCCCGCCCAGATCCCTAAATGGCCCCAGTGTGCCAAGTTTATGTAAGAAACCAATCCATAAATGCATACAACCACCACAGTCGTCAGCGAAACCTCATCTCTGGACATGACGTACCTGGCTCTGAACATTTATGTGCTGCTTCCAGACCACCTCCCTGCCTCCCTTCAGCCCCACACAACTCTGTAGTTCACCCAACAACGATCTCACTTGCTAGCTTCTTGCCATGACACGAGTTGGACGGATATCCTGGGCCTCTGACATCTGCTGATTCTGTCCCAGAGCTAACTTTTTTTTTTGTCCTGTGTCAATTGTCATTTGTTGCAGAAAGTCTTTTAGCGTGTGTTTCCCCCCAGATATTTTTCCATTTGGAATTTAGATTTGTGTCTCCTCCCCACTCCACTTCTCTTTCTTCATGACACTCTTTTGAAAGGCAGCAAGCATCACATCATTAAAATCGGCTAGTGCACAGGCTAAAGGTTACTCTTCTCTCCCTTCCCGGGGTACTTTGGAAACAAAGCATTGCCATAGCAACCACTACTGGTGCTCCCTAGATAAGGCTTGCGGGAACACTCCGTGCCAGCAGAGGAGAAAGTTTCTACTCCAGTGAACGCTGACTCTATATCGCACCCAACCCAGCTCCACTGGTAGGTAAGTTCTGCAAACTTTTGCTGCCTTTTGTTTTCCCAGGGAAACCACACACACACAAATCTGCCGGTGGGGTGATAGCAATAAAGGTCACAGATCATCTATTCTGTCTGGTTCATTGAATAGATCATTCTGTTGGGGAAGAGCTGAAACCTAATCCGGCTATGAACTGAGAAAAGAACTAAAACCACCCATTTTAGACAAAAAAAAAATCATTTGAATGATTTTTAGTTTGCGCCTCTGTTGTGCAGAGATGTGAAGATTTTTGTCTGTTCATGTATGTGTAAGATAAGCATTTCAGAGAATGGACTGCAACTCTATGCATACTTACCTGTAAGATGCAGTCAATTGTTGTTTACTGTGATTTCTCCTACTTATAACTAGATACGTATATGTAGGATTGCATGTACGTAGGAGTATGCCCCATTGACCTGACTAGAATTTACTTGAGAGTAAAGGTGTTTAAGATCAGGCAATTAGTATTGCTGTCTAAATCAGCTTAACTTGAAATTCAGCTTTTGATTAATTCACTTGCATAGATGTGAATGACATGTTTGTTCCTAAAAGCAGAACTTTGATCCACAACTGAATTAAACAAAGTATTCAGACTATTACATAAAATATTCAGGCTGACATGGCCTTGCGTTGCAAACTCAAATGGTTCCCATGAAATCGTTGGGATTTAGCTTCCAAATAAACATTTTGGACACTCTTGAGTTTTAAATCCATGGTACTGAATCAATTAAAGGATTCTAGTTTAACTACGTTGTGAATTAAATGTCCAATAGCATTTTAAATCATTGCAATGTATAGTTTTTCTTTGACATTTAGGAATACAGCTTATTTGCTCTGATTAAAATGCTTTTCCTACGCACAGTCTTCTTTGGAATCTACTGATATTCCTGCAGATTTCCCTGCTGGTTTGTATATTGATTTTTTAAGTTACTAGTACCATTTAGAAGAGGCTGCTTTAATTTTTTTATTTACGATACTGCAAATAAACATCTGTCTTCAATGTCTTGCCAAAATTTGCACCTGCTTGAAGAATGAAGCCTCATGCTTCTATGTCAGCTCTCATTTTCTGATAGCTTGTAAAGTTGAGAGGGTTTTTTTAAAAATAAAAGCCATCATGCTGTTTTTAGGAAACTTGAAAATTATATTGTTTAAAATCTTCTTAGATCTATTCTAGTAACATGGCCACAGTGGTGTTAGATTTTATCTGAAACAGAAAGTCCAGTTTCCCTGGAGAATTAGCTGTTAATATTTCTTTGTACTTTGTGTTATCTATAGTTTGCCTTTCTCACTGAGTGTCAAGGCAAATTAATAAGCATCACCTGTTCCTCTCAGAGAAAAGGACTGTGTGTATTTGTGTCAAACAGAGAAGTCACATCCCAATCTTAAATGCATTACACGGGGGAAAGCCCTGTTGAACGCAGGGATACTTTTCCAAGGAGGTTGCCAGCATCATCTTGAAAGCTGTACCAGTGGCAGCTTGCTTTACGGACTATCTTGAGATCCAGGTTTGAGTGAGAAGTTTTGGACAGGCTAGACTGGTATCTCTTGACCTTGCCAGTTCATGTGACCTTTATAGAACATAAAGCATTTTGAGAAACTTCGTTGAGTGTACAAGAAAAGGTGGGTTTGTGCTATATATGTTGATATGTTCTGAAAGGCAGAAGTCTAATACTTTTGTATATTTTTTCAGAGATTATTATTTCTATAAATGTAGAACAACCAATGAAAGCCAGACTTTCACCCTTTCCCCGTCCAGCGACTGGATCTTTCAAGTGGACTATGTGGCAATACTCCACATATACTAATAAAACATATTTTAAAGCATTCATAGATTAGATTAGATTGAGATGGCTTTGCAGGGGAAGAGAAATTGGGTCCTATCTCATTCATAGCACCCTTCTGGGTTTTGATTGGATGTAAAAAGGGATCTGTAGAAATCTAGTTGGTCTTTAAGGTGCTAATGGACCCAAATATTACAAGTTACATGGACAAGAGAGTATTTTCTTCCCTTTGACTGGAGACCTGAGACTGCTATGTGTTTTTTAAATCCCTAACAGCATTAGGCTCATAAAAGAATAAATAAGAAAAGGCATTACTGATGCTGTCTTGAAACATGATTGTAATTCCAAGCATCACACTCTGCTGTTGCCCTCTTCCAGGCGTCCTGCTGTTTCCCTTTTCTCCAATTACAACCCTGATTTTAGCTTGTGCATATGAACAACAGGCCACGGACTCTATAAAATATGCATAGCTGCCACTTATGGCAACCACGCATCAACAGCAGATTGGAGGTGTTTCCCCAAGGGATACTCAAATCCATATTTTTTAATATCAAGTTGAGTGCAGAAGGCTTTTTTTACAAGTAGAGAACTGAAACTGAAGAATGCAACCTGCCCCCCAACAGATGATAAATTCAGCATAACAAACGCACCTCTTGCTTCTCTGAAATATGGGTAACTTTCAGAATATATCTATATCCTTCCCTCTTACCTGTGAGCAGGTCCATACATATTCAGAAGCTTTGCTGGGAAATCAATAAACATTAAGTGAGAAGACCATTCTAACATTTCAAGTGAATTCACAGCAGGTCTCACAGTTGGCTACAAGCCCAGCTTTCAGCTATGCCACTGATACGGCAGATGCGCATGTCATTGAACTGACCACTGGCTCAGCTGTCGGTCTTGCCCTCCCCCCTCCAAATGGCTTTGATCACTTTTTTAACTTTTAAAAATATTACAACTACTGTTATTTATAAGTTTGTCATTTTAGTTTTTTTCCAGATTTTTTTTTAAAAATGGAAACTGCTTCTGGGATTGGAGTGGGTTGGGTGGGAGATTTTTTGATGACTTCATGGGGGCCAGCCAGCCAGTCAGCACTATGCGCTATGCACTACCAGGTTCTTTGGCAAATTTTAGAACTATTTTGTCATAGCTCAACCCTGAAAACAGCTTAAACAAAGTTAGGATGCCCCAATTCCTACCTGTGATCCAGTATGCCATTTATAAGACTCTGTTAGATTGGGTTAACAATGATCTTAGGGGCTGAGGGAACTAATAGAGCTCAGGATGCTCTAACAATTCCAAGAACCAAAAACAGTCCCTCTTTTTTTTTACTGGTCACTTTCCCTATTGTTCCTTTTGGGAAGATCTGAGAGATACCTTTTTAAAATGTTAATGTGCACAGCACATGTGTGCTAAAATTGTCATTATTCCATGCTAGCACCAGGGCCGGATCGAGGGGGCAGGGGGGGTAGCCTGCCCCCAGCACTGCCAAAAAGGGGGTGCCAGGTGCGGCTGCCAGCCGCTGGGAGCACACTGCGGCTTGCTGCGTGGGAGGCTGAGCGTAGGGTCAGGAGGCCCTCGCCTACCCCGCCGATGGGGCAGCTGGCTTGCCATGTACACAGGACCTCCCAGCCCTGTGCTCAGCCACCCGCGTGGCAGGCCAGCCGCCTCACCACATGCCGCGCCCCCACCGCCAGCTCCGCGGCACACTGGGCGCTGGGGCAGCCAGCTTGCCACGCGGGTAGCACGGGGGCAGGTGAACCACATGGAGGGCCTTCTAGCCCTGCACTCAGCCACCCGCGTAGCAAACTGGCCGCCCCAGCACACACATGTGCCACTGCCGCCGCCGCCAGCTCCACAGCGCACTGGGTGCTTGAGCAGCCAGCTTGCTGCACGGGGGGAACACCTCCCACCATGCATGATGATGTCACAGAAGTGACGTCATCATGCAGCACCAGGAGAATGTATGCACTGCAAGCACGTGTGGAGGGCCAAACAAGGGTTGCACCGGGCGCCGGCAACCCTAGATCCAGCCCTGGTTAGGCTGGATCTAGCCTTGGTTAGCCGCAATGATGCCTAATGTCCAAGAAATGTCAAAAGGGCATTTTCGAGATTTTTTTTTTTAATTAGCTACATTGACTAACGATACAGAGGGAAAGAAAGGGGGCAGGGGAAGGAAAGAAAAAAAAACAGCAACATATAACAACACTACACTACACATAATGCTTTCCCTTCATACTGCCATTATTAAAGAATTAAAACTTTGTATGATATTGATGGAGTGGTTGACCTTGCAAAATACAAATTACAATTCAAATTAAGTCTTCCTCCCCGCCCTGGGCCTCGGACGCAATTCTCTCTGAGCAATTGCAGCCGCAGTGCTCGTTCCCTCCCCCCCTCTTCAGACTTCGCCTTTTCTTCTTGCTTGGTGTCTTGCTGAAATTCTTGATTTTTGTCCTCAAAATCCCTTAGTTGATCTTCTGATGTTATCTTGTAAGCTTGATCTTTGTAACTGAACCAGATACCTTCCGGAAATAGCCATTTGTACTTTATTCCACGTTCCCTCAGAAGAGCTGCGAGCTTTTTATACTTAAATCTTCTTTTCCGAACTAAAAATGGGACATCCTTCAGTATCTTGACTTTATTACACAGAAAGTCCAGATCCGCATTGTATAGGATAGTGTCTCGATCCTTGTTGTATAGGATAGTGTCTCGGATCCTTTTAGATGAAAAATCGATGATGATCTCGCGAGGCAGCTGACGCTTCGTTGCATATTTTGAAGAAGCCCGACGGACTTCCAAAATGGCGCTTTTTACCTCTTCTTTAGTTGCCTTCGCGGGTGTCGCCAATAGTTCCGAGGCCAGACCCCATAAATCCTCATTTTCCTCCTCTTTCATGTTCTGGAGGTGCAAAATTGTCTGTGTTCGTTCCACTTGTAGCCCGATCAGCTGGTTCTCCACCAGCTTTAACTCTTTATTCGTTGCCCTCACGAGTGATGCATTTTCCCGGGCAGACTTCTCTGCCCCCCCCCGCTGCTTCCTTAATGGTTTTCACTTCGCTCTCAATTAAGCCCACCCTTTGATCTGTTTCATTCAGCTTGTCAACAAAGGGCTTTATGGCTTCGATAACTGACCTCTTCACCAAGTCCTCGAGCGACTCTCCTTTCCCCTGCAGGGCAGCTGAAATTGACTTGCCCAAAGCGGGACTCTGCTTTTTCGCTGCCATTTTATGGGGGGGGGGACCGCCAACCAAATTCTGAAACTCAGCGAGGGGGAAGAACGAGCCTTCTTAGCTTCAGATCCCACCACTCCTTCATGTGCGCTTGTAATAACAGAAGGGATTCGCTTACTTACAGGCTTCCGCCTAGTTCTGCTCTTTGCCGTTTTCCATGGCCCGGCAGCACTCAAGGTGCTGTGCACGTCTGCCGGCCTCCATAGGGACAAACGGGCAATTTACCCCCCGCATGGATTTCAGGGGGCTCTTCCTGCCGCGTCCCGGACCCTGCCTCCCTCTCTGGGAGTCCTGGGGGCTAATCTTCGCAGATCAGCTGCCCGGTTAGGCTGCTCGGGCGCTTCCTCCCGGACCTGCGGAGAGGAGCGTCTGACATGGCCGAGAAAATGAAACCGAATGCGCTGGGGCAGCCAGCTTGCCACGCGGGTAGCACTGGGGCAGGTGAACCACATGGAGGGCCTTCTAGCCCTGCACTCAGCCACCCGCATAGCAAACTGGCCGCCCCAGCACACACATGTGCCACTGCCGCTGCCGCCAGCTCCACAGCGCACTGGGTGCTTGAGCAGCCAGCTTGCTGCATGGGGGGAATGCCTCCCACCATGCATGATGATGTCACAGAAGTGACGTCATCATGCAGCACCAGGAGCATGCACGCACTGCAAGCATGTGTGGAGGGCCGAACAAGGGTTGCACCGGGCGCCGGCAACCCTAGATCCAGCCCTGGTTAGGAGGGAGGGAGGAAACAAAGCAATGATGCCTAATGTCTAAGAAATGTCAAAAGGGCATTTTCATTAGCAAAATAGTGCATGTGTGAGTAGGGGTGCTAGACCCCTTACCCTCCCAGCAGGAGGGGGGACGCAGTGCTTACCTATTCTCTGCTCCCATAATGCTCTTCGCGTGCACACCCCGTGCTTATATGATATGTCAGTTCTCAAATGGGCCCAATTCGACCTGTTTGGGGTTCAAATTGGCCCACTCCCAAGCACAGGAGTGCTTTTGGGGCAGCACGGTAGGGTTGCCAGGTCCAGGTTGGGAAATTCCTGGAGATTTTGGGGGTGGAGCCTGAAGAGGGTGGGGTTTGGGGAGGAGAGAGGCCTCAGTGAAGTATAATGCCATAGAGTTCACCCTTCATTTTCTCCAGGGGAATTGGTCTCTGTTGCCTGGAGATCAGGTGTAATTCCCGGAGATCTCCAGCTACCACCTGGAGGTTGGCATCCCTATAGTATGATGATGTCACTCCTGGGGAGTGATGTTGTTGCACTGCCCCAGGAGTGCACCCATGAGGTTCGGTCCCGCACATCCCTTCCGCCATCTAGGTAAGTGGTGGCAGGGAGTGGAGAGTAAAAGTGAAGGATCCCCTGCTCCCAGTGGGGGAATGGGATCCCTATGTATGAGCCACTATTGATTGTGGCCCAACATCTATCTCCCTCTGTAGGGTTGCCAACCTCCACCCGGGCCCTGGAGATCTCCCTTATTTACAACTAATCTTCAAATGACCAAGATCAGTTCCTTGGGAGAAAATGGCTGCTTTGGAAGGTGGACTCTGTGGCATTATACTCCTCTCAGCCAGCTAGTAAAAAGGTTTCTTCCTTCCCTAAACCCTGCCCTCCCTAGGTGCTACTCTCAGATCTTCAGGAATTTCCCAGCCCCGAATTGGCAACCCTATCCTTCTGCCTCATTGGAATAAGGGCCAAAATACATAATATATGAGATTCTGTTTAACTTCCTCTTATAATATTTTAAAACAACAGCCAGAAGCTACATCTTCTTCTAAGGTCTATGAGAGAAACGGGTGCTTGGGAAGTGCTGAACTTGAGCAAAAAATCAGCCAGCTAGTAAAAAGGTTAAGATCAAATAAAAATCAGCCAGCTAGTAAAAAAGTTAAGGTCAAATAAAAAACAAGTCTTCCATGACTGCTTTTTATTTGAAAACATAAGTCAGGGAAAAGATACATGGGACCCAGTTAATGTCTGCTTTGTCTATGGCAGTAAACAGAGAGAAAAAACTGGAAATATTGTGTCTTGACTAGACATGGGCATGAACCGCATTACGAACTTCAAAACCCATGAAATTGGCGATCGCGTGATCGAGATCCAGCGGTTCGTGATTGTCCTCATCCAACGAACCTGCGTTCAGAAGAAGCCTGGTTTGGTGCTTTCGGCCGCAGTTCGGGAAGCCAGACAGTCAGGCACCAGCAATCAATTCCCCTGGAAACGGAGCCGGGGGAATGCCTGAACTCTGTCTGCGCTCCTTCTGTTGCCCTGGAAACCCGAATGGAAGCCCAGCTTACCTTGATCGGCAAGTCTTCCTTCCAACCACGGAGCTGCAAAGTGGTTACAAGTTGGGAGAAGACACCCAGGGGAGGGAGGGGGAAGGGGGTGTTCTGTATCCATGGGCACTCCAATCTCATCCCTGCAAACCCTGATAGGCAGCTCTGATGGCCAAACACAGACCTCCTGCGTTGCTCAATGGGACCTGTTTTTATAATTAGCCGTGGGCTCCCAGTCTGGGTTTCACTTTCAGCGAGCAGTGGAGTGGGACAGAGCTCTTGCTTGCCACTTGCTAGCCTTTGGGGAGAGACTGAGCGTATAATTGAGCTTGGATTTTTGTGGGAGTTTCCTGGGGGCCTTGGATTGGAGAGGGTATAACTCCAAGATCCCTTTTGCAATCTTGTCCAAACTTGGGTGATGGCTGTAGGAAAGCCTGCAAAACTCCCCGGGAATATGGGCACTCTAAGTGCCACGGGGGCCGTTCCGCACCCCATGAACTGCGAATCGTGAACCAGTTCGGCAACGGAAAATGTTCGTTGCGGTTCGTGACCTCGGGATCATCGTCGGCACCGAACCACGAACTGGAGAGTCGTTAAATTTTTTTGGTTCGTGCCCATGTCTAGTCTTGACTGCCAGTATTCAGAAGGTAGGCTTTGCTCCTCCCATGAATACTGTCCAAGCCCATACCACCAAAATCTACCTATTTACTACATTTTTATCCTGCCTCTTCCCAAGGAGCTCGTGGTCTACAGTTGTCCATTTTTATCTTCACAACAACTTAGGGCCAAGTTACAAGTGACGGATGACACTTGAGCGGCAAGTGGATCAAGTGAAGCGCAAGTGGAGGGCAAGTGAACAGGGAGAAATACACTTGCTGTTCAAGTGTCATTCATCACTTGTAGCTTGGCCATCAGTGTGGTAGGATTGCCAGGTCCCCTGGGTTACAAACTAGAGCCTTCATTGCTGCTCTGGGAATGACATCACTCCCAGCTTAATGATGAAGGCTCTGGAGTGTGCGAAAGCACCCTCCAGAGTTCCTGGGCCCATTCCCTACTCCTGCCCCCCATCCACCAGCCAGGTAAGATGTGGGGGGGCAGTGGCTGGGAGTGAGGGATCCCCTGCTTTCACCAGGGGACTGGGATCCCTACTGTGAGGTAGATTGGGCCGAGAGAAGGTGAATGGCCCAAGATGAGATTCATGGCAGTGTGGAGATTTTGAGCCTAGTCATGGTCTAATTCCTAACTGCTATACTTTATATCCTATTTTTTCCTATTCATACCTTCCAAATCATAGGTGCATATGCCTGTATTGAACCTGACAGGCTCATGTTAAGTATTAGTATATTAGATTTATCTAATACTAATCTTACTATTAGATTTCGTATAAAGGGTTAACATTAACAATAAACTCTGGGAAGCATGTTACAATCCTGAACAATATTTAACACAAGAAAACCAAGAGTCCTGCATTATAAGCAGCACTTTGTTCTATTGGGCCTTGGGTCATTAAATCAGCAGATAAACCTCTTATTAGGCTAGTAACATGCATTCTTGTGTTAATCGTTCACTAATAAAAGAATGGTGAGATCCATACAAAGTGCATACCAGGGCTATAAATAGGGATTATAAGAAACTCACACAACTGGCTGGTTCAAGCATGCCATTTGTGGTAGATACCAGATATATCTAAACATATCTCATGGAAGTTTTTGCATGCCTTGTGAACATTTTTTATGAGTCTAGCCAGTCATTGGTGAGGGAAAATAGTAACTATTTAATTACTTCTAACTGTACTGTGGGTTGGATACAGCCATCTTTTCCACTCTGTCTCACTGAATTCCCTTCCTTACAACAACCCCATTCCAAATGGCTTTTTCCATTCAGGTCCCATGATCTCATCACCTGCTTATTCATTTCTGTGATCAAAGTGGACCCCGTCCTTCCTTTTTAATCCACAGAGAAGCTGACTTGATCCAACCTTATACTACTACTATTATATAGGGTAAATAGTATTGTGTGTGTTATGTGCAATCAATTTGCTTCTGACTTGTGTGACACCCTTATGAATTAAGGACCTCCCAAATGTCCTATTGTTAACACCTTTGCTCAGATCTTGCCACCTGGAGACTGTGGCCCGTGGCTTCATTTACTGAGTCAAGCCATCTTATGTTGGGTCTCCCTCTTTTCCTACTGCTTTCTACTTTTCCCAGCATTATTGTCTTTTTCAGTGAGTCCTGTCTTCTCACGATGTGACCAAAGTATGATAATCTCAATATATTGTCGAAGGCTTTCACGGCCGGAGAACGTTAGCTGTTGTAGGTTTTCCTGGCTGTAGGGCCGTGGTCTTGGCATTGTAGTTCTTGCTGTTTTGTCCTACAGCCCGGAAAATCTATAACAACTATGATAGTCTCAGTTTCACCATTTGAGCTTCTCAGGAGAATTTGGGCTTGATTTGATCTAGAACCCACCTATTTGGTTTTTTGGCAGTCCATGGCATCTGTAAAACTCTCTTCCAATTCCACATTTCAAATGAATCAACTCTCTTCCCATCATCTTTCTTCATAATCCGGCTTTTACATCCATACATGCTAATGGGGAACACCATAGTATAAATTATCTTGATCTTGATTCCCAGCAACACATCCTTATCTGTGTAGGTGTGTATATATATGGTAGGGTAAAGGTAAAGGTAGTCCCCTGTGCAAGCACCAAGTCATTACTGACCCATTTGGGGACATCGCATCACGATGTTTTCTTGGCAGACTTTTTGTTATGGGGTGCTTTGCCATTGCCTTCCCCAGTCATCTACACTTTACCCCCACGAAACTGGGTACTCATTTTATCGAACTTGGAAGGATGGAAGGCTGAATCAACCTTGAGCCAGCTACCTGAACCTGGCTTCCGTCAGGATTGAACTCAGGTTGTGAGCAGAACTTGGGTTGCAGTACTGCAGCTTACCACTCTGTGCCACAGGGCTCTTCTATATATATGGTATAGTATATAATATATATAATAGTATTATAGTCTATAAATAGTATTATATAGGTTAAATTTAAAGTGCAAGTCCAGTTTAGAACATAAACTCTAGGTTTATATTCATTGCTAAGAGGGTACACAAACTGCTTGGAGCAAGAAAGAAAAATGGGATCCTACCCAGTTTGCAGAATTAGAAGATGCCATATTAGGGTTGCCGGGTCCCCTTACCCTCCTGGTGGGAGGCGGGACCTGGCACTTATCTTCTTACGGCTCCTTTCATGTGCTACCCTGCAGCTGCATGATGATGTCACTTTCAGTGAAGGCATTTCCGAACAACATCATTGAGCAGGTGTGGGGGCCTGTTCCAAAGTGCAGAGTGCTCACGGAGCAGAGCAATGATGTCACTCCCGGGAGTGATGTTGTCACCCCACCCCAGCAGCGTGCCCAGGAGGCCTGTTCCTGCGTCTTCCCCCCACGCAGTGGCCAGTTGAGTGGAGGTGGGAGGTGGACCTCTACCCCACTGGGGGACCTAGGAGTGGACCTCTACCATATATAATGGAGTGGAAGTCAGAATGTCAAGTACCTAACAGACCATAATACTAATAGGATGAGTTTAGCTTATTAGTGTGTATGGGACTATTGCAGACAGTCTCTAAATATTGGAAAAGATTTAGTAACTCAACTGGAGCGGAGGTATTATCTCGTAAGGGTTTTTCCCCCTTATTCATGGAAAGGTATTGTTGTGAAGAGCAATTGTATATTAAACCCTGTCTGAAATATAAAAAGAAACCAAAAATTCCCAAGCTGCAAACCAAAAATGAAGATGAGATCATTTATTTGGGATAAACATATATAGCTCAGTATATATCATGCATTGTTTTGTTCCTTACAGCTTCCAAAGCCGTCCCTCCCTTCAGTGATGTCTACTGAATATGTGCAGACATCACGCGAGATCTCCGAAGACAGACTGGATGGGCGAGACAGTCGCTGCAACCACTTAAGTCAGCCTTACGGAGGTGATGTCAGCACCTGCTGTTGGAAAAGGGTCTTCTTTACAGCATTAAGTGCAGTCCAGTGCCCTCCCCCCACCCCCACCTCCTTTTCTCCCTCAGCAGAACAACTGCTTCTCCTGAAACCTGATAGACTCTGCCTTCTGGTGACGCATCTGACGCCAGATGGAGAGCCAACGGGTGGGGCTGAATGGGTTTTTTTTTCTGCTGGGCTCAGCATATAAATATTAGCCAAACCTCTAGAGAGAAATTAATTAAAGAAGAGGAAGAAGAAAGGGATGAAAAACCACTACGCTTTCATCTTTTCTCCTTTAATAAGCCCTTACACGTTTCACAAAAGCTTTCCATACAGTATTTTAAATCACAATACTGCCCGGGGAGGTTTACTGCCCCCAACCTTTGTCAGTTCCTGAACTGACATTTAAAAACATTTCCATGGAGGGTCTCAGTTTGCTTTCTTCTGGTTTGCCAGGAGGTGTTTAGATTTTGAGAGAGATGCCTCTTGAATATATATGCCTTTCGTATACTTCAGACTTGCTGATGTTTCATACATCTTATTTTACTTCAGTTGTTGACAGTGCTATGATATGATTCTCCAGACAAAGTTGTGTGTCTGATAAATACCTATATGGTCATCCCTGTTGTGAAAATACCACAGCTTCAGCAAGTCTGATAGATGACCGGTATTTCAAGTGTGTTGGGCTTTTCTCCTTTTGCGCTGTGAATGGGAAAAAACAGTCTGGAAAAAATGGTTGTGTGATTTCTCCTTAAGAAACCAGAAAATATATGCCTGTTTCAGTTAGGTGTTTACCTTATGAATTACCTCAATCACTGAAGAATAAGGCAGGCTTTTTCTTTACAATCTATTTCTCAAAAAATATGCTGGTGTTTTGAATTTATATTTTAAATGTATTTTAATTATGGTGCATTTTTCTACAAACGCAGATGATCTTTCTGAACAGTTACTTAAAAGCTGTGATCTCAAGAAGATACCAAGAAAGGGGAAAGTTCTACAAGTCTCTCAGAAAACTGATCTAGAGCAGAAAAAACCAAAAAGAAAAGATACACCTGCAATCCATACCCCACCACCTATACCAGGTTAGCAAAAATGATGTTACAAACTATTCCAATGGAAACTGACAGGCCATTGATACCTGCATAAACCTAAATAATATCTCTATATATTTTATCCCAACCTTCCAGAGCAGCAGACATGGGCCATTTTCACGTCTTACTGGCCATGGAAAATTGCGCAAAACTTCCGGAATGACAGCTTCTTCCTGGCACAATTTCCCATCTTTCTGATGTCATCACGCTATGAACCATGTCATGCCCAATCAGAGTCTTGCCAGGAAGTTGCTGTCGTTCTAGGAGTTATGCGCAATTTTCTACGGCCAGTAAGACGTGTGGAAATGGTCATGATAGTTCTCTCCATTCCCTTCTTGTCTTCCCAGCACCCAGACATTGCTGAGGTTAGGCCAGGGCTTGTTTTATGATGGTACTCACTGATACTGAGAACTAGCATCTTTGGGGAGAGGCGGCAAGTCAATAACAGAAGAGTTTAGTGCCCATCTGGAAAGAGGAGTAGAAATCAAATCAGAATGTCCCCAGATCCAAGGTCACTGGTGACCTTAGCTTAGGCAAGCTACAGCTTCTCAGAGTTTTTCTACACAAGACATCTTACACAGGGATGCTCAAGTGACTTACTTTCTGTGTGGTCTTATATTCAAGTGTACTCCTTCTCCCTAGCAGTGCAGGTGTATCCACAATGGGAGAACAAGTGTAAAATCTTTCACTTGAGCATCCCATGTAAGATGTCTTGTGTAGAGAAACCCTCAGTCTCAGCTGAGGTAATAATAGTGGAGGTAATATTATTACCCTAGAGGTAAAAATAGCAACCTACTGTATAGGATTGTTGCAAGGAATGTCAGATAATGGTCTGTATTCTGTCACACCGTTAACACAAATTAACTACCTTTTTCTTATGAAGGGGCAGCTATTTACTACGCTATATGCTCTGCTTCTTAAGGAGTTGCCTGCATTTTTAAAAGCCTTGTGTCCTCAATAGTGTAGCCAATCCAGGTAGGGAAATTCCTGGAGATTTGAAAAGTGTATCCCAGGTGCAGGAAGGAGCTCAGCAGGTATGTGATGAACCAGAGTCCATTCTTTGAAGCTGCCATTTTATTCAGAGAACCCCATCTCTGTCCTCTGGAGATCCATTGTAATTCTGGGAGAACCCTAGGCCATACCTAGAGGTTAGCAACTGTAGTCCCCAGATTAGCACTACTGCTTCTAGCACAACCCTCTTTAGATAGACGTTATGGTGCACATATCCAGAGGAAAGAACTTTTATCTTCTGGGCAAGATTTTTATTGGGAACTACATTCACTCATGCTAGTGAAAACATCTTGACATTTTACTGTGACTAACTTCCATTTCTCATCAATATGTCAATAGGCATCCTCACAGATCACTTAATTAGAAGGTATGACACCTCTGAGAAACTACCAAGAAGTCATACAAGTCCAACATTTCAAAAACCTGATCAAGAACAGAAAAAACCCAGAAGAAAAAATACACCTGCAATAAATGCGCCACCTCGACTTGCTGGTAAGGGCAAAATGGAAGAAGAGGGTAAAGGAAAAAAATAAGGTTTTATTTTATAGGTAGTTTCTGTTTATAAGATTTATGTGGGTTTTTAAATTGTGTGTATCTGTAGCCCTGACCTGGATAGAGTGGGCAAGTTTGATCTCGTCAGATTTTGGAAGCTAAGGCCTTGGTTAGTAGTTGGATGGGAGACCTCCAACGAGGGTTGCTAGGTCCCCTCATCTTCCAGGCGGAAGGCAAGAAACTTGGCACTCACTTCTGTTGAAGTCTTCACAAGCGCACTCCCAGGCTACATGATGATGTCACTTTTGGGATGTGACATCATCACACAGGGCCTCGTGCCACCCTGGGGAGTGCTTCCGTGCTTTTTAGTGGACTGATTTTGGCCCATTTGGGGCTGAATTTGGCCTGTTTGGGGCATAAATTGGCCCGCTGTGAAGCATGGGAGGTCTCCAGGGCCCTCCCAGCAGTGCTCCTGCACTCTGCAAGAGGCCGAATCCTGCCCATTTGGGGCCAGAACAGCACAACAGGCCCTGGAGTACTCCCGTGCTTCACAGGAGGCCAATTTCAGTTCCAAACAGGCCTGATTCAGCCCACTGCAGAACATGGGAGGGCTCTAGAGAGCTCTTGCACTTCACAGTGGGTTGATTTAGGCCCCAAATGGTCCATTTGGGGCCCAAATTAGCCCACTGTGGAGCATGGGAGCACACTGCACCAACCAGTAGCGTGCACCAGGAGGTGCATTCCCCTGTCTTTCCCCCTGCCAGCCAGCTAAGTGGGGTGGAGGGTAGGAGCAGGGGATCCCCTGCCCCAGCGGGGGACTGGCAACCCTACCTCCAACAAAGACCAGGGTTGCAGAGACAGCCAATGGCAAACCACCACTTTTAGTCTCTTGCAATGACTGACAACCCCACCAGGGGTCGGCATAAGTCAGCTATGACTTGACAACTTTCTCCACCACTATGTGTGTCTGCATATAACTGCCAATTTCAAAACCTTCCAAAAACATGTTCAGCCTTCCCCAGTTTCTTCATAGGAGCATTTCCACTAACTAGTTTATTTTTAGTGTGCAGTGCAATGGGTATATGTTCCTCAGAATCCTTATCCTTCTCTCCAAGAAACAAATGTATGCTTCACTGATCAAGGGGTAAAAGAAGAGATTAACTGTCTAGGCCTAAGTGGAGTTAATACCCTTCTAAGCCCCAAAAGTCAACAGTCTGGGAAAGGTTTTAAACTTTTCTTAGAGCTGCACTGTAGTTCCCTTACAAACTTTGTGTTGTGAGCACTGTGTAGCATACATAGAGTTGACTCCTTGATCACTGAGAAAAACTGAAGTGAAAGGCTTTAAAACTTGGAAATAAATACAAAGAATCCTACTGTCCATTACACTTCTGTGTCCTATCATTTGCACATTCTTCTCCTTGTTCCAGTGCCTTGGCTAAAAGACTCCATCTGGCGTCACACTTCAAAACAAACAAGCCATTTGTGAGGAAATAGTTTCACTGCTCAAGTGTAAAAGGAGTGCTCACTTACCCAGAAGCAGAAAATGTGTTTAAAATATTGTAAGATGTCTCTTCTAGGTTTGCACAGGCGATTATACAAATAAGCGCTGGTGGGTGGATGCTATATATTGATCTGTTACAGCTCTCAGAAATACATGATGTAAAAATAAAATACATTAATTATATTCAGTGAAAGTTTGCCATAAGCTAAGTTATGGTTTTGTCATTATTGTATATGGAAGTGAAAAGAGAGATGTGATGATGGCAAATGTAGTCTGCTGAATCATAGCCATTTTCTCATAACTTTTCTCCAGTATGGTCTTTTGTAGAGACTTGGATGCTAACTGCTGATCTAGATTCCACCTCTATAATACCATGAAAAAGAGGTCTATTTATTTAGACATTTATACCCCTCTGTAGGTATAACCAAAGTGGCTTACAATATCATTCTTTCCTCTGCCATTTTATCTTCTCAACAACAACAACAACAACCCTGTGACATAGGTTAGACTGAAAAAGACAGATTGTCCCATGTTGTGCTGGGTACAATGCAGGGTTGCCGACTCCAGGTTGGGAAGTTCCTGGAGACTTGGGGGTGGAGCCTGGGGACTGGAGGGTTTGGGGAGGGAGCTCAGCAGGGTGTAATGCCATACAGTCCACCATCCAAAGCAGCCATTTCCTCCAGGAGAACCAATCTCTATAGTCTGGAGATTAATAGTAATCTTGGGAGATCTCCTGGGCTGACCTGGAGGTTAACAACCTTTGTACATTGACTCCACCATGTAGGGATTCAAATAATACTTTAAAGGCTCTGAAAGCAATATAAGCTCACTGTCAGTTTGATGGTGTGGTGCTAATTCTTACAAACACATTTTACAATTCCTGAGGGGGAAATTATTGAAATGTGGATTAAGCCTGACATGATATACCAAAACCAAAATAAATGTCAAAGTGTGTACAGGACTGGATGCCATGCCAAAACAGGGAGGTCAGGGTGATGTGGCGTTTCAACTGGCCCTTAGTTTGGCCGTTTCCACACGTCTTAAAAATAGCGCCACACTCACCGAATGCTGGCAGCTTCTTCGCACAATTTCTGATGTCACCGTTTCCAAAACGAAACAAAAACAGAATCATAACTGCCTGCATTTGTTATGGAAATGGTGATGTCAGAAATTGCATGAAGAAGCCGCCAGTGTTCGGTGAGTGTGGCACTTTTTTAAAGACATGTGGAAATAGCCTTTGGCTCAGAGAGACATTTATGCTTCTTTGGTGAACTGCCATAGAGTAAATGAATTCCTAAAGAATGTTGGGCCAAATAAAATCTCAGTTTTGCATTCCTCCACTAAAAAGCTTCCACACAACTATTTGCAGCAACCCACCCCCTTTCAGTCTATTATTTATTATTGGTTTGGCTCCTATGTGCAATTCTGCCCAAACAGACACACACAATAACTTTATTCTTATGTGCTCTGTAGCTCCGAACTCCTCCTAACAGCTGCTAATGACATAGGAAACAGGCAGAATCCTAGCGCAAACTAACACCAGTTATTTCAGTTTTTAAATAGCTTAATTAATAATGCTGTGAATTATATAGTCTACCCACTTTTGGGTGACAAAGGTCTCTTTGGGGAGTAATTTCAGTTATATGTATTAATATATCTATTCATTTCCATTTGTGATGTTTTTATATTTTGTCAATGTCCATAATCCATAGCTTTCCC
Organism: Eublepharis macularius; assembly: GCF_028583425.1. Lineage (NCBI taxonomy): Eukaryota > Metazoa > Chordata > Lepidosauria > Squamata > Eublepharidae > Eublepharis > Eublepharis macularius. The sequence goes on along the minus strand of NC_072800.1, from coordinate 28,342,812 downwards.
CATCTTCGAAACAGCTAATGACCACATATTATTCCACAGAATATTTTGGAGGAACTCAGCTTGAGTGTAATTATCCTTCATTTGAGGCAGAAATCTAAAGGCCAGCTATGGACTGGCTGCAAAGGACCATTTCAATGATTAGTGCACTTAACTGAAAATGCTCTTCATCAGCTGTGACAATTTTGTAAGCAACTGTACAATCTCCCCGATAGCCATATAGTCTCAGGCCATTCAGTCTGTAGGGCGGCCAGGTCTCCTGAGACTCAGAAAGTGGCGCCTCAAAGCTAGCAGGTGGAAACTATTGGAACTGGAATGGGGTCAAATAACATATGGCTGAAGATTTCACCTAGAGGGGCAGGCTTTAGGTAAACCTGGTGATTCAGGAGAGAAGAATATAGGGTAGAACTAAGGAAAAACAATTGAAACCAGGCTGTTCCCTTGTTTCTACCCTCTCATCCTAAGGTCTCTCCCCTTCCTCAGAAGATCAGGTGAATGAAGACAGAATCCTGAAATGTTATGGTCAGATTTGGCAACAGTTGAATAATTTTATTGTTGCATTTTTGTCGTAATATGACAGGAGCTATTTTCCTTTCACAAGTACAACTTTCTTGATGGCCAACACAAAAATCTATTGCTCAGTAAACATATGTAGTGCTGCTGACTGCTTATTAATCATGAAGACCATACATCCTTTCATGTTTGAACTTGAATCCATTAAAACCTTTTCAGCCAGCCCTTTCCTTGGTATGTGAAAGGGTTGTCACTGATGAACTTCTCATTGGATGGAATGTGGAACTGAACAACGCCATCCTGTTTCTCTTGCCCTGTTTTCAGACTTTATGAAGCACTTCATTATCTGAAAGACTTTTCATAGCGAAAAAAAGGGGGAAATGGCAAGCGAAAGGTCTAGTTGAATCAACACTAAACTAGCTAAAAGCCCACTGACAGGAAACGGTAGGAGGCTGATTTATTATCCAGACTTGCTTGGCCTCAGACTGTGATGTCTCTGACCCTGTTTGCATACCTTGAACAGCCTTTCATAAATGAGGAGAGTGAATGTACTGTGCAGTTCTGAGGTGTGTGTTTTTTAAGGGAAGTTAGTGAAACCACAATAATAATTTGTTTTTTAACACATGAGTAGTGATTAGATATTGGCACGAACAGCATTACTAACAGAAAAACCCCACAAACAGCCTAATCTGCTGTTCTCAAACAAGCTGTTCGTGAGGCCCCATCCTAAACGAACAGGTGGTTGTTGCAAGCCTTGTTCGTTGCCTTCGGCAGCCATTCAGCAAGCCAGACAGTCAGGCTCCTGCTGCAATCAATCCCCTTGGCAACTGGAGGCAGGGAGGGACTGAACTCTGTCTGAACTCCTTCTGGATTTCCTTCTGGCTTTAACCCTTCAAAGTACTTCCAGCAGAGAGTCCCGGTTTTGCCACTGAGAAGAGAAAATGACAGCCAACAATGAGACCCGAGGATCATGCCTTTCCCTGGGTGCAATCTCTCTGAAACTTGGGGGGTCTTCAAAGGACAGTGAGGACTATGTCCCCTGCAACTTTGATGGGTATTGGACATTGGGAAGGTCAGGGCCCTTTAAACTATCAGCTGGCAGGGGGGAATCCCCCCCTGCCGCCTGCCAGCTGATAGTTTAAAGGGATCTTTAAAGGGCCAGGTAAGTGGGTTTGAGGGGAGGGGGGCTAAGTGGAGGGGTTTGGGTGGGGTGGGGGTTCTGGCCCCCACGAACAATGAACATGTCTGGGAACAGTTCATGTTCATCCATGTTTGTTGTTCATTGTTCATGGATGGCACCAAACGACGATCAGGGTGTTCGGGTTTTTTTTTCCATTCGTGCCCATGTCTAGTAGTGATAACATTTATATTTCATAGACATTCCTTTATATTTAACAGTGTTACAGAGCTCATAGCATGAGGAATTGCTCTAAGTTCATATGACATCAGTTAGATCTAGAACAAGGTTAGAGATTGCAGTACAAGACATTTTCATTGTTCTTTATATTAAAGTTGTTGCAAGCCATTCCTTATTCTGTTAAGTTATCATTTCTGGTTCCAGAAATCTTACCTGGGGGCACAATCAGAGAATGTGGAGTGTACTCAATTAAACTGAAGACTATTACAATGAGGGCATGCCAAATGTTTTACTATCTGTATCACACAACTTCAAAGTATGTGCACATCTAGCACCACACACTGACCCCCCCTCCCCATCTAGTCTGCCATTATGGAGTTGAAGGGAGTGGTATTAAGCATACCCGACTATTGGGTTATATTGTGATTTCTGCCTCCATAGAAGTAACTAGGAATACACAGAGAAACACATAACCCAAACTCAAAGAACAGCTTCATTTTAAAGGCTACACATTTCAAAAAGACATAGTTGAATATTAATTATAATACAAAATGGAGTGGGAAAAGAGCAACATTTTCATAATTGAGGGATCGTCTGTTGAAATAAAATTTTATTGATGCTGGTTCTTTTAAAAAAAGTTCATCACAACTAACCATGAGAAAGAAAGATCTCAGCAAGGTCATGGAAAATTTAATTCTGGCATGCAAATACATAGTTTACAATTTTCAGACTTTGCGACAAACCAGAAGATATTTATGAGAATAACTGTACACACCTTCTATATTGTAGGTAGGAGGTCAAAGAAGGACACAGAGGAGGAAAGAGGTTTTCACGTGGTTTGGGTGAGGTTTCCAGGGCTCAGACCAATGTGGGTCATCCTCTAAACCAGCAGGGCTTTGCAATCCAAGGATGCTAAACCCCAAACTTTGGGGAGGAAATCAACAAGCAGAAAGAAGTTCAGAACTGAATACTGCACACACATTGAATGAATAAGCTGCACCCTCAGCCTCAAAAGCAATTCAGTTCTAAATAGGCAAGGAGAGGGAGGCAAGTAGGGTTATAAATGTTCACGCACAAATGGAGAAATGAAGTTATTCTTTGTCTGATGTCAAAGATGCTTTGTTAGTCATGAGTTTTCTTTAGTCAAATGAGATCTGTAACTATTCCGCTTAAGACGGATAATGTTTTAAAACAAAGATGTAAAAAAAAGTAGCCAAATACTTCTTTCACAGAAAGAGCACTTAATTTCATGCACACACTCAGATGAGGAAAAGGAGGTTTGGAGCAGCTCAGAACAGAGTTTGAAAATGCCCCTTAATTTTGAAATGTTAACGGCCTTATGGTGACTCCAGTTTGCCGAGGGCTTAAAGCACTCGATGAGTTTTTCTCTCTCACTTTGATTGCACCATGCTGACATAATGTGTTTTTCTTCAATAACACTGTAAAATAGTTCAGTAATGAAAATGCGGTCTTTAATTCCCTTGGCTGTGAAAGTGGAGGGAGAACTAATGGGATACCATTAACCTGAGCACAGTGAGGTGGAAGAGTGAATTGTGTCAAGATGACAGACCACAGATGTCGGGATTCTCATTGGAATTAAAAACTCATGCAAATAGAAAACTGGAGGAATAAAAGCAAACCTTTGTCCCTCAAGTTACAGAGTTGGGGTTTTTTTTTTAAAAAAATTTACGGGGAGGTTTTGAGATAGGGGAGAGTTTGAAATTGATATGCACAGTCTGATATCTGTACAGTCTGTTCTGTTCCTTTACAGTCCATTGCTTCATTCCACTGCTTTACAGAGCAGCGTTCTTGGAGGGCAGAAAAAAGTACAGGTCATATGGGCACCTCTTCCCCAAAATGCTACCATCTTCCCCTTCCCCATCTAGCCGAAAGGGAGGCTGCAGATCCATTACAGGATCTTGAGATGTTTAATTTTCTTTAGCAGCATCTGGACTGGGGGAAGTGAGTTTCAATCAGGGTCATCATGAGACTGGCATAGGGAAAGTTAACTTCCCCCCCACATCAAAATCAGCTCCCCGCTTTGAGTTGATCTTAGCCATGTTAATTGTCAGTCTTTATCTTTTGAAGATGTAATTGCAGTTGGAAGTGATTTTTTTTAAAATCCAGGAAATGGCACTGGGAAAGGGTTAATCCCCCTCGCTCCAGCTCCTGTCCGCATTGGGAATCGTATGCTTACTTTAATTTAAATGACAGCTATGAAAACCCAATGTGAATCTCCAGCATGTCATTTAGTCGTATTTGAAGAGTCACACTGAGAAAGAACCAAAATAAAATTCTGATTTAGAAATGTGCTTTAAACACAGTTCCTGGGCCCTGAAAGGGCATGAGAACTCTGTTGCCGATCTTCAACTCAATCTCCACCGGCAACCAGGAAGTCCATGCTTTGAAGTAAGAGTTATCTCTATTAATCCGCTTTTCTCCTCTTTCTGGTTTTAGGTGTTAGACTGCTTAAAGACGATGAACAGGCAGCCATTGCTGAAGATGAAGAAAAGGATGCAGAAACTTCACCCTTTTAATTTCATGTCCTATTGCCAAGCATTTTTTTGTAAATAATACTGTGTAATTAAGGAGTTGCATTATTTTTTTAAACAGCTTGTTTTCTTTTAAATGAAAGAAACAGCCCACACTATCTACATACTTACCATGTACAGCTGCTAAAGCTTTTAAAAATTACATTAAAATTAAAAAAATAGATTTTTTTATATATATCATATGCTTCTTATAGCATCACATGCTCAAAACTCATCGTGTAGCTTCAGGAGTTTTGGATCCTGCACATCTGTTCTGCTAGTAGAAGTGCTTTACTCAAGCAGAAGGAGTCTTCCCCTGACACAAGGACCCCAAATATCTTGGATTGGTCGACTTTGTCTGCTGGAGGAAACTGCCTTTGCTAGTAGGACAGGTCCAGAGGATCTAACCAAGTGTTTAAGATGGTGGCTGAAACTAATTAAAGGGGCAGCAGTATCTAGGGGCAAGAGATATTCTTGTTGCAAGCAGTTCCATTCGACTCTATCATAACTTGCAAATATTAGCCATCTAGAATCTCATCTCTCCTCTCCGTTAGGTATTTAGCTTTTGCCGTATGTTAGGAATTATTTTGTGATAAAGTAAAAGTGATCTTTTAAAAAATATTTTATACTGAACATACAATAATTTCCACTTAATATTTCCATTTAAACCCTTGCTATATCCTGTATTTTATGACATTTTTATCAATACTCCATTGCTGCCATCTCATCCCCTTGCACCTCTTAAATTGTGGTTTATTTCAGTTAACAGCCCGATTTTACCTATTAGTTAATATTATGATATGCATTTTTGTTTTTGTGAATTAGAGTATTCTAGTTATTGCATGATGATCATTTAAGAGTACAGAATAGAATTCGGGGTCAGCAGTCACAAATCAGTCATCAAGTTTCAGGCATCACCTACCAGTGCGAAATAATCTGCAATCCAATATAAAGTTTTCTTTCACTTAAACCGAATGACCACACTTTTTTCTCAATAGAGAAGGCAGCCCTATAGCCTATTTGAAATGAGTTACACCATTCCAATACTGCTCTTATTGCAAAGTGAATCAAATCCACAGTTGTTATTCCAAGTATTTCATTTATAATCCAGCATGTGTTCATTATCTTCATTTGTACAAGTGATTCGGTTGCATTTTCCTCATTATCAAATGTGGATTTGATGTGGCAATCAGAATTAGAATTTGATGAGCGTAATCCATCTTGGAAACTTTTAAATTATAAATTGTAGTGCCATCTGTAAAGAATCTGTATAGAAGGAAAGAGTCTGTAGGTGATCTAGTACTACACGCTGTGTAATGTAATAAGGAGATAGTAGATTATGAGTTGCTTGGGTAGATGATTCTTTTAGTTTTTAACCTTTTGTAGGGTAAGCAGAACGGGCTATCTCCCTCCCCCTTTTTTGCCCTTGTTTACATTTGCTTTTCCAGTTTAGGTTTAATATCCCTTTCAAAATGTTCATTTATTTTGTCGAAGGCTTTCATGGCCGGAGAACAATGGTTGTTGTGGATTTTCCGGGCTGTATCGCTGTGGTCTTGGCATTGTAGTTCCTGACGTTTCGCCAGCAGCTGTGACTGGCATCTCTGGAAAAATCTGATTAATAAGTGTGATTGTGTCTTTTACCAGAACCTTAGTAAACAGGGATACAACATCAAAAGTGACGACGAGTATGTCCTGTGGATTGAGTTTCAGAGAACTGATTTTGTTGATGAAATGTGCTGAATCTTTGATGTAAGACGTGGTTTTTCCGATGTGGTCGTGTAGAAGATTGGCCAGATGTTTAGCTAATTCATATGTCGGTGAACCAATGGCACTCACGATGGGTCGGAGTGGGACTGAATCCTTATGAATTTTAGGGAGTCCATATAGTTGTGGTGGCTGTGCTTCCGTCTTGCATAGTTTTCTGTGCGTGTTGGGATGAAGTGAGGAATTTCGGGATGAAGTGGGGAATTTCAGTCACAGCTGCTGGCGAAACGACAGGAACTACAATGCCAAGACCACGGCGATACAGCCCGGAAAATCCACAACAACCTTCATTTATTTTCATGGACACTATGAAATGACTGGTTGTTCAGTGATGTATCACAAGAGAGAGAAACAGAGTAATATAATGATTACAGTATTGGGCTTGGAACGGAGAGATCTGAGTCACTGCAGCTTGCTAGGTTACCTGTGACCAGACACAATGTCTCAGCATAACCTACCTCATAGGGATGGGGTGAGGATAAAATTGGAGACGAGACCACCATGTATGTCATCCAGAGTTCTTTGGACAAAAGGGAGGATAAATACATTTTGTTCTCATATGGCACATTCTGTCTTATTGTTGTCATTGATCTGAAGTGTACTTAGCTGAAGTGTGAATAAGTAATGGCACCATGCTTCGCTGCATACACAGGGACATGAGAAAAGTATGACTGGATCAGACAGATCAAAGGACCATATAGCTGAACATCCTGTTTTCAAGCATGCCGGCTGTCATTCCATTTGCTATATATTATCCTGACTGTATAAATCCATGTGCATTCACGTAGGTCAAAGGTAGCCATGGATGGGGATAAGAGCAGTCTCCACCAGCCCCAACCCCTTGGTGACTCTCACAGCAGCAGCAACTGGTGGCTCCTAGCCTACAAAGTAGAATAGCTGTATGAAAAGAGATAGCCTCCATAGTTTCCAACATGATAGCATTTAGGTCTGAAAAGAGACACTCCATTAATAAATGAATGATCCTCCCACTTCAAAAAAGGCCAATGTACGTACTGGTGCAGGGGAAGTAGGTGCTGGAACTCTAACAGATGTGGCCACAAAAAAGTGAAAAGTCTAAGATGAATGGCAAGAATGAAGATAATATGGAGAGGGCCACCCGCAAGTATTTGAAATTCTACCCCAATCCATTCTGAATTTTTTTAAAAAAAGTTTATACTAGAAATGGTGTGCATGTTTTAAGGTTAACCTTTTAAGATTAACCTAGTAATGATTACTAGCCTGCTTCTGAAATGGAAGATTCTCAGAATTTTGACAAAGTCATTAGATTACATAGCGGCATGCTATCTTGGTCATGCAGGTATCTAGATTTCCAGTCTATGATCTGTACTAACAGTACAGTACAGTTTGTATCTCATTTGTTATCTTCATTTACAGAGTTTCTTCTTATCAATTAGTTTTGCCTTTGTCAATGAATATTCTCAAGCCAACCTGTCAGTTCTTTCTTCCCTGATAATTTATCAGAGAATTTGCTAATATGATATCCCATACTTGTTTGGGCTTCTGTGCTACAAGGAGGCAACTTCTTGGCAGTCACCCAAGAATGATGAGAGAGAATTATACAGCAATAGTCTTTGCATTATGCCTGGAATTCCAGTGATCAGAATAGTTAATCCAGTGGTGTTCCCCTCCCCCACCAAATGCATGTATTAAATAATAAATGTCTTGAATTTAGTCTATTTGCCTGTTATTCTTTTGTGGTCTCTCAGGAAAAAAAATCAAATATACTATCAGCAGATCCTCAAAAAGTCACAGGTTTGCTACTTCAGGATAATAATAGTACACATAGGAAAAAAAGAACCTAGGCCAATTTATTGGTACAACGCATGATTTTTTTAGGCTGAACTGGATAATGCATAATTTATATATAATAAGTTTCAGTCTCAGTATCTCTTCTTAAGACCAGGCTTCATGTGCTCCATCTGGAAAGCTGCAGGTTTTGCCATCTTCTGGGCATTGAGTGGGGGGTCACTGGGTAGGTGTGGGTGGGTGGGGGGGAAGTAGTCGTGAATTTCCTGCATTGTGCAAGGGGTTGGACTAGATGACCCTGGAGGTCCCTTCCAACCCTATAATTCTTTCTATGATTAGAAACTTGTGTCAGAAACATTTCTGTTTTCATTAATACTGGGAAAATATCCATATTCCCCAAACTGAATGAAAAACAATAATGCCACTTCCAAAATTACCAAATTAAATTAAAACACATTTTTGAAATGCCTGCAGGGAGCAGGAGCAATTAGGAGAAGAAAATGCACCTCAGTTGGACTGCAGCAGATCAGCCTCTTTAAAAGGTGACTGTTCCAATGGATGGTAGACCTGGCCTCTGGTGACCCTGTCTATTACAAGTTGAAAATAATTGGAGGTTGACTTGGTTTTTGGAGGCCAAATGTACCACCCATTGAAACAAAAGCCCTTTAAAGTTTAAAGTGCCTGTGTAGCACCTGCAGAACACCTGAAAGTTCTCCTGACTTGTTTCTAGATATTGAGAGTGAAATATCAGAATCAGGAAATATCGGGAGTGCCTTTTGTAGTGTCAGGTATTGCTGATCTGATACTAGAAATATCAGGGCATTTTATTAGGTCAGCAATATTAAATTGCACACCTCTACTTTGAAGCATAAATCTCTGGGAATCAGGGCCAGTGCGTCCATAGAGGTAGGTCCAGCAGCTGCCTTGAGCGCTGAGGCACCGGATGGGGTGCCGGGGCGGGGGCGTGTGCCGTGGAGCTGGTGGCAGCAGCACTGGAGGGCTGGGAAGCCACCCGCATGCCGCCCTGGCCACCTGCCGTGCCTGGCCTGCAGCTGTTGCAACCTCCCTCCCTCCCATCCAACTGCTCCATGGTGCCACTGCCGCCACCAGCATGCGCTCCTGGCTGGGCGCAGCAGCTGCGGGCCAGGCACAGCAGGCTGCCGGGGTAGCATGCAGAGCAACTGAGAGGAAGCATGCACGCCATCCCAGCTGCCTACCATGTGCCATCACGCGCGTGAGGGCAGCAACAGCGCTGAAGCTGCCCCCAGCATCAGGCACCAGAAAACCTTGCACTGGGACTGCTGGGAATATTCTTGCCTTCTCCAGTAGATCTCAAACAGCAGGGTTGGGGGAAACCCTTACCTGAGACCTGGGGATTTCTTGTTGCCAGTTGGAATATACAATATTGTGTTAGATGGATCAATGGTCTGACTCAGCATAAGGCTGTTTCATGCATTTAGCAGACTCTTGACCTATCAGCTCTGGAGGAGATTAAAGGACAAGATTGGCCTGTTTGGCTTTATTTCCCACTGTAGGGAGAGGGAGGAGGAACTTCTGGGGGACAGAGCTGTGTGATTTCCTTGGAACTCTTCTTTGATCTCCTTGACTTGTTTTCTAGGTATGTCTGAGGCTAGTGCAAGTCATCATTTTACAAAGTTTTGGACTTTCCCTGGCTTAAATGAATGTAGATCAACAAAGCAGAATTTGAAATTTCACAAGCATAGGGAAACAAGCCCTTTAATAAAAATTAGCATCTCAAAATGTAACTTCTTTGCAAAAAAGAGGTGGTGTTTCTACATACATTTCATGTCTTTTTTGCTGGGCTTCTTTAAGAGCAATTTTAATTTCAAAACTTTCTGCTTCTGTGAGCGGGACCACAAGTGACGCCTGACACAGGTTGGACACTAGTCAGCTTCCCTCAAGTTTTGATGGGAAATGTAGGCATCCTGGTCTTGCAGCTTGACTCTCTGACTGCTGTCCAGTGGACTTTTCAACTGTCACTTGTCCAACATTCCGCCAAGCTGCCTACATTTCCCGCCAAAACTTGAGGGAAGCTGGCAAGTGTCCAACCTGTGTCAGGCGTCACTTGTGGTCCTGCTCTGTGTGAGATTCTGTGTCTTCTGTCATGACATTCCAAATGACAATTTCAGCAAACAGAACTGCGCAAATAGAGGGTCAGCTCCAACCAGGTTTTCTGCTGGTGAAAAAGACAGGTGCTAGAGATCATGAATCCTGCGGGTACAAAAGCCACGTGGGACTGGGCTGCAATATGGAGGAAAACAAGGGCGAGACTCGTTTTGTAACTGGCTGGATCCAACTATTTGTATTCAGTATTTCCAAATAAACACCAGATGGCAGCGTTGCATCAGAAAATGGGAGCGTATCCCTGAATTGGAATATGCTGCTTGAAAATTAAACAGTTTCCCTATATATTAATATAACGCTACTGCTTTGTTAAGGAGAAAGACACATACCATTATTTGGCATATGACTGACCAAACTCACACACATACCATAAAGTGTAGGAAGGTCGAAACCTAATTCATTGGTTTCTGCTCTTCACACACATGCCTCAAGAGCACAAAAGAGCTGAAAAGTCATTTAAATATTAGATGTGAATGTGAACTTCAGAGAAAGGAAGTCTTCACAAACACACACACACAAATATACACATATACTCAAGGCTTATTTGGAAGAATATAATCGTATTTTATACAACTTTTCACGCACATTTTCTAATGGCACTTTACAAGCAAACAGTTATCTTGCTTTTTAATTATAAAATCCTGACAGATAAACTGCAACCTCTTCTGACAACAAATACCTGCCTAGTCAAAGAAGCTACAGTGACAAAGAGGGATCAGATCTCCTAGTGTCGTGTTTGTTTGGGCAGAGGGACCACGAGGACTCACTGGCCGGGTCTCCATCTTTCTTGTGCTGCCTCCACTGCCTGTTTGCCTAGTCCACCCCTTCCTTCCTCTGTGCTCCAAATGGCAGTGAGGTGGCAGCTGTATGCCCAAGGGTGTGGGCAGTGGTGCGCTGCCATAGCTGTCCTCCTGCTGTTGCCTCCTTTTGCAGGAGGAAGATAGCATCCTAGCCTGTGAGTCTCTACCGTCTTTTTTCCTGCTCTTGTGGCCAAACAATCCCTCTCTCCCCCTACCCAGTGCACCAGGGTGAGGCCACGCCTCCTGGCAAGTTGGCCAGCCAGCGAACCTGCATGCCCAGGGCTGCTTCCCTCCATGCTTGCTCTGCATGGGACCTCGAGGCACTGCCTCAAAAACTATAAATCGGTTAGCTGACGTAGGTACAAACCTGTGCCAGACATCATATCTAGCTCTGCCCTCAGTCTGGGGAGACCCAAGTTCAGTTCCTAACTCTGTCGTGAAGCTCCCTGGATGATCTTTCTCAGCTTAACATACCTCACTGGTATGTTGTGAGGATAAAATGGAAACGGGAATTATCCTTTCTTGAACGGATGGGACAAAAAGAAAGTGGTGTTGTGTGGTTAGAGTGGTGGATTAGCATCTGGGAGACCCAGGTCAGAATCCACATTCTGCCATAAAAACACACTGGGCAGCCAAGGGCTAGTCACTCATCTTAAACTACTGCACAGAGTTGGGGTGGTACAGGAGTTGTGGAGAGGAGAACAAAATTTATGCCACTCTGGATCCACATTGGGGAGAAAAGTGGAGTATAACTAAAAACATATAAAATGTACTTGATAGATGTAATGTTTATATAGGATCATAGGGTTGGCAGCCTCCAGGTGGTGGCTGGAGATCTCCCAGAATCACAACTGATCTCCAGGTCACAGTGATCAGTTCCCCAGGAAAAAAATAGCTGCTGTGAAGAGTAGACTCTATGGCATTATACCACACCGAGTCCCCTCCCCTCTCCAAACCCCACCCTATCCAGGCTCTACCCCCCAAATCGCCATGAATTTCCCACTCTGGAGCTGGCAACCCTAATTACTGCTGTAGCTGTAGTTTCAGACATAAATGTTATACATTTTCTAGTGGAGTCTTTAGACAGCCAATTTGATTGACCAACAGTTCAGTTCTCTTTCCTTTGCCAGTTCCATCTTGTGTGGTGTTAGCTGTTTTATCTTTACAGGCTTTTCTGAATCAGGCCTAGAGTGCTCTAACTTCCACAGTGCTTCCCAATATACAGATTATATGTCATCCTGTAGGAATGTATTGCTGTATGTGGTACACCTGCGTGGGGAATTACAAATTCCATTCTAGGTTTCATTCTTTGTATTAATTATCTCTTATGTTTTGTTCCTAAACTGAGGGGGGGGGGGTGTTGTAAGGTGACAGAGGAAAACATTACAAAACTAAGTAACCAACTCACAGGAGAATAGATGTGGACATAAATTGTTTTTCTCTTAATACAGAATCATTCTATTAATGTCCACTGGAGTAATATACTTGTTTATTTATTTAACTTCATTTATGCCATCGGTTCTTAACAAGAGGTGATTTCACCCACAGGGGTTGAATGAACAGGGTTTGTGTGGGCGGGGTTAACCAAGAAGGTGCTGGGATTTGAATATTAAAACTGATCTAAACTCGAGACAACAAACATTCCTTTAGTTAAATTAGATTGGTTACAGGAGCAACCCCTGACTGGGCCTCTAGTTGTCTAGTAACTAGGCCCAGGCAGGGGTTGCCCCAGTAACCAACTGCTGCAAGTTTGTTTTCAGTCTGGAACTTGAAGATTAGTTGTGTTCTGCTGCTCATGTGTGCTGTGTGTTACAAGCCTTTACAGAGCCCCCAGTTCTGAAGGACCTGCTCCTAAAGTCAACACCTTCTGCCTTTCTTCAGGCACATGGTGAGGGAAGCGATAGGAAAGTGATGCTAGGTCATGGAGTATTGGAAAGACTCCTTGCCTCTGACCTAGGCTTCTTTCTCACTATGATATACCTCCGGCTGCTCAGCTTGTATTTCCTGTCCCTCGGTCTCTTGACCTGCTGTCCACAATCCTAGTCTGGACATCGATAAAATCTTAACTCTGCTCTCCTTCCTGTCACAGAACTTAATTGTCACATGATTTTCTGTCTTGCAATTTAATGGGTCCCACGTTGTCACCTGGGGGTTAAAGGTTGCTTCTGGGTCTAGAAATGGTCATGAGTCATGGTATGCCAGGTTATGTATGTACAGAAACAGTTGACCTGTAGATAGCCATAAAGGGAGATGCAGAGATTTTGTCCCTTGCTGCATGATTTTGCATGCATGGATCACAGGTTATAAACTTCTTCATCCAGATCATCTTCGGTGGACCAGGATGAATATGTCTAGAGAATGTTCCCATTGATTTTCTTTTTCTACATTATATACTTGCCTTTGGGATTATTTCATAAACTTAGTGTTCGAAGCATTTTTAAAATCTTCTTCGGACCTTGAATTACTTGAGAGGGAGTGTGGAACGGAATACTCACCATCAAGTATTTGATGATGGTCTCAGATATAGAGTTTTTAAACACATGAGTTTGACAAAAACAAAGAAACAGAAAAAAAGAGAAGAATATGTTTTGGATTTGAGGAGGATTTTACATTGAAATGACTTGTTAGCAGATATCATTCCATTCAATTTTATTCCATTCCTTCTATTTATGGTATTGTTGCAGAGGTTTAGTGGTGCCATTGTCTTTATATCCTTTGATGTATGGGGTTTCCATTGTGATACATTGTATGAATAGTGAGATACTGGATTTAATGTTTCTTCTTTTTGTAAATACATATTTTCATAGAATCTCATTTTCTCTCATTTTGTGGGTGTCCGTTGGGTTCTTTGAATATCTCTCCACTTTTATTACATCTCCCTTTGTGCTCTATAGCCAGCCATAAAGAGAAATGAAGCACGGTTGGTTAATGGGTTTTGAACTTCTTCCTCCAGTTCATCTTTGGTAGACAAGGGTTAATGCGTCTAGAGAAGGTTTCCAATGATTTTCTTCTTCTTCTACATTATATACTTGGATTGTTTTATGATTTGCTTAGTTTTCAAAGCATTTTTATAAAATCTTCTTCCCAAATGTCTTCCCTCAATTATTGGAAAGTGGGAGGAAAGCCGAACTTTATTTCCTATTCCAGTTTTGAGAAATATTTTGAATTTTCTGCATTCTGCCTCTCTGGTCAAGCAGTTTATATCTCACCATGTATTCATCAGTTTTCTTGTGGAAGGGTGGGAAGGTGGTGTTCGAGAGACTGTTGGGTTTCTTTGAACTGCGTATCTGGGGCTTGATGGCTAGGGGGAAAGAGTATTAAAAACAAGTCAGGAGAAATAATCTAAGCTCTTGAAAGAAAGTTTGCACCTTTCAGTCCATATTTACCCAATAATGCAGGGCCCAGCACACATTTATAATATGAGCCCCCCCTCCATTTAGACAAGTTAATGAGCAGAGCCAGATCTAGGGTTACCAACACCCAGGGCATCTCAAGTATGGCGGCACTCCTGCCCCCTCATGCACACAATGCACACACACGCTCCCAGGAGTGCCGTGATGATGTCACTTCTGTGAACAGCTGCTGGAGGACCAGGAGTGCGTGGCAAGCCAGCTGCCCTGTCAGTGCTGCAGGTGCATGGCGCAGGGGGGCAGCTTCCCAGCCCTCCCACGCCGCTGCCTGCGCTGCCGCCGGAGGGCCAGGAGCACGTTTCCTGGCCAGCTGCTGCTCGGTGCCCTCTGTTCAGCCGTGCCAGGGGCACATGACCCCCCCCTGCCCCCCGTAGATCTGGCCCTGTTAATGAGTAATGAAAGAAACATTTCCATCTTATTTGTCAAATGTTATAAACAGTGCATAATGTGACTGCAGTTCAGGCAAGACACCCTACACTTTTGAGCTCTGATAAAGTATACCCATGACTGTGTATAAATGGGTAAGCAAAATGACTTTGCATGAAAAGGTGCTTATAAATAGTGATTAATCTCAAATTCTATGTTTCAACCAACTGGATGTGATTATAAGCATTAAACCCAGCTCCCATTATTCTCACAGTTTTAACTTGGCCCCTTGCAGAGGTATGAGTGGTTGCCGGAGAAATACAGCTTCTTTCTTCTGCTAGGGTTGCCAGCTCCAGGTTGAGATACTCCTGGAGATTTGGGGAGTTTAGCCTGGGGAGGGCATGGTTTGGGGAGGGAGGGGCCTCAGTAGGTTTAATGTCATAGAGTCCACCCTCCAAAGCAGCCATTTTCTCCAGGGGAACTGATCTCTGTTGTCTAGTTGTAATTCTGGGAGATCAACAGCCACCACCTAGAGGCTGGCAGCCTTATTCCTCTCCCCACTTTGAGCATGGATGGACTGAACTTGAACATTACAGCCCAGCCTTCTTTTCAGACACAAGCTTGAGAGCATAGCCAAGTGTTATGGAACTGGAAGGCACAAAAAGGAAAGAAGCACAGCTCCAAGATGACCTGGGGAAAACTTTGATGGGCACACGACAAGAACAGGAATATAGCAGCATGGCTGAGGCTTACCACAGAGTTACGGCTGCTGGGGAATGTTCCCATGTTCTTTTTGGAAAGAACACAGAGGCTGCATATGACTCGTGGGTGAATCACTCAGCAGCATCCTATCTCCTTAGAATACTTGGTCTAATCTTTTCAGGGATGAAACTCTCCAGGTTTGATCAAACTAGAATTTTGTGATCCAAAATGGCGTGGTCCATTCTGCCATAATCTCCTGCATATATGAATCACGCCTTTGTTATCCTGGCCTTGACATCGTCCTCTAGATAAATCTTCTGTACAATTAAAGTTAATGAGATGAGCATAAAAGCACAGGTTTGCTTTCTGTGCATCTCTTATTCACGGGTTTAATGGTCAGATCAACAAACAGGAAACATTTCCAGCGTAGGCCCTGTAGGACCCACCATTAAATCAGCACACCGAAAAGTAAGTCCATGATTAGAAATGTATTTCTTTACTTCTTTATTTATTTATAGTCCACCATTCTCACTGATCTTCAAGGAAGATTACACAGTGTCACTTGCTATCTGATGAAGGTAAGTTTCATTTCTAACCAACTGGTGCAGATGGCGCAAGCTGTACTCTCTTTCAGAGTGGATTTTTTTCTACTTTGTGTTTTACATTAATTCATTTGTTGACTATTGCTGGAGGAGATACAAAACTTTCACGAAACCTCCATGGATACAAGAAAAGCTAGATGTTGAGAATTTTATTCCTTCAAGATGTTTCTCTTTTGAAGCACTGGGGGTGGGGGGAGTTTGGGGTAAAAATATGACATGTTCACTGGAAGAGCTATGCTATATGTGAGATGGTAGGGTTTTCCACATGGGATTTTTCTGTTGGTTTTGGCCCCGTACTGCTTCAATTTATCCCCGGATGTCTGCACACATTTTTATCCCTTTAGTTTTCGCTTCAGGTTTTTTAGTTTCTTCCTGTTTTTATTTTTTTTCGCTGTTTTTTTTGAGACTGCTTTTACCCCAGTCTTTTCCTGGAAGCTGATACAGAGTTGATTTTTCCCCTTGTGCATTAAGTTTATTTTGGGTTTGTTTGTCCTGGCCACTCCCATCCACCTCCAACCCACTTTTCAATAACTGAATGTTCATCATCATCAAACCACTCCTCCCCCCACTTTCTCCCACTTCAGGTTTTGTTTTCTACCCTTTTTTCATTGTGTTCATAGTGTTATATTGGCCTACCATTGTAACAATAGATGCAGCAGATTCACAGAATTTCCAGCTTTCATTTTTTTTAAAGTAAGTCTCTAGCCTGTTCCATTGCAGAAATGTAGACTTTCCTTTATATCTCTGCAAGGGAAGAGGCTGGAGACTTTAAATTCAAAAAATCTGCTGCATGTATTCTTACAATGGTAGGTCAATATAATACTATTAAAATGCTGATTTTTAAAAAAAATAAAATTGCACACACATACCCGTGGGGGTAGGAGGGGTGGCAACTTCTGGTGCCAGAAAAAGTAGAGCAGCTTGAAAGGTACATAGATGCTGCTGCTCCAGACTTTGTCCCAACAGAAGTTGGTTTGGCTTGCTGCTCTTGGCTTCTGCCTCTTAGCTCTAGGTCAGCCCAGGTGGGGCTCACCAGTTTAGACAGCAGAGGGGGGCATGGGTATGGGTGACAGAGCTGTTCCCCTTTAGGATTCCCCGTGCAAAAACTTCCACTTGTGTTCATTTCTGTTCTTTAAAAAAAATCAGCCCTTATAATGATATAAGGTTATAAGGATGCACAAAAAATAAAAAGGGGTGTGTATACTGTGACATCCCCGATGATGTCACCAATAATAACAGCACTCTCCCTTAAAATCCTAGTTATTTAAGGCACACGCAGAACAAAATAAACCAACTGTAAAAATGCAAAGGGAGGGAAGATGTGTGGAAGAACCATACACAAACGGATCCCAAAGAACCTTACACAAACCAGTCCCAAAGCTTGGGAATCAACTGCTAACACAATCAGGAATGTATTGTCGAAGGCTTTCACGGCCGGAGAACGATGGTTGTTGTGGGCTTTCCGGGCTGTATTGCCGTGGTCTTGGCATTGTAGTTCCTGACGTTTCGCCAGCAGCTGTGGCTGGCATCTTCAGAGGTGTAGCACCAAAAGACAGAGATCTCTCAGTGTGAGATCTCTGTCTTTTGGTGCTACACCTCTGAAGATGCCAGCCACAGCTGCTGGCGAAACGTCAGGAACTACAATGCCAAGACCACGGCAATACAGCCCGGAAAACCCACAACAACCAACAATCAGGAATACGTCAAGTGTTCAGAAAAATCCAGAGTCTCTTTAAGAACAACGTATCTCAACCCATACCACCCTGTGCTGGCAGATAGTATTCATCATTTTCAAAACTGTACCGAGTTTTGGACAAACAAACAGCAATATGCAACACCTTGCCTCTCCTTATCACGGTATGGCAGTCGCCTTCAGTAATCAGAAATGTTCTAGAGTGTGAATGGAACATTATTTGCTTTCTTTTTAAAAAGACATCTACCAACATTCTATATATTTAAAGTGTTAGCTGAGTTTTGTGCTCTAACGAACATGGCAGTTGGGACCTGGTCAAATAATGACAGTGCTGACAAGAATTAAAAAGTGTGTGGGCGGTGACCAGAGCCCTCCTGAGGAAAAAATTTAAGATAATATTTTTGAAAAATGATGACAATAAGTGATATTTTTATGACGGATGTGCACACGTAATCATACCTGCTGAATCAGACCTGCAACTATGCACACAGCATCTGCTTGCACGTGAGGATGCACATCAAATTAGGCTTATGCTCTAAAGCATGGTTCACACACCTGTATCCCTCTTGCATGGATCAAAATGTTTAACTTCAGAAAAACATGGTCAGTCAGATCAAGCACTAATCTGACAAATATTTTAAGCTTAAATATTATCCAAGTGGCATCACTGTCCATACAAGCGCATGAAAGAAAATCTTCATTCCACAAACATGTTCATATGAAAATACATATTCATGTGGCAGAACTTTATTAAAGAAAGCAACACAGTACAGTTGGCTGCAAAAATTCCATTCAGACAGTCTCTGCATGTAATTTTTGAAGAGACAGTAAGAAGTTAGCATAGTGAACAGAACTAAATTCTGAGTTATGCCAGGGAACATAGTATTTTTTAAAAAAGCGGGGGTGGGGGGGAGAAAAAGTGAGAAAAGAAAAACTGAAATAATTTGTTTTGGAAGGAAAATCTGTTTTTCAAATTGTTGCCCCTGATTTCTTATGGTAGATATTCACTGTTGCTGGTTTTTGAGTTCAGATAATCTAGAGGAAAAAACAGAAATATTAATGTAAGCACACAGACATTGCTTCTGTTTATATGCGAGAGAGATAACATGTATTTTTACTTATCTCATGCAGTTGTTTTGACTGTGCAATATATGACTTAGTACTGCTTTGGTAACTGAAAAATATCTGATCCTTTGTTACTAGAGCCATTCCTTAATTTTTCTGTGGCTCAGCATCAGATGTCAGAGCATTTAGAACTGGAGCCACTATGGTGTAGTTAATGTGTTAAACTAGGGCAGGGAGACCCATGTTTGAATTCTCATTCTGCCATGGAAGTTGCTTGCATTACCTCAGGCCAGACACTTCGTCCCAGTCTAACCAACCACGCACAGCTAATGTTGTGAGTAGACATGGGCACAGGCCAGGAAAAAACCACAGACCACGAACTTTTCACAGACCTGCCCCTGTTCATGGACTGGTTTGTTGGTCTGTGGTCCATCACTTCTGGGGGCCCTAGGACCGCCCCCTTCTCACTCAGAGATGCCAAATTCACAGCAATTCTTCAGAAATTCTCCTCCAGCCACTCTCCAAGTTTGGCCAAGATTGCATTTTGGAGGTCCGAGTTACAGACCCTCAAAGTGGCCACCCCCAGGAAACTTCCAGTAGATAGAACAGGAGCCGCAAATGCCAATTGACTTGCATTGGCTTGCAGCGCCAAAAAGCTGCAATGAAAATGTTGGATTGAGTTTGAGAATCTTTCTCTGAGAACAAAATGATGGCCCCTGGAGTGGAATGATGGTTCCTGGGAGCAGAAAACCTGCTCTAGGGCTGGAATGGTGAGGTAGAGAAGTACTTTTTGAGGGGACAATCAAGGAAATGTTTTTGGGGACACGGGAGGAATATTCTTTTAAAGGACACGAGGACAGAGACAATCTATGAGAGGAGGTTAAATTTGGGGGGAAGGAGAGGATGTTCTTTGGGGAGACAGGAATATCTCTGTACAGGAAAGGACAGAGACGATCCATGAAGGGAGGTTAATCCTGGGGGGAAGGAGAGTCTCCTTGGGTGAACAGAAATTTCCCCAATGGGTTGGCCAAGGGGAGGCTGGAAGCGCTGACTCTGGGAGGGAGAAAAATCATCATGAGGAGGCAGACCTGGGCATGGGGAGACTAAGACAGGACTCTTGGGGGGGGCAGACATCTTGAGGGGACAGATGTGGAAAGGATG
Organism: Eublepharis macularius; assembly: GCF_028583425.1. Taxonomy (NCBI): domain Eukaryota; kingdom Metazoa; phylum Chordata; class Lepidosauria; order Squamata; family Eublepharidae; genus Eublepharis; species Eublepharis macularius. The sequence continues at coordinate 28,322,939 of NC_072800.1, read as the reverse complement.
ATGAAGGTGATGAAGGTGTGGAAAGGATGATGAAGGTCTGTGGGGAACAGACAAAAATTAGGAGGAGGCAGATGTGGACAGACAGGCATTGGCAGGTCTCCAGTGCATGTCAGAATTGCATTCCATAATGAGGAGCTCCACCAGTGGAGGAAGCCAGACCTCTGTGATGAGGTACGGAGGCTGCACTAGTGGGAATGGGGAATGACAGCTGTCTCTAGAAGCAAGAGGCCCTTAGAAGATTTTCAAGAGGGGGAGCAAGCTGTGCATTGCCCTAGCCCAACACCACACAAGCAAAGAAGAATTGAAAGAAAAAAATGAAACAGAAGAGTGAGGCCTCAAGGAGCCCAATAAGCTTGCACCCAGAGCCTTCCTGCAGCCCTGAGACTGGGTTGGGGCAGAGCCCTAGGCCAGCACCCCACCCCACAATCAAATAAAAATTGAAAGGAAAAAAATGAAATGGCAGAGTGAGCCCTCAGCCGAGGAAACCCAATAAGCTTGCTCCCAGAGCCTTGCTGCAGCACAAGCCCCCAGCCTTCCTCTCATGTAATCCAAAAAAAACCTCTTGCAACAAGCAGTTCCTTCCTTGGTAACTGCCAGCTGGAAAGTGAAACCACGGCTCAGCGCTAGGTGTTATATATACTGCATTCACTCATAAAGAATAATGGGAGCTCTCTGGTTGGCAGCCAGAGCTGCCTATCAAGGTTTTCAGAGCTAAGATTGGTGTGTTCCAAAGGCAGCAGAAGGTCTGCAGGCAACTCCACTACATTGCCTAGGGAACTGATTGCTTGGTGCTGGGATGTCTGGATTTATGGACCAATGGACAGACTCCAAAGTCGCTGCATCCATGAAAAAACGTGCATCCCACAACCCGCCTGTTCGTGATTGCCAAACCAGGCCAGTCTGTGTCAAATTTTGGTTCGTTTTTCGGTCTGCCACCTCTAGTTGTGAAAATAAAATGAAGGAGGGATAAAAATGTTGCAAGCTGCTTTGGGTAGCTGTTGGGCAAAAATGCCGGGTATAAATATCTAAATAAATATATCCTGCATTACTTGAGAAAGTGAGTGCTAGTTTGCCTTAACTTGGGTTAATGGTAACTTAACACAACAACAGTGTTCTTATAGACCACCCTTCTGGACAGATTAGTGCCACACTCAGAGCAGTGAAAAATGTCAGTGTTTTTATTATCCTCACAATGGAGCTGGGGTTGAGAGGAGTGGCTTATCCAAGGCCACCTGCAGAATTCATGGCAGTAGTGGGATATGGACTAGCAGAGTGCTGATTCACAGCCCAGCTACTTAACCACTATGATACAGCATAGTGGGCTAATTTATATGTTAATGGAGCTTTTGATTCATTTGAGTTTTCTGATCATTCTGATAACATGTTATTATCAAGTTTCCCAAACCTATGAACCCCATTTGAATGTCCCCCTTTGCTTCTTTGTTGTGTGAATTAACCAAATGGACCTTTATTTTTGCACAATTTTTTGTTTTCTCATACCAAAACTTCCCCATAAAATGTGAACATTTTCAGCTTGTTTGTAAGTAAATTAGATTTATATGTATATTATACATATAAATTATGTACATAGTAATAGAACTACCAAATCATAAATTGCTTAAAAACATACATTAAATAAACAGATGGATCATCAATGCAAAGCAATGAAATGGAAGCTATTCACATTGATGACATACAGGAAAAGGGAATATTTGTTCATCTCTAAATTCTGTAGGATGGAATTACAAAAAAAGAAAGGAACAGTCTTCCTATATGAAAGTTGTTAGGTGGGGGATAAGCAATATGTGAAATTTCACTCCCTCCATCCGTGTGGTTTCTTTCTACAAATATTACTAGTATGTAGTAAAATCCATCCACAGGGAACAGGTTCCTGTACTACCCTGGAAATACATGGATTGGGCCTCAGTTCCAATTTCAATGCATAAGTGCAACCAAACTGTCATTGTAGGTTAGATCCTCCACTGGCAAAAATCGACAGAGGGTCTCTTTTGATCACTCAAGAAGACTCTGTTGGGGCTCATGGGACCTGATTGGACAAAAGCCATTTGGGGCAGCAGCAGTTATAAGGAGGAGAAAAATTGAGGGAGAATGAACAATAAAAACTAAGAGGATCCCACCATGTGTGTTGGCATTCTTCATATTGTACCGCTTTAAAGAGAACAAATGCTTCCTGTTGCTCTAAACTCAGCACAGGATATAGGATTAGATGGAACTAATCCTTATAATAGACATGAAACTGAGGACATGGCAGAGTTGGGGTCTGAGGCCCAATCCCTCAAAACCTTTCCCCCTACAATTAGCTTCCCATTTCCAGATTAATTTCCCAGTTTCCCTATAAAATTAATTTCCCTGTTCTATTCCTCGCTTCAAAAGGACGAAAAAAAGAACTTTTCTGCATTCATGCCAATGACTGTGACTAGCCAAGACAAGCCCTTTCTTCCTTACTGTCTCATACACAGCCATTCCTTCATTTGTGCAGGGACGGTTCTTTGGTCACACCACTCAAATGACTTTGGAGGTGCCACATGGAAATGAGCAGTGATGCACTGCAAAGGCTTGGCTGGCTGCCAGCCAGCAGTGGCCTGGGAGTAGACTAGCATTATCTCCCGGGCATGCCCCAGTTCCATGAGGGTCCAAGACCTCAAGGGCTTCATTGGGATCTGCCTGCCAGCTGCACAAGCTCAGGAGGCCATGGGGGTTATTTGCTTGAACTGGCCCTGTTACTGAGTCTTTGTTCTCCAGTCTGTACAACAACAAAACTGGTGTAATTTGAAAAAAAAGCAAGCAACCAGCTCCCCACCAGTTCCACCAATGAGCCACCCTCCTCAACTCATTTGTCTTCCACAACTGATGCTCACAATATGTAGTAACCCAAGAAGCACTCCAGTCCAGTCTCATCAGTACACAAACCCCGTGGATTTGTGTGCTGGTTTGTGTATCTGTATAGGAGCAGTGTTGCCAATGTTTGAGTTTCAGGGTGTTGTGTTCTAACCACTGTCTTAATGGCACACACACTAAAACACAATGCACCGTGAACTGTATCTTATGAATCCATTCTACTGGTCGTGAAGCCTTCTCTGGGTGCAAGGAACTGTACTCTTCCAGAGGAGGAAGGACTTTGTGCTGGAGGAAATTATTGGAACAGATCCACAGCCTCCAACCCAAGGCTTCTTACTGTCATCTTTTGCCCATGCAATGTTGGTTTGGTGCACTGTGTATACGTGAAAGGACCCATCCCTGCTTGTACTATTCTGATTCAGACATAGGTTAGATGTACAGAATACAGGTTAGATGAACTGAATAGCATCAATTATCTATTCAGTAGAGATGGGAAATGGGGGGGGGGGGAGACCTCTACACACACACAGTGCCACCCTTCACCAAATTGAGTTTTTAGCACCATTTAGCTATGACTTGAGGGCACCGCGCACACACAGAATATCTAAATTGGGCTGTGCACTCTGTTCTGGTTGCTGCATTAAATTGTGGAATGGCATGAAACATTGGTCTGCACAAGCAATTCCCCTCAGTTAAGGACTTGCATGGGTATGGCCTGCTTCTTTGCATCCATGGAGCCTAATTGGATCAAGGAGATTGCTTATGAAAACAATTCTTCCACCAAGCTAAGGTCAATGAGGTCCTGGAAGTGTTCTAAGCATGGGTCTTGTTCTATAGGTCAGTAGAGTTAGATGTGGATCTAATACCAACCTGAACATTTTTTGCAGGAAGCGCATGCTTTTCTTAAAAATGCCCTCCAAACAACTGGGTTGGCATGTTGATGTGGTAATGCTCTTCTGAAGAAGCTCTCAGTCTTCTGAAAGAATGCCACATAAAAAGGGCATCAGTCAGTCTCCCAGTGGAAATGCATAAATAACAGCAACACTAAACAAACTGAAGCAGAAAAGACCTACATCTAACACTACAAGATGCACTAGGCAAGAATGGCTAGAGGAATTCAGCGTTTGGCTAGAATACTTGTATGCTACTGACTGTACAGTACCTTAGTTTAGAAACTGCTTCAGGAAAATGGCATAAGAAAGATCTTCTTAAGGTGGCACCTTGATCAGGCACCAGAGGTTTTTTTTTTATTTTCAGTCACTGTCCGCACGTATGAGATGACATTATAAGTGTGGGACACTTTGAGGTGTCAGAGAAAAAAAAATCCAAGGATGACTAAGGCTCGCTGGATTGCCTGGAAAAAAAATTATCTGAACCTTATATGACTTTAGCAAATGCATCCCATCATGTCTGTAATATAGAACTCAGCTGTGACCCAACAATAAGAGTACCAGAATATGCTTGCAATGGTCTTCAACCCATAAGCTGGCTGTGGAGTCCTTCTGGAGCCTCCAGATTTTTTTTTGCTACTTTAATGAAGGATTTGCTGCTAGTAGAGAGCCATGAAATCACCTGTCCTGCCTCTCTTTATGCACGTAATGAACAAAAGCTACATAACAGCAAAGTGAGGCCACTCAGTGGTAGAGAGGATTCCTTTTTAGCACAGACAGTCCCAGAGGACCCCTTCTCTACAAAAGCTCTCCTTTTCATTCTCTCTTATCCCTCTGCCTTGCACATGCCAGCCCCACCATCTCCACCTGTTGCTCTTCCAGTGCTCTGTGTATGTGCTTGTGGAGTGCAAAGCCCTCCCTCCCCACAAAACCTCCCTTGCCTCCTTTCTTCCCATCTGGACCAGTCACTGGCTATTCCTGCCAGCCGAGTCTCTAATGATCTGTGCATGGAACCCCTCTCCTTGAGAAAGCTGACCTTTCATGGTTGGGGGGGGGGTCTTTAAGTTGAAAGTGCAAGTGAAGTGCATTGGATGACTGGTGGGGGTGGGAAGCAGACAAGGAGAAAGAGAAGAACAGTTGTGGGGAGGGGGCTCTGAATATTTCTATTCTGGCTAGCTCCTCATTACACTATCCCTACCGGTGCTCAGCTTGTGTTTCTATCCTGGCTTGCTTATCAGAGAGATCATAACTCTGGGTCCTCCTCTCCCTGTCACATGGTTTTGATGTCATATGATGTCATATGTTTCCTGCTGTGTTTCCCCTTTTTTCTACTGGGGTTAAAGATGGGTCCTGAGTCTAGAAAGCTGGTAGGCCACTGTATTAGAGAGTGTAGGCGGTTGTTATTACTGCAGGTTCATTTCCACCTGATTTGACAAAGCCAGAACATAAGTATGTAATTTGCTTGGGTATTCACCCAATCATGAAGCTTAAGTCACAGATTTTTTCTCCAGATGTTTTCAAGAATGCCACTTGATCTAGTATATAGGAACAAATCCTTTTGATAGAAGGGACTTTTAAAAAAGCATTGCGTTATTTCATCTTACCATTTCTCTGGTATAGAACACATGGTCTCTCCACTCCAGTGAAAGTAAAGCAATGGTGCTTAGGTTAGTTCCAGCTGAATTTTCCATTAGTTTCAATGGGACTCAATCACAACTTGGCTTTTCCCCATTCACAGTCGCTGACTAGAGTTACAGCTAAAACTAAGCTGATGTGAAAATCAGTGTCTGCGCACATTTCAGTGTGCAATTAAATTCTGATCCAGAATTAGAGATAGCCAAATTGGAGGCTCAAATTGGTAAAGTAATTGTCTTGCATTTGAAATGGAAATTTTGCTCAGTGATTAGTTTAGATATGTGTGAAAGAACAGACTCAATGAAAAGTAAGTTAAAAATTCATCTAAGTGATAATAAAATTGGAGATAGAAAAGAAATAAAAACAAAGTACACACCTACAAAATAAGACCCTTCTGAAAAGACTGGGGAAATGAAGGGAAAGAAATGCTAAAAACCTGGAAGTAAGGACTATTCCCTCTCAGGCAGAATGTAGTCAGTTACTGCTCTAGTGTTTCATATACCTTGTCTGACAAAAGTTGTGAACAATGCATGCACTTAACAAAATAAATAGGATGAAATTAAGTATACAAGTTTAAGTGTTACTGATTTTTTTTTAATGGCCCTCGTTTTTTTTTTTTTTTTTTTTGCTTAATGTCAGTATGTTGGGCTGATGTAAAAGGCACAGGAACAGATTCCATAAAAAACAGTTGGCAACCCCCACAAGCTATAGAAGAAAAAAGGGTTTTATAAACCTCACTGGTTCTGCATAACAACAAAGATGAACATAAGATGATGACACTGTAGTAGGTGTTTCCTAAGCACCGAGTAAGAGATGAGATCGCCACCACTTTTCCAACTCCATATGGTCAGATACCTTTTCTACACACTACTGACTCATTCCAAAATCTTCCTGCTTGTCACGTGCAGCTCTGTTCAGGAACACTAATAATGGTACAGTACATATAAAAGCTTAGATACAGTTTAATGAGACAACATAAAGGAAAACGTACAGGGATCATTTGATCACTGGGCAATAGAAGATGTGGAAGAAGTTTCCTCATTATCCATTAACTGTGATGCCAGCAAGCAGGTACAAAACAATATCTGAATAATTCAAGAACACTAAAGGAGTCGATTCCCATCAGAGAATATCAAGAATAACTTCTCGACTAAATGGGCATTCTAAAAGGATGGCACTTACTAACCTGGCAAAGTAAGCCGATTTGTGGAATCTGGTATTGGTGCATCATTCGTACGTTGCTTTGAACCTTGAAAAATAAAAAAAACATCATTTTAGAAGGGAAGAATTAAAACAGATATACACTCCTCAGTAAACAACCACTTTTCTCCCAGGACACCTTATTCAATTATATGTATTTGTTGCCATTCCAATTTGGTACAAACATCTATGTGACAGTGACATTACAACCCTTAGCATCGTTGGTATTGCTAATCAATGCCAGATGTTGTCCTGTTAATATGGTTGCGTTGTAGCCCTGTAAGTATGGTATATAACAGCATTAAATTATAATGAGTGACTGGAAGTAACTAACACTGAATGGGCCCACATGCTTCACACAGTAATGCCACAGTAGCTATGTCAGTTTAAGTCACTCTCTGGCCCATCATAGTTAAATTGCCATATATTAGTTCTGTACAACTTGGAACCCACTAAGTTGATTGGAGCCCACTAGCCATGCACAGTGACCACATACAGGATGCATAAGCCTTCTAGCTTTGCTGACAGCTTGTGACTTCAAAACCAAACAGGTTGTCAAGCACATGGAGGGCTAGATACTTGGCTAGCAGTCAGTGTGATGCAGGTTGTCCTATAAGATCCATTCTTGTCACTTACTAGGGGTCTCCTGGTCTATCAGTCCAGGATAGTCTAGTAATGCGGATGATTGACTCCTACCTTCATCCAATTTAATTATTTATTGGTAAATGCAGTCCAATTAAGTCATGCCACAACATTACCATCAGAATTTCTGATTTCTTTAAAGAGTCTAGTAACTCCAAGAAGGGAATAACCCTTAACATGATTTCTCTGCCCCTCTCTTAGCAGTTTGATACAATTGGGTTAATTTTCAGTTTTTTGAAGACTTAAACCCTGTTCTTGCCTACTGTGGAACAAATTGAGCCTCATTTGAGAAGAACTGAGTCCACTCTGTGCTGTTTGCTAAAACCCTTAAACATCACTTTCCTCTCTTTTTAAAGAGTAGATCATCCTGGAAAAAATTGTTCAACTCAATTTTTCTTTAAAATAATGGAACAAAGGGTTTCAAAAGCAGGGGTCCCCAAACTTTTTGATCCCGTGGGCATCTTTGGAATTCTGACACAGGGTGGTGGGTGTACCCACAAAATGATGTCAAGCACAAAATGTCAGGGAGCAAAGTTATGCGATGCATGCATAACTCTTGTGGTAACTCTTAAACCACCTTGAGGCCGCTGTTTCAGTAGAAAGATGGCATAGAAATGTTTAAAATACATAAACATTTCAGGCATAAGATCTGTTTAACAGGATGTCTTCTAATCTGCACAGCCAAGTAGATTTCCAGTGGCCAATCAGAAGCCCTGCTGGCCTCACACACTATCTAGATACAGTTAGTGGGCACCAGGAAGTGTTGATAAGTGCCTTGGAATCCACAGGTACCATGTTGGGGATCTCTGAACCATAATTTGATGTTGTTACCCAACCTGGGAAGGAGTTGCTTAATAGTTCCTCCCTAGCAACTTTAGGACTATGGTTCAGAGATAGAGTACATGCTTAGTACATAATCTCAGGTTCAAAATCGAGCATCTGAAGTAGCAGAGCTGGCAAAAATTTCTGCTTGAATCCTTGAATGACAACCGTCCTGGGCAAGAGAGACCAAATGCTTAGCTTCGTATCTTCAACATGGTGTCTGGTGTCACTGAGCAGTGTGGGGAAGGCCTGCAGAGTAGAGATGGACACAAACCAAAATTCATGATGAACCAAGCCGGTTTGGGGTTCGTGAACCAGCAGTTCATCAGATCCCATTTCTGACGAACCGCCATGAACTTTAGGCTGGTTTGTTTGGTTCATTTTTTGTTTTGTTACTGCAGCCTGGTGCCGATCAATCAGTTTCTTAGGCAACAGGGGATGGACTTCCTGCAGACCTTCTGCTGACCCAGAAGTGACAATTTTCTGAGCTGGATGTAACGTTTTCACGAACCAAATGAACCAGTTCATGAAACGGGGGCAGGTTCGTGAAAGTTCGTGGTTCGTGAAATTTGATGAACCACAAACCACATGGTTTGGTTTTTTTCTGGTTCATGCCCGTCTCTATTGCAGAGCAGTAGCTCCCACTCTGCTAAAGGTTATAATAGAAACAATCTCTAATCTCCTCTGCTTCAGGAAGATAGGCATTTTGTATGTGGATGGATACAATATCTTGCAAAACTAGTGGAAGTGATGAATACTTAATCCACTCCATTCATCCACTGGATGAACAAACCATCCTTGGCACAGAATTAGGATTCAAACCAAGTGGAGATCTCATTGCTTTTATTTGGTAATACGATGGACATACAGGAACTCATTTACAGAAAAACTGAAATGCTGGGAAATTGTTTTACACATGTAGAGATGACATACCTCCTCTTCCCAACTAAAAATATTACAATGAACACATTTTGTTTCAAATAATTCTCAGAACACTGGGAACCATCAGCATTGCATACTCACAAGTCAGTAAAATTTTGTATTCTAAGACAAAAGAAACTTGATATGCTTTAACCAGAACACTTTTTGTGTATCTGACTTGTTTAGCAATAAACTAGAATGGGCACCACAAAATCTCATTGGAAAATGTCTGCGTGAATTACAGATTTACACTGTTTGCTTAAGCCTTTTCAAAAATTACATTTCAGGTATACACCTCTGATGTTTTGTGTACACCTGATTGTCGATGTGATGAACATGCTTGCAAGGGTGTGTATCACACTGGTACACTCATCAGCTTCCAGCTGAGTATGTGGTTGGTTGCAAACTCAGATTTGATTCTGCTTACTTAATGTGTGAAATGGCTCTCAATTCAGTTCAATAGAGATATCTCCATCATAAATTCTGGCTAATGAGAAAAAACAAATAACATGTCTAGATTTGTGCATGATGCCAAGTTAGGAAAAAAATCAATTCTACAAGATCAGAGCTCTTGGACTGGGTTAATTTCTCCCTAGGTTCATTGGGACTCTGTACTATCAATATAATTTTAGAGCAGTTGCAACAAATGATACAGTTCAAAAGGCAGGAATTGTGTAGCATCTGAAAGACTAACAGATTGATTGACTAGATTGATTGATTGACTCTTATAGACTAGAGGACACTGTATCAGATGCATGAATTCTATCTTGTGTAGTACACACATACACACACACAGAATAACAGAAGAAAAAGATAAATAATGGGATCAAAAGGCAATGATACTCGAGCGGTAGAATGTTGCTCTTGCATTTTATTGCCTTTTCACTTGTTTTACCATTTTCCTTCTACGCTCGTGTGTATGTATCTGCCAGTTGAAGACAAATTTAATGCATCTGATGAAGAGGATTCCAATCCATGAAGCTTATATCACAATAACTCTGTTTGTCTTTAAGGTATCACAAACCTCTCTCCTATTTGGCTGCAAAAACTAACACGACTACCCCTCTGGAATTTTAGTTTAAAAGATAACAACTAATCTTCCTTCTAAATCTACAAATCACACTATTTTATATTGTTGTTCCTTTTTTCTTACTTATGAGAAGAACAAGTGAGACACACAACATTATGATGGATGCAAACCCTGGTACCTGGAAGAAGATACCACTATCATGGTTTATAAAGAGACAACCTATGCACATCATATTCACACCTTACATATTTTCTCTAGTATCTAACAGGGATTCTTTGCGGCATGGCTGTGTTGTTTCAATGCAAAGTACTGAGCTTAGGCAATCCTATGTGGATATTTCTCTCTTATGTTGGAAAGTCAATGGCCTCTTTCTATTAAAATAGGGAAGAGGAGGCAGAAGCATAGAAAGAAGAAACATATAGAGGTAAAATGGGGTATGGGAGAATTTAGGTTCTGCAGGAAACTAGCTCCTCTGAAAAAACTGTAACCAGAAGTCTACAAATAAAAATAGCAAAGTGTCTTTAAAAACTTTATATAAAATAGTATAAAAATATTATCCAGGCAAAAAGAAATGCTCACTCCACTCTGCCTTAAGTAATAAACAGTAGACAACACAAATGCCCATCAAAGATTAACAGTGCAATCCTATACTGTTACTCCAGTCAAAGCCTGCTGGCTTCAGTGGGCTTAGACTAAAGGGACTTTGCATAAGAGTGCACCATTGGATGCCTGTGCACATTGCTAAAGTAACCTGTTAAAGGTAACACGAGTATGTTGTCATTTCTACTACAAGAGGACTTTGGCTCCGACACCCTCTACATAAACAGTAGATCACGTGATAGAACTGTGTCTAGATGGTTCTAGTTCAGATGGAAGGTAAAGAGTAACATATTTTTATGCACCCTCATTTTTTAAAAAATCCCTACACATGGAAAAGTAGCATGTCAGGAAGAAGAATAGGCTAGAAGTTAGAACCTAGGAAGGGAGGTTCTGTATAGAAGAGACCCAATCATGTAATTCTTGCTCCTGCAGTTGGAAATGGCAAAGTACAGTTTTATCATGTGACCAGTGGTTTGTGTAGCTTGGGCCTTAGCTGGATCTTGAGGTGAGGACTGGTTGGGACATCCCCAGCTTGAGGACTGTTGGGATGCCCTCATTTCCAGGTGGTAGCAGGAACCAAGCAGTGGCTTGCAACCATCTGGGATATCACTACCTGCCATCCCTTGGTATCTCCCAGTAGGCAAGATGGAGAGGTTTCCATTGTGTGAAGGATTTCCATTGGCTGGCAGCAGGTCGGCCAGTGCCTGGATCTGTTGCCCTTTGCTGTGCCGAGGCTCTGCCATCTGTAACCAATAAAGCTGGGGCCATTTCAACTCCAACAGTGTGTTTGCTGTGCTTAGTCATTTGCCCTCAACCTCGCCTCTCCCTTAGATGCTGGGCTTGCAAGTCCTGCCAGTTTGGATAGTCTAAGTTGTGTTCCTACATATTAGGAACAAGTATGTATTTCATTTTTTTTAAAAATGTGGTCAATCCCCAGAAGTATTGACTTAGATCAAACACACACTGAATTCCATCTGTATTTTTTCACTAGTTAAGCACTGAACCAGCAGAGCAGAATGTAGAACTGTGCAGCTATGACAAGGGGGAAAAACCCAATTCAGGGTGTACAAGGGGTACTTATTAAAGGCTGTCACTAAGGAAACAGAATATTGTGTTCTGCCTTTATTTTCTTCACAGAGTGCCTTCTAAATACTGGGGAGATCTAGTACCTCTATTTATTCTTTGCCTAAGTGACAATGCTGCTAAAAATCAGACCATTAGACAATTCCCATTCTTGCACTTTGCACCTTTGGGGACTGAGATAAGAACAAACCAAGATGATGGCCAGTGAGAAATCTGATGTCTTCACATCATCCCGTCGGCACAAGAGTGGCTGTGGTATATGGGTTTGAGTGTTAGCATACGGCTGGAGACACTTGGGTTCCAGTCAGCAGCGAAGCATACTGGGCGACCATGCACTGATCACATGCTCTCAATCTCAGCCTAACATTTCAAAGGCAGTAACCCTCCAAATACCAATCAATGCTGGAGGACAACAACTGGGCCTACAGGCCCTTTTTTTGGAGCATCTTGTTGGTCACTGAATAAAAGAGGTTGCTGGACAGGATGTACCCTTGGTCTGATCCAGCACAGCTGCTCTTATGACCATTGCAGTGCCTCTAACAGGACTCCCAATTTGTGTTTTTAAAGAAAAACCTCTTATTCTTATTCCAGCAGAGGGAGAAACTGATATATCTGGCAAATCTAGGAAACTGCATCTCTGTTTACCAGCTATTTCAACCCTATTCCCTGCTTCCACTTCTCGCCCAACAGAAGTAAAATTAAATAATGAACTCACAATCTAACACTGTTCCCACCGGTGTCGATCGTGCTTGACTTCAAAATGGTCATGAGATTATCACAATCTTATTCTCACATATATGAGAATAAGGCTGTAAAATGTGATGTGCCTCAAACCAGACACGGGAGAAAATCCATACACATGTACACAGAATTATGGTACATGATTATTAATTTCCATTTACAGATATGTAACTGAGACTGTAAGACAGTGTTTATCAAAAAAAAGCTATAACCTTTGCAGTCCAAGGCTTTTCTACTTCTTTCTCCCATTGCACCCCCCAGAACAGCATAGGGACCAAAGTGAAAGCCAGAAGTGTGAGTGGATAATTGGTAGAAGTAGATGCTCCTCTTTTTTCAGATGGAAATGCCACTCATTTGGAGGACCTATCTGCTAGTGATTTATTGAAGGCCAAACTAAGAGCCTATGAAGAAAAGTCCTTGTATTCAAGAGGTGTTGAGGGGTAACACCCGAGGGCGAGGGGGAATCAAGGCTCCTGGACAATAGGCCAAGAAGAAATGGGAGATTCCACTTCAAGCAATATAAACCTGTTCTCTAAGACAAAGAAAAAATAAATTGTTGATGCCTTCACAAATAAATGCTGCTGCTTCTGGTAGGCATCAGAATTATCTTCATAACACCTCTGGCATGAGTCAAAATGTCATTCCAGTTTATAGGTAGGGAAGAGGGAGAGAGAGGGGGGGAAAGATGCACAAAAGGCTAGATATAATTTGTGGCAGAAAATTCTCCTATACATAGGAAATAATGCAGAAAGAACATGATAAAACTACCTGCTTCCAGCCATAATCTGCACAACCAAGAGTAACTTTCCAACTGACACAGAAGAATGAGACCAAGGAGTTAGTCAGACAGGAGGATATCAATGAAAATCCTTACCTGAGGTGAGTGAAGACAGCAGTGGAAAATTCAGAGGAGAAACTTTTATCTTCTATCCATTGCCACACCCATACCCACCCAGCCCTGCCCAAAGGGGGTGTCATGGGCAGAGAAGAATGAAAGGAGGCATTGAAAGGGATGCCCCAATGCACTTCATCAGGGCATCTTCAGATAATATTTTTAATGATTTCTAAAAAGGGATTGGCTCATGTAGTATAGAGATGATTTTCAAACTGAAGAGAGAAAGCTTCCAGCATTTTTGCATAGGATAAAAGAGAAATAGATGCGCTTTCCAGAAATTGCCATTTCTGTGCTAAAATGTAAGTGAAAAAATACAAAGGTGCTAGATAAAAATATCAGTGTTTCAATAACCTCTTGAAAGCTCAAGATAGTAAAGAATCAGAAAGCAGTATTTAACTGGTTTTTCACATGTAAACTAAAAGAGGAAACAATGAATTATTAATTCATTCTAAATCCTCACTGTAGGAGATATATATATAGATAGATATATATGAGAACCAATGCCTATTTAAATTGGAGTAAGTCACAGTGAAGTGAGAGGTACTTTTTAGTAAAAATGCGTAAGATCAGGCCACACAGCAAATAAATCTATCTCTGTTGTGTTAAAATTCCTAAGAACATATAGTTGGATCTAATGATTCCCTCCAATCAAACTGGATTGTATGCTAAGTCTTCTTCCAATGGAGAAGAGATTCCTCTTCCACCAGAGGAAGTTTTTCTGCACTGAGGAAGATGAAGTTGTTGAATTTTTCTGGGCAGAAGGGAGTCATTGGCTCCAATCAATATATTTAAAATTATTTCTTCATTTAAAAAAAATCTCTCCAGTCATTGGAACATCTGGCATTACCCAGCCAGATTCAAGGATACAGTGCACCTTGGGCAACACACGTTTAATCCTCAATTCCTGCTTTCCAAACTTGAATGAAATTATTTTCCACCCTGAGCTTTAGTGAGAAAGTGTGCATAAGTGCATATCTACATATACAAACACATTTTAAATGGATGGAGGGTAAGAAGAAACTGGTCAGATATATAGAAGGGAGGGGGGAGTAGATGCAATCAGTAGCTTCTGTATGCTACAGTAAAGCTGGTTAGTCTTAAAGGTGCTACTGGACTCTTTTCTATTTTTGCTACTACAAACTAACACGGCTAACTCCTCTGGATTTTAAATGGATTTCACTCAGAATTAATTGTTCATTGATTGTTCATTGTCCATTAATTGTGATCTGTGTGCTTTCCCCTCTGGTGCCCTGCTCACAATTCAGCAATCTATGCCCCAGAAAAAAGCTACTCTGGCATGTTACCACTGCACAGAAAATGGGAGTTCTTGGCTAAAGAATCTTTAGATTTCAGGTAGCAGGCAGCATGACATCTTTGCACGTATGCATGCTTTTTACAAACACATTTTGTTTAAATAAGACCAAACTCCCATTGGACTTGAAATAATGTCTTTCAAATGAAATTGCATTGCACTGGGTTGTCAATAACAATGAACAGCGCTAGTATCTATGGTCCTGCTGTGCAGATTTAGGTCAGCCTTTTAATGTGGTACACACTGGAGTTGGGGAAAGAACAGCAATTGCTTCTGGGACAGTTGACAACTCATCATGAACAGCTAGAGTGCTATGCTATTGTGGATGGGGCTCACTTTGCAAACCACAAATATGTTTGCAAATCGGGGCAGCATCACTTGAAAATATTTTTGGGCTGAGCCCGCAATTCCCTCTGGTGAGTCAGCATTGATTAGTGAATCCACATAGTGCTCTACTGTTCAATTTTCCCTTCTATCACTTCATTCAGCAATAAGAGCTCAAAGGAGGAGCTGATCCATTTGCCATTTTCTTGACCTCACTGTAATAGCATCTTTAAAGTAATCAGGTGGCAGATGGACCTTTAAAATGTGCTTGTTACAGAAAAAATGTGCTTGTTACAGAAGATGTCATAAACAGCACATTCAATCAGAGCCTGAGAGACATTCTTTGTACATATGAAACCGACACAATGAAGGATCGGGTGAAGCACAATTACAGACCAAGGAGTCATCAAGCATATGAAATCTATAGTATGTAATTTTTTTTTGAAAAATACTATAAAGCTGTCTAGGAATTTAGCAATTTGCTTATTTGTAAAATAGCTGGATTTTTCCTTTTTTAAAAAAAACGAAAACAAACAGCGCTCATAATTGTAGCTTAAAATGGACGGACAATTCAATGCTTTTTAAAATACATTAAAAGTACTAACGGAAACGACAATGTTTCAAGAGACTCCTTCCACATGCGGGTCAGTTCTCTGTTTTACCACTTCAGATTGTTTTTCATAAGCCAGGACTAGTGTTAGCATCAGAAGGTCTCACATTTGCTCAATTTGTCAGTCCCAGAAGAGAAATTTTGCTAACGGCAAACCTCATTTTTTAAAAAAAGAAGAAAAATGTCCCAAAGTGAAAGCCCCAGAGTCATTCACTGTGAAGCAGCCAGTGGAAGGAGAGAAAAAATGAAGCAGCCACGTGGAAACCTGCATAAAGCCCTCCCCAGAAATTGGTCTTTGTGGAAGGAGGAGAAGAATAATGAAGATCAGATAAAATGATGAAAGAAATTTGCAGTCCCTTTTTGATTATATGTATTTTTTTTACTCTTCTGTATCTGGAAAAAAAAAGAGAGAAAAAAAGTGGTCAATGTTCCTTCCAAGAGTCCAAGAAGTGGGAAAAATGGGAAGGAAAAAATAATCTATTGATGATTCTTAATGGAGGCCATACAGCCCCCCAAAGGCATGCAGAATTCTGAGGCGCAAATGGAGGGCATTTGGAATGTTAAGGTTTTTAAACAGCCCCTTCCCCTACTTGCCACCGCCTCTGATATCCAGCGGAGGAGAGTTGTTTTATACTGATTATCCCACCTGAGAATAAAACTCCAGATTCTGGATTTCTCCCTCAGGCCTTTAAAAAGTGACATACAACAAATACAAATCAACCTAAGATTAAGGAGTGGGCTGATAGCCATCAAGGCACGAGGGGCTCATCAAATGCACTGCCTGACTGTTGTGTATTGTATGCATTTCAGAAATAAATGCTGCCTTGTCTGGTCTGCTGCTCTCATGCCCGACTTTTTTTACTTGTGGCTTTGGGGGCATTAGGGATGCTCAAACACCTGCTGTCTTGGCTCACATTCTGTGGTGATAAGGCAGCTGATTAATCAGCAACAACTTGTTTACATTTATTCCCTGGCAGCCATCAGAACCAAAATGACAGCTGATGAAATATCTACTGGGAGTCAGCTTCTGATCTCCTGCTGGGATATTTTGCACTGGCTGGGGGTGGGGGGGATCAGGAGTTGTCTCCCAGCTGATTGCAGGGATCAGCTGGAAGGTGGGTTCTCCCACCTTGGGGTTCTCCTAGCTTGAAAGGGTTGCTGAGTCCAAGGTAGCTGAGATGTGGTAAACTGGTGATGGGGTGATCAGGAAACCAGCGGTTTGTCATCCCACTCCAAACTGCCATCGTGAGTTGCAGAGAATGGCGCAGATCACTCCTTTCTCTGCAGCCAAAAAGGTAAGATTAAAAACTGTGATTGTTCTTTCACCACCCAAAACAGAGAGCTTGGGGGGACAGGGAAAGATCTTCTCCTGTCCTCAGCAGCCCTAACTGACGGCTTGAGTGAGGAGGGAGATGCAATCCATTTCTCTACCCTCCTCAACTAAGTACTTGGACTGAGGAAAGTAGGAAATAAACCCTCTCCCCCCTAACTGACAGTGATCCCCCCCAACTGAGAACTTAGGTTGCAGAGAATGAGAGCAAATTGGGCCTGTTCTTTGCAGTTCCTTCGGTCTGTTTCAGGTGGAGAGAAAAAAACAAATATTTCTTTCATCTACACCTGAAATTTATAGAACATGCTGTGGAGAATAGGAGAGACCTGCTCCTGTTCTTTGCAGCTGAAGAACAGTTGGGGGGAGGTGATCTCCTGCCCCCTCCCCCACACCTGAAATACTTAGATTGAATAGCACAAGAGCGGTGTGCTCCATTTCACTGCACCCCAAGAAGGCAAGAAGTCTTCCCACCTCAAGCTTCTCCTTGTCTTCCAGCCTTGTTGGAATAGAGAGAGAAGCTTGGGTGGTGGGGTGGAGAACAGACTAAGAAGCTCAACTGGTATCAGCTGAGACTCGGCTTTTGATCTCCACCTCCAAACTTTTCACTAGGACAATGCAAGAAATCTGGGAGATAGTTTCCAAATTGACAGTCATCCCAGTTGTTCCTTGGGAGCAGAACAGATTGGGTGGTCAACTCGCCTGTGCTTGGGACAGCCAGCTGTCAAACACTTTCAGCACAAAATCCCTAGCTTCTCTAAACTGATAATATGTACTTGATGGGCAGTAATGCTCAGTAGTAGGCAAGGAATTACAGTCCAAGATCCTCTGGTCTATATCAATATGGTGTTCCTTAGTGATGTGTGCAATTTTTGCCTGTTCTTAGAATAACTGTCAATGTTATTTCACTATTCATTTTTATTTACCCAGGTAATAAACAACTGAATACCACCCAAAGAGTTGCACATGGGCTTCAGCCTGGGCCACTGAGCAACTCTGCTTATGGTGATCCTGTTAAAGGTTCCTTACAGTGCCATCCTAAGCAGAGTTATGCCCTTCTAAGTCCACTGACTTCAATAGACTTAGAAGGGTCTAACTCTGTTACAGATGGCACTGCAAGGAACCTGCTCCTCTAATATTTCTACAATCAGAAGTGAAAATCAGGGAAGTATTCATACTCTTTAGGTATGATGCCTGAGTCTCATTGGATTTCTGCCTTGGTATTTTGGGAGCAATATCTCATTCGGCCCTCTACCAGAATATTTCCTACCTGGTCGGGGGAAAAAACCACCTCGGACTTTTACTTATACTTCTGTGGCCAGCTCCCTAGAATTATCTATACTATACAACATTCCGCACCATAAAGGAATTAAGATGGAACTGATTTTAAAATGGATATAAAGTCAATTTCTTTCCTGTACAAAACATG
The DNA here is from genome assembly GCF_028583425.1 of Eublepharis macularius. Classification (NCBI taxonomy): domain Eukaryota; kingdom Metazoa; phylum Chordata; class Lepidosauria; order Squamata; family Eublepharidae; genus Eublepharis; species Eublepharis macularius. The sequence goes on along the minus strand of NC_072800.1, from coordinate 28,304,619 downwards.
CAACAGATATTTGGAACTCATAACTTGATGTTATGAAGTTAAGACCTGGGTTCTTAATTTCCCTCAACCACCCTGGTTTTTGAATGTTGTGGGGAAACATTTTAACCTTCCCCGACATTCAGTTGCTGACCTAAAAGTAGTGGTTAATGGTTATCCTGCAGAAGAATTTCAAAGGGAGATTAGAAAGAGAGACTGCTGAATTGCAACGGATAATGAAGCTCAAGACAATGCATCTACCTGGATTCAATCAGACCTCAGCTTCCTGTCTCATTACCAATGCTGATTTCTCTGCACTCACTACCCCTCTGCATACCCCACCCTATCCAATCACACCTGCTATTGTCATTCACCGACTATTGACATTTACTGGGTATTGTCAGTTGGCATTTGAAATCACTCCACTCTCCAAGATATAGGGACAGATGGACTCACACTTTAGCTGTATCTGAAGAAGTGAGCTGCAACTCACGAAATTCATATCCTACCACTAATGTTGTTTGTCTTATAGGTGGATTCTCACTCTTTTCTAGTAACTAAAGTTAATTATTGTTTGGTAGCAAAATGGGGTCAATCACAAACAGGGTCAGGGTTTCTGCATACTCTGACACGCAAGAACAAGTTTCATTTGGAAATTAAAGGAAGAGACACACACCATTTAAAATGGCTCGACGCAGACTAAGCATGCTCACTGAGACAGGTCAAAGACAGATAGATGAAAACATTTTGACCTGTTTACACTCCACAGAGGTCACATAATTTTGAAGAGGAAGGTTTAGGTTAGAGAAGAGGACTACCCTACTTCCCCAGTAACTTCTCACAAATCCCCATTTGTACACTTTATTATTGAAGTTACTGTAATTGGTGATTAAATCACAGAATAGATACTGAATCCTTGTTTATTCAGAACTATAGCCTATCTTTGGTTAGCAGGGTCTCTTGCCAAATAAAATCTATGAACGCACCAACATGCATTGCAGCACGGTAAGAAAACCATTTATTGTTCCTGTTACCTAACCACTAAGGACATATTTAAAGTGATTAATTATCCACACACCAGTACAGTAACAAGCTTCTTTGATCTGAACAAATGTCCTTAGAGCTTCTGAGGTGCTGAAGTGATCAATACATGAAATAATAAATATCAAACCAATGTTTGCTTTTGTGAAGGAATTGGGATTGACAGACAGGACCATTTTTGAGGTAGGAAAACATTTTGGTGCCTGAGTGGGAAAATTCAAATAGCTTTTCCTTTCCAAAGCAAAAAATAGTGATAATGAACAACTTGCAGCTTTTGAATGGTGCCCCAAATCTCTCATGAGGGAGCTGCTCAAACAGCCCAGTGATAGGCACAGCACTGTGCTGGAAGCAGGGATGCTCCAATCCCCACCCCAGTTCAACTCATGTCATGAATAGAGAGGGCACGAACCGGAAAAAACCCAAACCATGTGGTTCATGGTTCGTCAAATTTCATGAACCACGAACTTTCATGAACCTGCCCCTGGTTCGCAAACTGGTTTGTTTGGTTCGTGAAAAAGTCACATCCGGGTCAGAAAATCATCACTTCCGGGCCAGCAGAAGGTCGCTTCCGGGCCAGCAGAAGGTCTGCAGGAAGTCCCTCCCCTGTTGCCTAGGAAACTGATTGATTGGCACCAGGCTGTCTGCAATCACGAACCAAAAAATGAACCAAATGAACCAGCCTAAAGTTTGTGGTGGTTCATCCGAAATGGGATCTGATGAACCGCGGTTTGCAAACCACGAACTGGCCTGATTCGTGCTTAATTTTGGTTCGTGCCCATCTCTAGTCATGAACAGGGGCTTGGTTTTTTAACCAGCAGGTTGGTGTTTGACAGGTTGCTTCATTGTATTCCTTCATCGTATTCCTTCCTAACCATGCTGCACTTTGTGATTGGCTTTTTGCGCATGTGTGTGTTCTCTCACTGCCCGACAGAATTCTGCTACCCTCCTATCCTTGATGCGTAACTGCTCCTCTCAGCAGGCAATTGTTTAAATAGACAATTAGATCACTCACAAATCATTCATCAATAAACACTGTGTTTTACTAAAATTCTACCCTTCACTGTTCATCTAAGTAGTCCTTAGTGATGCTAATAGTGGCAGATCAGTTTGATTCAGCAGTGTTTTGCAAACCCAATGCAAAACCCCAATGCAAACTGGTTCAGCAGGTGTTCATGGCTACTTGGCACCAGCCAAACTTTTCAACTGATCAACTTGTATCTGATTAAACATGGTAAATTCAACTGTCAAATACATTTATGGCAAAATTTGCAGCATCCTTAATGGAAAATCCCTTTGTCTTCATGTAATTAAATGTCTATATGAAAATACTGCCAAGCATGTGAGAAAAAACCAAGTCGCCCTCCCCTCAAATCACTTGGTTGCTTATAATTATAAAGATTATCTTATCTAGAATTTCTATATCGAGCCAACTTTCCCTCTAAAACTTAGTACCCAGACAGCTTTGACATCTAAAAAGAACAAAAAGAGTACACAAGAAAGAAAAAAAAATATTAAAAGTATGTCCCCATATCGGCACCCAAAGAATGATTAAGTAGAATAGTATTTGAATTTTGGGGAAGGAGAAGGGAGCCACCACAGAAAAAGCCACCTTCTTTTCTGAAATTTATGACAACAGTCCCACTGGCAAGGGAAACAAGGGGAAAACCATCTTCTGACTTTTCTGCACTGAAACGTTTTATGGATAGTTCCACTTCCTACATCAAGATTTTGCAGGAAAAGAAGGCGAAACAGGTTGATTAATTGTAATAACACCAGCCGTACAATTGTTATCTATTTTTATATCTCACTGGTTCCATTACAGAACTCAAGATGGTGTACACAAGGATCCCAAGCAGCCTCTTCTTCAGGCACTGACAAGATCCAGGCTTGCTTAGTGTCAGCAAGGTTGCTATCTCATGTGCCCTCTGACCATAGAGTCTCTCTACACAAGAAGACATCTTACACAGGGACACTCAAGTGAAAGATCTTACACTTGTTCTCCCTTTGTGGATACACATGCACTGCTAGGGAGACAGAGTACACTTGAATATAAGACCATACAAAGAAGTAACTCACTTGAGCATCCCAGTGTAAGATGTCTTGTGTAGAGACTCATAGGCTTGCTTTACTTAATTACATAAGTAATTCTACTGACTGTGGTGTGCATGCTCCAAATAAGAAAAGCAACTCAGTCTTTGCAACCATCCATTTCATTCAAGGTTGTTCCTTTTGAAACCACATACAGCAAGAGTTGGTTGCAGTCTTTAAAAAGTATACCAAGTGGTTGTGTCAACAAAAACCCTTGTCGTACAACTGATATTATAAAAATGTCATGAAATGAAGTGTTTCTGAGCTCAGCCTCTTGCAAGAAACACACACACTTTGCATTCATAGCTTCTTAAGAAGACATTAAATGGAACAAAATAAGCAAGTTCAGAGCCATGGTCATCTGTGATTATCTATCAGGAAAGACTTGTTCCTTGACTGTCTGTCTGTCTGTCTATTTCAGTATTTTATAATCCACTTTTCTTCCAGTGGAAACTCACAGTAGCTTACAATCATTCCCTTCTCTGCCATTTTATCCTCACCACTAGAGATGGGCATGAACCAGAAAAAAACCAAACCGTGTGGTTCATGGTTCGTCGCATTTCACGAACCACAAACTTTCACAAACCTGCCCCAGTTCACGAACCGATTTGTTTGGTTCATGAAAATGTCACTTCCAGGCCAGCAAATTGTCACTTCTGGATCAGCAGAAGGTCACTTCCGAGCCAGCAGAAGGCCACTTCTGGGTCAGCAGAAGGTCGGCAGGAAGTCCATAACCTGTTGCCTAGGAAACTGATTGATTGGCACCAGACTGTCTGCAGTGACAAACCAAAAAATGAACCAAATGAACCAGCCTAAAGTTCGTGGCAGTTCATCAGAAATGGGCTCTGATGAACCACTGGTTCGTGAACCACGAACCGGCCTGGTTCATCATGAACTTTGATTCGTATTTTGGTTCGTGCCCATCTCTACTCACCACAGCAACCCTGTGAGGTAGGTTAGGCTGAGAGAGAATGACCAGCTAAAGGTCACTTAGCAAACATCCATTGCAAGGTGGGGATTCAAACTTGCATCTCCCAAATCTTAGTCCAACACTCTAACCACTACATCACACTAGCTCTCTTGGAGCACCTTAAAGAGAAATGTTGTACAGGCCTTTGTCAACCACAGCAACTTTGTCAGATGCAGAAATGGACAGAACAAGAGCAAGTATATAAGGCAAGTGTTTTACTTTAAATTACTTAACTGAAGAGGAATGGCTGTGAGGAACTGAGAAGAGGAAATGATTGCGGGGGAGGGGCACGGCAAAAATTCCATGTTTATCTTGTATTCAGTTTATGGCAACATGGAGATCACTTCCCTTCACCTCATCCAACATGCTGACTTTTGTCCTATTCATTCCACTCCATCTGAAGCCTTCCTTTGACCTAAGAGCCTCTGCTTCTAACTCTGGCCAGCCAAGTAGTTCTAGGAAGCTGTCAAACTCCTTTGCCTAGAGTATCCCGTTTTTAAAATAATGATGCCTCTGAATTCAGAATTTCTATTTACGTGTCGTGGCTGCCAAGAAGGGCTTCCGTGGATGAGCTAGGGTGAAACAGTGGGAGTAAATCTGGGTGGGTGAAAAGAACGGGGAAGTATGGAAGAAAGGGCTTACTGAGCTGTGTGAGACTTGTAGCACTCACACTTTGGGGAGGCATCAGCTGCTTCTGAACAAGATGTGTTAATAGTTATAAGAAATTCATGTAGCATCTGTTCATATAATGCACAAGCAACATAACCTTGACCACTGTGCCTTTTTATTATTTTCAAGTAATTGTAATTCTAAAATACCAAATAGAAATAATGTATATTATATATAAATTTTAAAAACACACCTTTTACTAACCCAAGTATCAGAATATTTTGTTAGGATACAGAATTACCCTCCAAAAACCTGGGTGGACTGCTTTTCTTGTACAACACAGATTAAGATTCTAATCATATTCTAACTGCAGGTACCTGGAAAAGCTCTCTGGAAAAATGACTGGAGCAAATTAAATTGAATTATCTGGTCTGTCACTTTCTCATGCCTGCCTAAAGGGTAGGCATAGATGCAGGGGCTACAAGTGTACAAAGATATGGAAGAAATAAGATTTTATGACCTCCAGAAGTTTGGATTCTCCCTCAAATGAATCCAGTCTATAAAGTGTAGGGATACATGATGACCACTAGATGGGGAGCACTACTTGTGTGACATGAATGTGTTCCAGTCGGTGTGCATTATTTCTCCCAGAGAGCTTCCTAGCTCACGCTGTCAAAACGAGTCACAGGGGTAGCCAACAGGGGTTGGTCCGGTGCAGCAAAACAAAACAGAAGCCTAGTGGCACCTTAAAGACTGACAGCATTTATTCCAGCATCAGCTTTGACGTGTCAGAGCCCACTTCTTCAGATGAATCTGGAGTTATATGCATCTGAAAAAATGAGGTTGAGCTCCATGAAAGCTGAAGTTGAAATAAATTTTGTTAGCCTTTACAGTGCCACTAGGCTTCTGTTTTATGTTGTCAAAATATGATAGGAAACAAAGTCAACGTCAAATTTATTCAGTCTATGACCAGTACAAAATTTACATCAGAACAAGTTAGAAATACAGAAGGTCACTCCTGCTATTCAGCAGTCAAAACTTACTAAAATTTAAAATCCTAATGGATTTTACAAGCTGCTGAAAGAAATTTTGTACAGCTAATAGTATTTTGCTGATTATCACCCCTTAGAAGCTTCTTTAAAACATCCACATCCTGGGCTGGCTCCAGCATCACCGGCACCTGAGGTAGCTTAATGCTGCCTCTATGTGCACGTCGGACTGCATGAAGCTGTCACTGCGTGTGATGTCATAACGCAGGGGCTGGCACGTGCATGGGAGGCCTTCTAGCCCTCCCGTTCAGTTGCTCTGCGGGTCAGGTGCAGCCGGCTGCCCTGGCCGCCGGCTGTGCCTGGCCTGCAGAGCAACTGAACAGGAGGCTGCCCACTCAGCTGCCCCACACTGCCACTGCCAGCATGCACTCCTGGCCAGCGGCAGCAGCAGCAACTCCATGGCGCGTGCCCCTGCCTCTGGGCTGGCGCCCCTCTTGTGCCTTAGTGCCCTGAGGTGGCTACTGGGCCAGCCTCAATGGGCGGGCCAGCCCTGTCCACATCAGAAAGGCCTGGAAAGCTTTCAAGCAATGGGGCAATTTTATATGAGTGAATACCATTATACAAATGGCAAGTGAACAGGACATGCTCCACTGTTTCCACCTCTTCAATGCCACAGAGACAGACCCTCTCCTTCATGGGGACCTTTTTATATCTCCCCTCCAAAACTGCAGAGAGGAGAGCTTGCCATCTTGCCAGCATAAAGGCTCTCCTTTGACTAGATACCTCCAAAAGGGACAGATAGGGAACCGGAGCGACAACATATCTTAGATTCTCAGGAATTAGAAAATTTGGGGTGTTGCTGTTTTTTTGTTGCTCAGTATCAAACTGCCTTTGTTTGACCATTGCTTTTATTTGGTCGTACCTAAATTCCAGAGCATTTCCTAAAGAGAATCCCAAGCTCTGTAATGTGCAATGAATAGCCTTTACCCAAGAAGATTGATAATTATCTTGGAGAACTGGAGTGTCAAACCCTGTGGGTTAAATGCTCACTTTAGCCAAAAATTGATAGACGCTAGGCTTACCCTGGCTTCCACCCTAAGCAAACCAGAGTTGAGGCGTAAACTAGCATTAGAGACACAGCTAGGTACATGGAACAGTGCTCTCAAGAATTTTGATTGAATGAAAGGAGCAAAGCAAGAGGAGGGAGGGCCAGGTATTGACCCATACATTCGCTGGGGCAATGTTTTGGCCGAAATAGCCGAATGGCTGCTGGTTAATAAAGACCTCCTTTAGTACGTGCAAATTTTAGAATACCTTGAGCAGATTTTTGGCCTATTGCTGCAGCATACTCATGGTGAGCAGTCCTGGACCCAGATGAATTCATTATCACCCCTAGGTACTTGTAGTACAGTACTTGTTCCAACCTATGGCCATTGATGTTTCAAGACCTTTTTTTATGACTTTTGCCAAAGGATATGATTTTAATTTTTTTATAATCTTGGGTTGGCTCTCTTTACAGTAACAAGTAAAGGCCTTAAGTGCTTTTCTCAGACTCACTGGGGTTCTAATAGGAAACATAACATTAATATAAAAAAAAAAACCCTACAGCAGTACATCCTTTGTTGAAGCACCAAAATGTTGGTAGTCTATCCCCAGGGAGATTTGACTGTCCCTTTCTATTGCCATTTTCCACCAGCAAATGATTTCCCCCCCATTCCCTCACCAATCTCTCCTTTGTGCCCAATGCTTTTGATTGTTTTACATATTTTAATTGTTGTTTTTATGTCTTTATATGTTTTTAGCTCTAGTTTAACTTTTAATGATGCGTTGTTGTTATTGTTTTGGTTGGTCTTAATGATTTTAAAATGTATTTTTATTATGTATATTTTAATAACTTGTCAGCCATTTTGGTGGCCTTTTCAAGGGCAGAAAGGCAGGATATGCATTTTAAAAAGGAAGGAAGGAAGGAAGGAAGGAAGGAAGGAAGGAAGGAAGGAAGGAAGGAAGGAAGGAAGGAAGGAAGGAAGGAAGGAAGGAAGGAAGGAAAGGAAGGAAAGGAAGGAAGGAAGGAAGATTCCTTCCCTTCCCTGAATGCCCTGAGAATTAAGAGAGTCCTTTTAAACACTTGACCTTACCCAAGTCAAAATTCAGACGGTTACAAGAGTTTAACAATAAATACATAGCACACTATTGCACCTAAAAAAAGGTAAAAGTAGAACCCTGTGCAAGCACCGAGTCATTACTGACCCATGGGGGGACGTTGCATCATGACGATTTCTTGGCAGACTTTTGTTATGGGGTGGATTGCCATTGCCTTTCCAAGTCATCTACACTTTATCCCCAGGAAACTGGGTACTCATTTTACCAAACTCGGAAGGATGGAAGGCTGAGTCAACCTTGAGCCGGCTACCTGAACATGGCTTCTGCCAGGATCGAGCACAGGTCATGACTCGTGAGTAGAGCTTGGGCTGCAGTACTGCAGCTTACCACTCTGTGCCACGGGGGTCCTAAAAGGTAAAGGTAGTCCCCTGTGCTAGTACTGAATCATTACTGACCCATGAGGGGACATTGCATCACGATGTTTTCTTGGCAGACTTTTGTTATGTGATCTGCCATGGTTACAAGAGTTTAACAATAAATACATAGCACACACTTGCCCCAGTTTTTACATAATCACAGAATTAAGAACACAGCCTCCTACTTAATTTTCTGTTCACATTAATTTCAGAGTAGGGCCTGAGGAAGTTGCCACATGTGGTTTGATGTGGATTTCACTGGAGGATCTGATGTTCTACTATGGTAGATCACCTAGAATAATTGAGGTGGGATTTTACAGACTCTGCGAGTGGTCTTGGTGCATCCATCATTCATGCTAGGCCTGTCCATGCATGTGGTTCCCAGTCATGCACATAATCTGGACATTAGAGGTGGGCACGGACTGGAAAACGGTCCAAAATTTAACATGTACCAGGCCAGTTCAGCATTCACAAACCGGCGGGTTGTGGGGCGCCCATTTTCCATGGACCCCATGGACTTTTTGCTGATCCATTGGTTCGTGATCCGTTAAAGCCTTTCCACCCTGCTGGCAAGCAGCGCTGGGAGTGCTTTAACATTTAAATCCCCCCTGCTCCAGCTGACTGGTGGCCTGCCAGTCAGCTGGAGCAAGGGGGGGTTAGAGAGCTCCCTGTGCTTCTGGCAACCAGTGCCGGGAACACTTTAACTTTTAAATCCCCCCTTGCTCTGGTCGGTTCGCAAACCAGCACTGGACTGTGAAAAGTTCATGGTCCGTGGTCTGTGAAACACCACAGACCATGCACCTACGGCCAATGGGTTTTTCCTGGTCCATGCCCACCTCTACTGGACATGATCCAAGCATGGTCCCCGAACACTTCCAGAGCAGAACCATCCAAGTCATGCTACTCATCTATAATATAGTATCTGTATCCTCTGATTAGGACCTGTGAGACTTTGGGATATCTTCCCAAGACTGCTTTGGCCTCATGGGAGTGTATGTCTGGTTGTACAAGGAATGGCTGGTTTATTCCACCTAATCACTGATTATGTTTTGAACATAAAAGTATCACAGGGCATTGTAATCAAATTTGACTTCATAACAGTGACATGTATCCTACCACCCTGTTCAGCAAGGTTTGAAGCCTTCTTGCAGCCTAATTAATCTTCTTCTAACTTGAGTTCTCCACTGGCTGGAGAAATACTTAATTTTTTTTCTGAGTGGAGTGATAGGATGCATGCCACCATCATGGGAGCCAATGGAGAGTGAGGGCTATACTTCAGGAACCAATCACAGGGGTGCTGACTCGATCATCAATTGCCCTCACCCTATACGAAAAAGACTGTTTTGCCCTCTCTTTCATTATGGTCTTTGAAAAAATTACTAAAAGAGAGGGTTTTTTTAACTGCTGTCAACGTTTTTGCAAAAAGTACCCCATTTCAGTCCAGCTGTAAGGTAAAGGAGTAGGTTATTATTCCTTTATCAATGCTACCTAGGGCAACAGGGATTGTTGGCTGCCTGGAAAGAAAATCTTACAAGGAAAGGTTGAAGGAAATAGGCATATTTAGATTGAAACAGTGAAGTCTTAGGGAAAGCACACTTGCCCTCTTCAAATACCTGAAGGGCTGTCACGTGGAAGAGGGCAAAAACTAGATCTGCTGGGTTTACATTATGTATGTATAAAATGTACCATCAAGTCACAATTGACTTATAGCAACCCAAGCAAGGGGCTTTCAAGGCAAGTGAGAAGCAGAGGTGGTTTGCTAGTGTCTTCCCATGCAGAGTCTTCCTTGGTGGTCTTCCATCCAAGTACTGACCCTACTTAGCTTCTGAGATGGGATGAGTTCAGACTATACCATACGGTTCCACATCCCAGGGCTTATGTTACAAGAAAGCAAATTTTGACTGAATGTTCAGAGAACATTCCTAGCTGTAACAGTAGTCTGACAACAAAAGCCATTATGGATGTCTTCAGGCAGAAGTTGGACAGCCCATCTGTTAGGAATGATCTCATTTAATACAATATCATTTTGAAACTTACAAAAATGACAACCTTCTCTAGAACTGGAGTTTGAACTGACTAAATACTGATCTTTTGTGTCTCCTAGATGGTTCTTATGAAACAGTTCATATTCCAGGTCACATTGTCTGAATGGACCACATGCATGGATGAAGAAACACGATAGAAAATATAGATCCTTACCCTCTGATTTCTTTAACTCTTTCCCCTGATCTTTCTGGTCTGACTTCTTATCATCTTTTAATTCACCTGGAAGTCAGAAATTAGATAAAGCAGAAAAGTCCTCAACATGAGAGGTGGTTTTAAAATGTTTCTTACCCAGTTAAAAATTCAGAAATAAATAGGAAAGTATAGAAGCAGCTTCTCTAGATTAAATCATTCTAGAGACATAGATTCACACTAGAGATGGGCATGAACCGAAATATGAACCAAAGTTCGTGACGAACCAGGTCGGTTTGTGGTTCACAAACCAGCGGTTCGTCAAAGCCTATTTCTGACGAACCGCCACAAACTTTAGGCTGGTTCATTTGGTTTGTTTTTTGGTTCATCACTCCAGATAGCCTGGTGCTGATCAATCAGTTTCATAGGCAACAAGGGATGGACTTCCTGTAGACTTTCTGCTGACCCAGAAGTGACGGTTTGCTGACCACACACATCAGATGTCCATATAAGTTTCCCAGAGGAAAATCCTGAACATTTAGATCCCAATCCACAAATACATAGGAGCAACAGTGGACTGATCATGCACAGTTGTTCATCTTATATATATATATATATATATGCACCTGTTTGGACACCTGAAACCCTGAAGGGGAGAAGGGGACACAGGCATATGGTATCAGTTCCTCTTGTCAGTATCATCAAAACTGGTATCTGTTAGTGAGATGCTGTACTCATGGTCCCCACAATTGCACATAAGTGCTGAGTGCAATGATACAACTCCAGGAAATGTATGGAAACCAGTTTGGTGTAGTGATTAAAAGCAGTGGGACTCTGGAGAACTGGGTTTGATTCTCCACTCTTCCACTTGAAGTCAGCTGGGTGACCTTGGGCCAGTCACAGCTTCTCAGAGCTCTCTCAGCCCTACCCACAGCCCCACTCACCTCACAGGGTGATTGTTATGGGGATAAATAATAACATATTTTGTAAACCACTGTGAGTGGGTGTAAAGTTGTCCTGAAGAGCAGTATATAAATCAAATGTTGTTGTTATTGTTATTATGAGCAGCACACATTTGTGCATGTGGCATTTGATTCAGCAGGGGTATGCATGTGGAAACCCTCCAGATCAGGTACTAATCTAACTGCCTGCTTTTCTCAGTGCATAGTAAGGACCCAACAATGTTTCATGGCTGATTAGCACTGCAATAAAGCTTGATCATATTTGTTTCTGTTATGCTTTAAAAGACATTTTCTGCAGTAGCCTTCCCCCTTGAGTCTTGCCGGGCACCTACCTTACTCTCTTTTAGGCATCAGGCCAACACATTTCTTTTCCCAAGTTTAATTACGGGGTTGATCTTTAAAAACAGTTTTTACAGACTGCTTTAGCTAGAAGAGTATTTTATGACATTTATTTTAGGCTTCTAAATGTTTTGTGCTGTTATGGTTTGATTTTTAATGACTGTAATTTTTTTTGTTTTATCATTTAATGTGCTTTATTTTGTAAGTTGTCTTAAGCAGGTTCTCTAGAGAGGTGGCATACACATGTTCCTAATAAATAAATTGACCCACGTATACCATCATTAAATAGCAGTCCGTGTTATAAGAAGACACTAGAATGTAAGCATTTTGTGTAAAAGGCACATAGACGGATGATTCAGAAGGCACTACAGAATTAGAACTATGGCCCAGAATGAGTAAAGTTACACATGGAACCACTAGGAGTGAATTGAAGAACACAGTTTTCACAAAAACTTTATGCTCCCTTTTAGAGGGTTTTTTTTGGGGGGGGGGGTCTCCAAAATAGTGTTTGCCTATTCAGAGTAAGGGCAATATTGACTGAGAAATCATGGCCCTTATTCTCAGTTGCTTTCATGGCACTGTCATAGCACTAAAACTGACTCATGATGAAGCATTAAAAATTATATCACCACAATCACATAGGATTCCTAGTTGGCTGGGAGTGGCCATGGAACTCTTTTTGGGAAAAAGATAACTCCACAAAATGTTGCTATAGTGACAGAAGAAGATCAGGCAAACAAAGCTGCTTGTTAGGGGTGTTGTTACTTGTCAGGGAAGACCTGCTCCCCCAGGGCCTGAGCTCTTCTACCTGCTCAGCTCTACTATCTGGTTGCTGTAGAAAAGAGCAAGAGCCCAGTAGCACCTATAAGACTAACAAAATTTGTGACAGGGTATGAGCTTTCATCAGCCGCAGCTCACTTCTTCAGAGACATAGAGCTGTGGCTCATGAAAGTTCATACCCTACCAAAAATTTTGTTCGTCTTATAGGTGCTACTGGACTCTTTCTGTTTTCTATTGCTACAGACAAACTAAGACGACTACCCATCTTGATCTGGTTCTATCTGCTTACTGTTCTTCTTGTATTGCAACTTAAGAGTGTCATTTTTTGGTTTTTGTAAGTTGCTTTGAGTCCTGTTTTGCAGGAGAAAAACAGGGCAAATATTTTTAAAATAAAACAAATTAAAGCAGTGAATAAGATGAACATCCAGATTTTGGACCCCTCCCAAAAGAACAGCAAGGGAACAGCGAAATGAAGTGGCACAAACTGTCGGCACTTTTCTATTGACCAAAACAGTGAGGAGGAACCCACAGTTCTATAAAGACAAGTGGAGGCCCAACAAGGACTCGTGGTGAGGTGCATTCCCCCCATATTCCCCTCCCCAAACAATTTCTTCTTTCTCTCACTCTAGCAGCCCTCATAACCTCTCTTGTTTCCCTGCTTCCTTCTCTTTCCCCACCTTATCTTCATCTGCTCACCCTGTTCTTCAGCTTTCCCTCCTTCCCTCCCCTGGCAGCCTCTCCTATTATCTTCTCTCCCCCACACTAAACTTTTTCTATCTTCCCTTCAGTTTCTCCTTCTCTCCCATTTCACTTCTTCCTCCCTCAGCTCTGATTGAAAGAAACTAAGGTTTGGAAGGCTCAGTGACAATGTTGTAGCTGTCTAAAAATCCTCCAAATGGCCACCAAGATCTAGAATGAAATCTTGTGAGATCTCAGTACAGAATCATCTCTTAAAGCTAAAGAAGTTTCCATAATTTGTTTTTTTTAACCCCCATTGCAATGTATTGGCTTTGCTCACATTTGTAAAAAAATTCCCTATCTGTCCCTCATTCTATGGATTTTTTAATCCACACTCAAAGGCCTGGTTCAGAATTAGATATAATGACTGGAACCTAGCAGTTTGAGAGTATCAAATCAATGCCACTTAGTTCTCTAAATATACTAGTTTTAAATCAATTCGAGAATGGAGCATAAAGGTAAGTCCTGTGCATACTTAGCTGGAAGAAAACCCATTGATATTTACTTTTGAGTAAAAGTAGAAATGGGAGTATATTTATTTGTAGTCCAGTCCTGAAAAGACTTTGCAAGGGGACATGAGCACACTGTAAATATGGTCCCATTCTTTGAAGAGCAAATAGCCTTGCAGATTCAGTGAATATCAACTTGTCATTTGCTAGCCGAAGCTCAACATTTCCGTGACTATTTATTTAATCATAAGGAGCAACACTAATGAGATATTAATATTTGCTTTCATCAACTGAAGACAAAAGACAAAAGACCGCAAGAGGGCAATGATGACGAATGTCCACAGGAATACTGAAAATTCACAGAGTCCTCTGAAAAGACACAGGAGCTTTTTCTAAGACAGACTTCAGGCTAAAGGCAAGGGCTATTCTTCTTGAACTTTCACAGAATCCAATTTGCTAATGAATAGGGTAGCTTTAGATACTTATAATAGCTGGTCTACAATGCAGCTAGCAACACAAGAGGAATGATAAGCATAATGATTTCTAGAACGAAAACGGCAAAAAGTATCCGCACATAACAGAATGAGATAGTAGAAGCAAACAAAGAAAAATGGTTTGCATCAAAGAAGATTAATGTTGTGTCTCATTGCATTAAAATTCCTTGCTTCTGAAATTATGTGGACTACTGTACTACTGTCCCAGTGAGCAGGAGAAGTGCACAGCAAAGTACACAATCCTTCTCTTTGTAAAATTTAGCACACATATCCAATTCCTTTATAAAGTAGCTTTTAATGCAATTTCTCATGAGACTGAGGACCATTAATGTTTGCAATGGCAAATCACGGCAAGTGGAAGGAAAAACCAGACCTATAATTATTGCAAAGTATCAGTAGAGAATATTATGGAAAGCTTTGAAATAGCTGTTGGGGTAAGCAAGAACAGCTGATCTGTAAATCATCCACCAGGTCTAGACCTATCACATACAAACATGAGATTAGCAAATTAGATTTAAATTTGTAAATTCCCCTCCTTGGGAAGCAAACACTTACCGTTCTGTACATGCCGTTTCTGCTCTCTTGCTGTCGAGTTAGCATCTGTTTCCTTGTCCACCCGAGCTGCATTTTTCCCTTGAGAAGCGTCATGTTTGTTAACACCAGTTTGACGAGTCCCATTTACATTGCTCTTGCTGGCTTCTGTGCTCTTAGTCTCCCCTGAATTTCCTTCTTTACTGTTTTCAGATTTGGTGGCAGCCGTTTCCTCAGTTGGCTTTTTCCCTTCATTTTCATCTGTTCTCTTTTCATCTGCACCCTGTTGAGAATTCTCCTCTGCTTCCTTCTTGGCTTTTTCTTCTGCATCCTCAGCAAAAACAAAGGCAAATTAAACAGGGAGGAGAAAATAAAGCATTAATGTAATGAATGGCAACTTTCACCTCATTTTTCTTGGGTGCAAAGCCAACTCCGGGCCTTCCAATCTTGTTGCAGGCATCCTAGCTACCTGTAATCTAGTCCTTCCTTGCATGGAATTTAGAAGGGGTTACAAACTGTGGGTGGTGGTGACCCAAAGTAGGTTACAACAAGATTCCTGAGATTGGAGGACAGACACTGGTTCCCCTCTTTCCAGTGACAAGAAATGGAGAGGAGAAGATGAAGCTGCTGTATCCCCAACTTCTCTCCCTTGTGATTCAGCCCTCATATGCATTTGCAGAGGTTCAGCTCACTTCCAACCACCTATGATGGGCTTTTTGCCTCTCAAGGCCCACACTGCTGGCAGCCTGCAGTTGTGTGGTGGTAAGTCCCTGGAGGTACAGCTAGTTAGAAATGGGCCCTCACTTCAGAGTTTGAGAGCCACTGCACCCCATTTGCCAGAGAGCTGTGGGCCCCAGGAAAAATGCACAACTTCCTAACCCAGTAAGGCAATATTTGACCTGTGTGCTCAGACACACAAAGAATTCTTTCAGTTGAGGGTGGTATTGGGAAGAGAGTGATCCAGACAACAATTCTGACAAGCATCCTCTTCAAGCACAAGTGCGATCTATCTTACAGTGCAACCCTAAGCAGTTACCCTACTAAGCCCATTGACTTCAATAGACTTCATAAGGGCATCACTCTGCATAGGACTACCCTGTGATTTTTCTACCTGAATACCTAGGATGAAAACAAGAGGAACTTCTCTCACAAGTAATGATATCCGCAATCAGCACAACACCATTTGTCTAATTCTTTAGCCCCAGGTCAAAGGAGGCAAGCGGCCCAGGCAGCTGATGAGGAAAGGCAGCATTATCAAATGGCTAGTTTAGCAATTTTTAAAAAAAAAATATTTCCCAACTCATTTTGACCTCCTCGGGCAAGAATGCAAACATACCAGGAGAGATGTGAGAAAAGATTACGAAGTATCCAAAGTTATGCCCTGTTCAAACAAGAAATCAATATGTTCAGGCAGAGGGATGAAATTGACTAATTGGTTGCAGAGTTCTAGAGTCAGGGGCTATTTTCACACTGTTTACCTGCCATGGAACATTGTGCCAAGCTCCCGGAGGGCAGCATCTTCCTGGTGCGATTTCGCACAAGGCAGTTCTCGCATGAAATTGCACCAGTCATTCTGGAAGACACTGTCATTCTGGGAGCCTGGCACTATGTTCCATGGCCAGTAAGCAGTGTGAAAAAGGCCAGGGACAGTCACAGCTGTGTAGCCGGTTATTTTTACTGGCTCTCTACATCTTGATGCACAAATATTAAACAAGTGCAGCTTCTCACGTTACTATACCCACACCAGAAAAACAAAAAATCCATCATGTTTTTTAGTGTCTGCATCTTACATTACAGTTACCAGAGTAATTAAAGGCAGTCAGGAAAAGAACCATTAAAGAAGAAGGATAGGCCAGGCCAATAATTATACTTGGACAATGGTCTGACTCAGTCTAAGGCAGCTTTGTGAGTTGGTGCCTTCTTCTTTAATGGCTCTTTGCCAGGGATAATAACAATCTGAGACCAATTATCCCAGTATTAACTGGCCTGACTGGCAGCAGCCCTCTCTGGGGTCTCAGGCAGAGACTTTCACATCAGCTGCTACCTGGTCCTTTTTAACTGGAACTGTCAGATCCTGAACTTCTACGTGCAAAGCAGATGTACAGAGGGACATTGCAACCCGTCCCAATGTTGGAGGTCCCCCATTGCACACACAAATCCATCATAATGATAGGCATTTTACTGTTTATTAGTAAGCTCCTTTGTTACCTTTGGTTGCTTGTGCTTTCCATTTCTCTCGGTTTTGTTGCACCACTTCAGTCCAGGTGCTTTTAAAACATTTGAAGTCCACAGTGAGTATGGAACAGTTGATTGAGGCACTTCCTTCTGACCCAGTGCTCTTGACACTTGATCTTTTAACTTCTGAGGGGCTAATGCTGTTCAGACTGTGATTTAAGAATGAGGTGAGAGTCTACAATGAGACCCACAACAGAGCCACAACAGATACTTTAGCAACATAATGTCAGTTTTCTTACTGCGCTTGACATTTTTCTGCCAGGATCTTGTCTCTGATTTATGACTGCTGGGTCTGAGCAGAGAAACTGCCACTCAGTGGTGAATCTGATCTAGAGCAGGGGTCCCCAACCTTTTTGAGCCTCTGGGCACCTTTGAAATTCTGACACAGGGTGTTGGGCCCAACCACAAAAAAGCTGTCACAGTTGGTGGAGCCAACCACACAAACTCTGCCACAGGAGGCGAAGCCACACACACACACACACAGAGGAAGTTCAAGTGTGGGGAGGGGCGTAATTTAAAAAAATACACTAGGAAAGGAGACAGCGATGCTGATTCTGTGAACCTAGGCAGATCATGAGAGGGAGGGTAGGAAGGGTTATATCAGCGCTCAGTTCTCATGGCCCCTTCTTACATGCCCAGGGTGATGCCAATCGGCACTTGCGGTCAGCAAGCAATTTTCCCCAGGCCAGTTTGGCAAGAAATCCTGATGGTGTGATGCCATCTTCTGGGCATGGAGCAAGGGTCACTGGCAGTGTATGTGTGTGTGTGGGGGGGGTTTAGGGAGTTGTGTATTTCCTGCATTGTGCAGGGGGCTGGACTAGATGACCCTGGAGGACCCTTCTAACCCTATGATTCCATGATTTTGAGAGAGAGAACAAAACCAACACTGTGGTGGCAGCTGCCACTAAAACAATTTTACTTTGCCCAAACAATCAGATCTCCAGTGGCTAACAAGAAGCCCTGCTAGTCAACTGCCCCACTTAGCCCACCTAGTTTTAAAAACACTTGGTCAGCACCAGGAAAATTGGTGGCATGGGCCATAGTGCCCAAGGGCACCATGTTGGGGATCCCTGATCTACAGCACCAGGACTGCTTGAGTTCCAATCCTGCACCCATTGCTCAACAATTTCCAAGCAAGCACTTGCCAGGGGTAGACATGATCATGTAGCTTATCAGCAATATGAGTTTGTACAGCTATCACAAGCAGTTCATAATGACAAATGGGATTCAGGGCTGCTTTCGCACCAAGGATTCTCCACATTTCAGCCACACACGTGTTGCATTTTTTCATGTTTCCACATGAAGTCACTGTCCATTTGTGCACAGTCATGTTCCTAACAGACCATTTCTTCCACAAAAATATCTGCTTTGCTTTAAACTTACAACTCTTCCTCTCCCATATTTCCTAGGCAAGAGACTAAGGGCAGGAGCAGTCTCTTGGTGCTAGTCATTTACTCCTTCAGGTATCCATGACTGCAAGGAGTCAATCCTCTGCAGAAATTAACTGTCAGAGGGGCAGGAATCATAGGAGGAGGATTTTTTTTAGGTTGTAAAGGTACTACGTTATTCGTGTCTAGCATTATTCATACTTATGTTTAAAAAGAAGAAAATCACCCACAGCTCAGCCTGCCTTTTAGGGAGGGGATCATCAGAGGTTTGGATGCAGATACACTTTTAAAAAAAAGAGTTTTAAAAGATATTGTGTTATTTCTATGCAGCATTATCCATGCTCCTCAAAACAAACAAACAAACAAACGATTCCTAAAACAGGATGGGTGGTGAATCCTGAGGGTCACATGAGAACACAATTGGAGAAGGGCTTCAATGTGCACCATGTGCAAAAGGGAAACCACAGCTAAAAATCGAGAGAAAATGGATTATTGCCAGTTGCGTGAAATCGCCCTTGCAATTTCACACAGAATTGTGTCAGCAATCAGACAACCACAAAATATCATCCTGGTGTGGAAGCACCCCACGTTTCCTGCAACCCACATCTAGACACACCATGGAGGGTCCTATGAATCAGCCATTAGTTTCATTTCAGTTTGTACTTTACAGTCCAGTCTCACTAGATGCAGTTGGCCTGTGGTATTTAGAATGGATATAGCAGATAAATTATATAGAAAAATTACCCAGGGAATCTTCCCAAGAAAGTTGACCATAGTCAGACCAAGGTTCTTTCCTGTGGTTCGCAACACCCATGTGGAGCTGTGGGGAGGAACAAGGAGGTGAAAGCTCTCCTCCTTCCTCTTCTGCTATTGCTGCTTTGGTGGTTCCTCCATCCTCCAGCTCACCAACCTTCATAGCTGTTCCTCTGAATGAATTCTGACCCCAGGAATGATCTTTCCAGGGAGCAGAAAGAGATGCAGCAATGCAGAGGAATGCCAGTAGGAAGCAGATACTGTAATTACTATAATGGTTATAATGCAAAGGATCTGCATGTATAAAGGCTTTGAACTTGTCTTCTATGAAACGGGATCCTTTAGCATGTGCCCTTCCCAGACAAAGTATCCTGTGCATACTTCTGGGAGTTACAGCCTTTGAATACCAAACTCTTTCCACAATTCATGCAAGTACTGACCTGGAACGCCTAAACCCTGTCATGCCAGAGCGGGAGGCTTCCTCAATGAGAGGTGTTACAATCTTCTCTGTCATGTCAGTCAGCACAGTGAAAGTGGGCTCCACAATGAAATCAATAAAGCCTGAAAGAGAAACACAGTGCAACCAAATGCAATAGGATTAGCTATACACATGTAACCATACCTACCAAGATGGATGGATAGATACTAGAGGAGGGCACAGACTGAATTACGAACCAAAGTTCATCACAAACCAGGCAAGTTCATGATTTGCAAACTGGTGGTTCATGGGAGCTCATTTCTCACAAACGGTGACGAATTTTAACCTGGTTTGTTTGGTTCGTATTTCGGTTCATCACTGGAGATGGCCTGGCGCTGATCAATCAGTTTCCTAGGCAATAAGGGAGACCTTCTGCTGACCTAGAAGTGACGTTTTCACAAACTGAACGAACTGGTTTGTGAACCAGAGCAAGATCGTGAAAGTTCATGGATTATGAACCGTTCATGAACTGGATGAACCATGAACTGAACGAACTACCATTTTTTTGGTTCATGCCCACATCTAATAGATACATACTGCAGCATGTTTAAAAAGTCAGAGATTTACATCCTGGATAGGCATTACCAGGCTATTGTAAGGTAATTCCTTAAAAGTTGGAAATACCAAATGTTGCAATTTAGCACATGGCAGATGGGTTTTACTGTGTGGGTTTGCCAGGAGCCTGAGCCAAATGCCTGGTACAGTTGGTTATGACCCAGCTTGAAGGATGAAATCTATGGAAGAACTATAATAATCAAACTCTGATCAGACTTCTCAAGTCATTGATGTGCAAACATGTTCCCTTGAATGTTCCTACTTCAAAGTTTGCCTTTGATTCACCAGGAATAATAGTCAAGACAGTCTTTCATGTATTTTTCCTCAAATCAAAATTTATGTTTAATTATTAAATTGTTTGGGATGAATAATTATGATATAGAGAACAAAAATTAGTTCCTAAGAAACAGTATCAAAAGAATGTCTCTAGCAGTTTATGGTGTAGATTTCAGGGAAGTCAGATTGGATGCTAATTTTTATGTATTTCTCATTGTTTGTAGAGCCAATTAAACATACAGGGTACTATATTACAGAAATGTCAAGAGAAGCACCATTCTCAATAAAAACATGATCACTAATGTCAGATGTAATTATGATTGCACATAATCCACTTATTGCATTTAGTTTACATGGGCCACAGAGCACACTAGTTAGGATTTATTATTTTTTTTCCTTTTATGCCAGGAAATGATTGATTCAACAATTCTCTCCTCTGTTTTGTCGATAACCTGTAATAAAGCTTGCACTTTAAGTTCCATTCTGGCTCACCTGTTCACAGAAATTTTCAAAAAGGCTTGAATATGTTCATTCTAAGAAGACATTCAGAGTCACTTCAAACATTGTGGTTTGGACCCTTTTCCTTCCAATGAACTGAAAGTTTATATCCCACTATTCTGCCTGATCAGAGATTTCAAGGCAACTAGCCTATGATTCATCTGCTAAGCCTTCCTTCACGGAAAAAAGACTTCCTCCAATGAAGAATGACTATTTCTGATAAAGAAAAACCTTTACTGAAGGAAGTCTTCAGTACTGGAACGTGAGTCATGAGGCAAGACTGGCTGAATGCCTCATACTCTCTGGAGATGTGCAAAGAGGTCTTCCAGGAGTTCCTGAGGTAATCTCATCCATACCCTTCTGAATCTTCCCCCTTCCTAATAAAAATTATTCAGGGACCTGGTAATGCTTCCCTTCTGCTAATTTGCAGGTCATCGAACTT
Source organism: Eublepharis macularius (assembly GCF_028583425.1). NCBI lineage: Eukaryota > Metazoa > Chordata > Lepidosauria > Squamata > Eublepharidae > Eublepharis > Eublepharis macularius. The sequence continues at coordinate 28,283,337 of NC_072800.1, read as the reverse complement.
TTTTTTGGCCCATAATTCTGCCCAAATATGCTCAGTCAAGCCTTTCCCAATTTATTGTCTCACCTCTGGAGACAGCCATTAAGCTATTGTTTTGGGGACAGAAGCTGCGATCTTGCCCGAGGGTATGTTTTACAGTATAACTGAGCTGCCCTCAGCCTCAACTGTGTTTTCCTGGGATCCTAGGCACACCCTCAGACGCATGTATGAGCCTTCTCATTCCTGCAGCAAAGTGCTGGTGGCTCAAACTTCTACTCTCTCTGGACATCCTCTATCTTTCCTAGACTGGTACATATCACCCTCCCCTGAATCTTTCTCTTCCTCTTCCTCATTGATTTCCTAATTAGCCTTGTGTATGTGGTATGTAGGGTTGTGGGGTTCTGCTGGGCGAAATCTTATCTCCCATGTTATTCAACCTCTATGTAAAACCTTTAGCAGAACTCATTCACAGCTATGGAGTTGGATGTCATCAATATGCAGACAACACCCAGCTCTATATCTCGCTATCCAGGTCCCCGCAGGATGCGGTAGAAATCCTAGATCGTTGCCTGACAGCCATGGTGAAATGGCTGAAAAATAACACATTGAAATTGAACCCAAACAACTGAAAAATGACACATTGAATTTGAACCCAAACAAGACTGAAGTGATGCTTGTTGGAAAGGCATAGATCTTGAAGGACACTGTACTCCCCACTTTCAATGGAGTTTGTCTGACCCTTGCAGACTCAGTTAAGAGCCTAGCGGTTATACTGGATCCAACACTACAACTAGAAAAAATAAGTTAAGGCAGCTGCAAAAAATGCTTTTTACAATCTCACTCTAGCCTGGAAGATGGCTTCTCGACATGGCAATGGCCTCCTGGATCCATGCTATGATAACATCAAAACTTGACTATTGTAATTCACTATACATTGGTCTCCCATCTAAGTTAACTAGGAGGCTCCAATTAGTGCAAAATGCTGCAGCTTAACTGTTAGCAGGACCGAGCAGAAGCATGAACATCAGTCCCATCCCATAGTCACTCTATTAGCTACCTACCAGTTATCGCTCTCAATTCAAAGTATTGGTTATCACATACAAAGCTCTTCACGGCCTTGGTCCAGCATACCTATGGGAACGCCTCCCTCCCTGTGTCACTCCACAGCAGCTTCGTTCATCTGAACAGGGTCTCTTGCAGGTGTCAGCCTGCACATGGGCGAAATCAACAGCAGCCCATACATGGGCATTCTCTGTGGTGGCCCCTACCCTGTGGAACGGCCTGTCTGAGGAGGTCAGGAGAGCCCCCACACTCCTGGCTTTCCACAAACGATGCAAAACCAAATTATTCAAATAGGCTTTTTTACTCAGATAGGAGGGTGGTATTGTAGGGAGGGGGTCTCAGATGTTTCACTGAGTTAGGAACCATAAATTTTACCACTATGTTGCCTTATATACTATCTGTTGCTTTAAATATGTACTCATATGTTCTACCTGTGCTTCATGTTGTCTGTCAGTCGTAGAATTGATTATGTTCTGTTTCAGCAATTCTTTAACTCCATATTGGATCCTTGCTAATGCTATGTCTTTGTAAACTTGTATTTATTTACCCTATGACATTGTTTATGGAAATGTCTTTGACACTGTATGGAAATGCCTGCCCTTGTCCTTGCTACTGATTGTACTAATTTCACACTATGTAATCCGCCTTGAGTCTCAATGAGAAAGATGGACTATAAATGACATAAATAAATAAATAAAATTAATGTATATTTTGTGTACAACTGCTCTTTTACTGCTCCTTTAATAAAAACATTTCCTTTTAAACACCTGCATGCTTATTAGAGAGTCCTCTAAGGGAATGATCCTGGAATACACTGGTGGAGATCCTGTTAGTTACTCCCTCTTACTGCTTCTCCCTGTATTCTAATTTCCCCAACTCACAAGGAGACCCCCACTCTTTAGGGTAACACTGGCAATCTTACTGATACTAAATGTGGTGGTTCCTTTTAGTCACTATGACTAGTAGATGGACCATTATCACTTATAGGAAAGGACGATGGAAAGAACATCTGTTCTTAGGGTAGAAATACATGTTACAAGGATCCAGAGATGCTCAAGTGAACCTCATTTCATGAACCTCATTTCCAACTTTCCATGCATTCGGTCCCACAGTCGCGCTTCAGTTTGCTCCACATGAATACATTCATGTGCTCCATATCAGTTTCTCCTCAACTGCTAAAAATATCCCATTTTCCCCTTTCACCCCCATTCATTAAAATACAGATCTTGATACTTTCTCACACCTTAAAGAAATGCAAATTGGCAAGTCAAAGGAGCCTACAGTACTTGTTCTCATAGCAAAAGCAGAGATGAATTGGTGCTTTGCCCTCTGGAATCACTTGAAGATGTGATCACACAAAGGGAGCTCCCCTGAGAGTGGCATTCATGTTTGCTGAGCAAGAACAGCTTGCACATGAATTGAGGACTACACATAAAATCCTGCACTTGAGCATTCCCAAATAATTCACAACATGTATTTACACTCTCTGAAGCAGACTTCAGATATTTGAAAGTGGAAAATATGGAGTGGCCCATAAAACAATAAGGGATGCCAGAGGTGTGGTTCTGGGGTGATAGACCTGTATTTCCATCCAATTTCCCAACAGAATACAGGGCCCTAATTATTAACCCAGAGACATCTCCATGTGAAATAAACTCCATTTGATTATCAATATGTTTGGAAACGGCAGGCTTCTTCTTCCTTGCCAGGCAAAGGGCAAAAATGAAAGCATGTCACTACACTTATCAACGGAAAGAGTCATGGATGACAACAAGGAGCAACAGTCTCCAATCAAACAAGCCTCCTACAGCCTCAGACAGAAGGGAAAGCTTTGACATCTTCAAAGCCTCCTGCTGAGCAAGAGAGGAAAACTTGGCTGGGTGTTCGGCTGCCATTTGCCTGGTTGACTTGATTAGAAAGGTAGGAGCTGGCTTTCAGAGACAGGCAACAGACTCATGGCAAAAACCTTCTTTAGAAAAGATAATAGCCTTGGCTGCTAACATTGTTGATTTCACCAGGAACACAACATAATGAAGAACTCGTTCAGTGAAAGGTTTCCATCAAGTTCTTTTGGTTTTTTTTTAAACAAGCTTTTCTGAGTTTTTTTTTAAAGTACCAGCATGTTTAAAGTGCAGCACCCCAAAGGCATTTTCTACTCGGCATAGATGGAAACGTTGAGGTATGATTAATGCAAATCATTGTTTAAAACCCACTCCAAACCATGTTTTCACTTCAAACTTATTCTCGTTTGCAGCCACAGCTTAGATATTTAGCTGTAATGTGTAACCATGGTGAAAGAAAACAAGCCTGCTTAAGTGTCATTTCTGCAAAGGATGTTTAATTCATTTGTGGTTTAAAATCTAGCAGAGGGCTAAGCTTCTGTCAAATCTACCCGAGCCCCATCCATGTGGAATTTTGAAATATCTTGCTAGACAGGCACTGGGGGAGAAACATTATATTGTAATGAATGATTCAAGGGTGTGACCAGGATTGGAATGTCCTGGGTTCAAACCCCTATTCTTCTGACATGAAACTGAATGGGTGACCCTAGCCAGTCACTCTCAGGGCCAAGCTACACATGACGAATGACACTTGAATGGCAAGTGTATTTCTCCCTGTTCACTTGCCCTCCACTCAATCCACTTGCCATTCAAGTGTCATTCGTCATGTGTAGCTTGGCCCTCAGTGTAAGTTACCTTCAAGGGTTGTTGCGAGTGTAAAATGGGGAGGGGGAGAACTATGGACACTGCCCAGAACCCCTAGAAGGAAGGATGGGATAGAAAAGGCTATAGGAGATATGATACAGATAATATGAGATAGCTGTAAAACATTTAGAATTGATGGCTGCAACAGTGCAATGTGCCCACATATAACCAAAACTCAGGTTCTTTTTGACTTGCCATATTTTTCGCTTTGATCATTGTAGAGTAGATGGCATTTTTACAATAACTTCCCCCTCTAGCATTACCAGTGTACAGTATTCTTTATAAGAAAATTAATCAACGACACTTCTCTAGAACATTGCTACTGATGTAAGAAAATGAACAAGAGGAGAATATTCTTCCACAGTTTTGAGCGGGGGGAAACCTTTATATCTGGGCATAGCAATGAAAAAAATGATGGCTCTTGATTTAATCACAAAGTCGCTATATGAAGACATTAAGCAATTTCTAGAGTGTGGCAGACTGAGAAATGAAAATTGTTGTAATGTTTGAAACATTAGATTTACAGAGAGAATGCAATTATTAATGCCAGTTAGGCAAAGGAAGTTTCCGCAAATTACATCCAATGCTTTCACAGCTCAGAACTGTATAAATCAGTCCGTAGTACTGGCTGAGAGCTTGGTTTGCTTGCTTAAATTGTCTTTGCTAACAGTGTAATTCACTTTCAATTTCACAAATGGTTTGTTCAATAAAAGAGAAGAACACATCTGGTAATTTTGGCCAGGGATATTTTTAATGGAATACATTTTCCTCTCTCCTAGATATAGGGAGCTCTGACTTGGATAGCCCAAGCATGCCTGATCTCATCAGATCTTAGAAGCTAAGCAGAGTTGGCCTTAGATAGTAGTTGGATAAGAAACCTCCAGTAAAGATCAGGGTTGCAGAGATAAGCAATGGCAAACCACCTCTGTTAGTCTCCTGCTTTGAAAACCCCCGCAGGGGTCAACATAAGTCAGTTATGATTTCACAGCACTCTCTACCACCACCGCAGATATAGGGAGATGCTTAATTTCAAACCCCTGGACCAAGTACCCTTGGTGTTGTCTGTTCTTATTGCCATCTTATTGCCTCTCCAAGATCTCAGGACCCACACACTCCTTTTAATTGGAAAGGTCAGAGATTGAACCTGGGACTGTAACCAACTATGCCAATTGTGGCTGTATCAGTAGCTGCCTGCTCCAAAATGTAATCTGGGTATTTTCCATTTGGAAGACACAGTTTATGCTCTCTTTCCTCATGCTGTTATAGGATTTTAATGTGAGAGACCTGGAAAATGGACAGTGGCTAACGTAGTAACAACAACAACATTCAATTTATATACCACTCTTCAGGACAACTTAACACCCACTCAGAGTGGTTTACAAAGTATGTTATTGTTATTCCCACAATGAAACATCCTGTGAGGTGGATGGGGCTGAGAGAGCTAGAAGCTGTGACTGACCCAAGGTCACCCAGCTGGCTTCAAGTGGAGGAGTGAGGACTCAAACTCGGTTCTCCAGATTAGAGTCCTGCGCTCTTAACCGGTACTCAAAACTGGCTCTCATACTTATTTAGAAATGTATACACTGCTCTCAAACTAAAACATCACAACATGAAAATCATAAAAACAATAACAAACATAAAATTGTCAATATTAAAAAGAAGGGCATAAAAACAGAACAAAACAATCTTCAGAAGCTTAAAATGGTATCCATAAAGAGCCCTCAGGCTAGGAGCAACAGCAGGCCATGAAAACAAATGCTAAAAAGATAGCGTTACCCTGAAGAAAACAAATAATTGAAGCTGAACTGTCGTTGCTGGATGTAGACGCTATATGTTCATTATAAAACCATAGCTCCAGAGATATCTACAAAGGACACCTCCCCCAGCCCCCGCCTGTATAAATTTAGTCTTATTCGATATACTTACCTACTTGGGACTGAGGAACCATAGTGGATTTGCGATCGCACAAAGGGGAAAAAGGAAGCCCTAGTTCTGCTTCTTTGTCTCCCTGGGGAATAAAAGGAACCAAGAAACAAGCAGGTTAGGACAAAGCAAGAATGCAGGTTCCAGTCATTTCCTCATGACTAGCATAGAAAACATTTTCTGCTATATTTTGACTTCAGCCACCATTACTCTGTTATTTTTTCCTATTTATTTATGTTATTGTCATGTATGCCAGCATACCTGCCATGACTGTGTTCTGCATTTTATAATGGTCAATGCTGCATGGTTCTGGTTACCTGAATTGCATGCTGTAACTCTGTGTACTCATCTGAGAGTGAGAGCCAGTGGGCCCCCATTATCTGTTGCAAAAATGTGCTTTCACTTTTCACAGCAAAGTGGCCTTGAAGGAGCTGTTAGCAGCAAACATTGTAGCTTTTCCAAAGACAGATTTTCTTTGTATTTCATGTAGTCTACTTTGTTCCCATGTAATCTCTTTGGGGTTTCGCACCAGAATGCAAATGGACCCAGGAGGGCGGGAAGTTTTCCTATGTATAATAGCCAGACCTTTGTTTGAATTGTCACTTCTGCCAATTTCTGCACCTTTGGGTGAACATCTGTACTGAACGGATCTCAATAAAGCTGCTTCAGCTGGAACACCTGTGTGTTAACTGTGGAGAGCTTGAGGGACCTAACTGCCAGGGACTGACAGTTATAGTCCGTCTTTCTTCCCTGTGGGCTCTCCTGTAATCCCAGAGAGCAACTTCAGGTGTTACCTATATGGGACTTTGTTTTTTCCTTTGGAGCATCAGATGCTGTGACAACTATGATCAACTCTTCTTGATGCAGTGACTGAAACCACCTATGTTACAGCACTTCAGTTTTCTTTCAGGGAAAGCAATTTTGATTATTTCCTTCCTTCCACTGCAGACATTCACTATGTTGTTCCTGAGGATCCACTGACCTCCATGGACAAGACTGGGGTGGGGCGCAGTGGGCTGCTGCAGTTTTTTGTTTGTTTTTGTTTTTTTAATAAAATTTTTATTGGAATTAGAATCATATAATTTCACATTACAATCAATTCCCGTTTCCCAATTTCTAACCCCCTCCCTTTCCCCCCTTTTTTGTAGACTTCCAACAGTTTTCCAACCCTTTGTCCCTTTTCCCTTACTCATTTTAAATTCATCTATCTAACAAACATATACTTTCCCTTTAATCTAAGCAATCATTCTTTAACTTCTTCCATATTAGACAAACAATTTGTCCCTTTTTTACATAATTTCATAATTTCCTGGTTTCAAATATTTCTATAAACCATATACCATATAAACCATATAATCCATGCATTCATATAAGTCAACCAATTTAACTTATATTCCGTATATTACTTTTTTTTTTACCTATCTTGTCTTCATTCTACTTTAGTTATATTTAATTGTATTATTTATTTCCTCTTTCTTTAATTATACATCTATATAACTATCCTCAAAAGTTGTCAATCAATTTGATCCATATATTTCTTCAGGTAGGCTTATTCAGTTTAACATGTTACACGTTTATACCAGAAACAATATTAATTAGTCAGTCCTTATAGTTAATTATTTTCTATCCATTTTCTATATATTTTTCTATATATAACAATCTAGCAAAATAGCTGCTTAGACATTTTCATTTCTCTCTCTACCCTCCGGTAAAGTCACCCCCCTCTACATTTTGTCATATTTCAGTAGTTCTCAAACTGCCACAGTTCTCTTCCCACCTCCCATTTCTTCAACACATATTGCTTCAGCTTCTCCCACTCTGTGTTAAACTGTCCTGGGTCCAGATTTCTCAATTTTCTTGTCATTTTGTCCATTTCGGCCATATACAGCAATTTGTAAGTCCAGTCCTCAATAGTTGGCACTTCTTGTACTTTCCATTTTTGCGCATACAAAAGTCTGGCCGCTGCTGTCATGTAAAATAACAATGTTCTATATTGGGCTGGAATGTTCTCCATTCCCAAATTCAGTAGCAGGAGTTCTGGGTTCTTATTAATTTGAAATTGTAAAATCTCACTTATTACTTTTATTATTTCTCCCCAGTACTGCCTAGCTACCTCACACGTCCACCACATATGATACAGAGAGCCCTCATGTTTTTTACATTTCCAGCATTTGTTAGAAGTATTCAGATTTCCTAGCGCAATCTTCTTTGGTGTCATGTACCAACGATAGATCATTTTGTAAATGTTCTCTTTTATATTTCATTGTATATATTATATTCTTGAGACTGTTTCACTTGATTGATTTTTTTGTAGTTAGTGTTCACGGTGCATCTTTAAGACTAACCAACTTTATTGTAGCATACGTTTTCGAGAACCACAGCTCTCTTTGTCAGATGCATGGAGGGTATGAAGAAATTAGCCAGAGATATATAGGTGGTATGGGGAGGAGGGGACAGAGAAAGAGAGAAATCTCTTCAAAACAAGTCCTTTGTGTGGCAAAAAAACCTTTAAAAGAAAGGGGTTTCTTTCTATTATTATTGGTTTTTATTTTGCAACAGAGGAATATGTTTTTCTTAGAATCCCTTAATCTTGGGTCTCTCAGAAGAGTATACCTATCTTTAGAAGCGTAGAATTACTGTAATATTATTCATAAAGCATGCAAATGGGAAAATATACATACTGCAATAATTGCTGTAAAAAGTTAGATGTGTGGATGTTATTGAGTTCTTGTGGGTAAGTGAATATTATTAAATATAGATGTCTATTTAACTGTTGCATATCTGCAGCTTCATCGTATTACAATAAAAATTCTTACTCTGATTGCATATTTTTCATTTGACCTGCTGAATATGAGCTCAGTACCATGAAATGATGTTTAGCCTAAGTTAGTGTGGGCTATCTATGTGTCTGTCTGTCTGTCTGTCTGTCTGTCTGTCTGTCTGTCTGTCTGTCTGTCTGTCTGTCTGTCTGTCTGTCTGTCTGTCTGTCATACATACATACATACATACATACATACATACATACATACATACATATATACTTGGGGACCCAAAGCAGCTTACATCATTCTCTCCTCCATTTCTCCCCTTCAAAACAGACCTGTGAGGCAGGTTAGGGTAAGAGCATGTGACTGGCCCAAGGTCACCAGCAAGCTTCCATGGCAAAGTGGGGAATCGAAACTGGGTCTCCCAGATCCTAGTCCATCACTCTAGCCACTACACCACAACGGTCCTACATAATCAAATTCAATGTAATCAAAAGCATTCCCCAATAGGAACTATCTAAAATGAAAATGACAGATGGCTGAAAATATCTATCTAATAAAATAATGCATTAAAATCTGTAATTAAAGAGCTGCTGCTTAGTCAGCTGAAGCTCCCTATAGACAAGGAGCCTTGTTCTAAATAAATAGATGCCAGCATCAAGCAGGAGAAATTCCATGCACTTAATGGGATTAAGCCAAGGAATAGCCACTATATTACACATTCACAAAAAACACCATCTGCATCACAACTGATGATCACACAGGCCATATATAAATTATCTACCATATAGTTCTGCATAATTCAATGAATATTTTCCTCTAGAAGAATAGTATCTCAAGATAAGTCCTGAATAATAAAGTTAGTTGGACATAAAAGGTATTTCCTGCTCAGTGACGCTTGGAAGGTCAGCAGCAGAGTGCTTGTTTACCCAAGTCAAGTTCTGGAGATAAAAAGCTTTTTCTGCATAAATCAGACATCATATGGATCGTCATCACACGGCCCCTTATTTCGTCAGTTTTGCGCTAGAAATCGTTTCCTCTGTTATCATTATCAGAATGGATTCTCCCATCTTTTGACGACTGCTTGCGCTTCCAGTCGGTCACATTAACAGGGGAAAGCGCAATTTGACAGGCAGTCAAAGTGCCTCTGGAAATGGGGCCAAAAAATCCCGCCTCCTTTAAAAAAAATTTTTCCCACATATTTGTGCTATATTGCACTTCTGTTATACCAATGTTGTGCTGTGCCAAAGTTATATATATAACTTTGAGGCTTAATTGTGGGTCATGCTGGGGCTTGTGGGAGTGTGGGGCGAGAGAATCCAAGTTAGGTGGGACAGATGATCGGGGAAGTGAGTGCTTTGGCGTTGCAAAGTGTTCACAGTCAATCCAGGGCATTCACATGGAATCGGATAAGGACGACATAAAGAGTCACAAAGCGTGATTTGGGGAGAATGGCGAAATCGCAACAGAACCGGAATAAGGTGAGCATTCAGCGGGAGATGACGCTAGTTTGGTGCTAAATTTATGGCCGTGTGACAATGGCCTTGGTGTTTCTGTTTGCTACAATTTCTTGTTGACTACCATGGGTTGCCAAGCTGGAAAACTGAATGTTTCTATGATATTGTGAACTTAACAATAGAGGCCCAGCCACAACAATGGACAGAATATCTACTCACCAAGGTTAGCTCCAAGAAAAACATTAAACCAAAGTTGGTCTATTTGCATTAGCTGCTTGGAACCAGACTCTGTTCAAAATTAATTGTGACCCCTCTCAGTTATATGAGCCTCCCTGCTCTCTCAAATCTGCCAGACAGGCTGTGCTCTGTGTTCTTTCTCTGTATGAACTGAAGGTTTTTTCGTGTGGTAAATCTCCTCAGGACTTAAAACAAGTCCAGCAGGTGTAATGCCAGGATGGCTGGAATAAATTGGTCCTTAGAAAAATGTTAGGTTCACTAGACTAGGAACATGCATAATTTGTTAAAACATCCATGGAAGATTTCTCATAATGTTCTATCAGGAATCATGAGAAAAGTACTGTTCTATATTTTTCATTGTGCTCCTAGTTTATTATCTGATTTATCATGAAGATGGTCACATGGTTGGTGGAAGAGTGAGTGAAAACTGCCCTGGAGGAATATAGGCATCACCCATAAATACTTCATACAATTGTCAGGTCAATGAAGGCAGTACGACTCTACATAAAATACTACAACGGAATCAGTATTCCAGATGCTACCAGGCATAAAAGTGAACCATTGTTCTAACTGTATTGCAAAAAAAACACCCCACATATGTTCATTGTACTTCTCCTAGTGTTTGTCTCTTTTCTACAAACACAAGAGGGAGAAAGACTATAGGCAATTGTCACTCCATCTCTTCCTTCTTTTTCCAACCACTTCATCACTCAGCAAACATGCAAAGCAGTTTGTCAAGTTGTCCTAGTTACCTGTCTGAAGAACTCCTCTAGCAATGACATGGTCCAGCGATGATGGAGATCCCATGCCTTGGCGGGATGACTGATATCTGCAGTGTGCAACATCAGTGATAAGGCTTTCGGTTTGTCAATTCTGCAAGTCCAAACAAGGAAACAAATTAATTGTCTGCACCATTAGATGGGAAAGAGACTGCTAGGCAAAGAAATGAAGCTATCATAACCTTTCACACAGAGACTGACTTGCAGGCTTAGAGAAGTTGACAACTATAAAAGTTTAACTTAGCTTCCTTGATGAGAAGGTGATAGGAGATGTGTCAGAGTATTAAATGAACCGGAGTTCAGACCTTTTGCTTTGCTAGATTTTGTCTATGTGCACAACTGAGTTTGGCTTTGATAGTTTTGGTGTGAATTTCTCCTTGTAGATTGTGGCTTGGATCCAGCCTGCTGAGCAGTGGATGATAATAAAAGAAGGAAATAGGGGTCTTCTTTGGCTGCTCAAAAAGGCGATGCTGAGAAACACGGGACCAGCATGTGCAAAAGCTGTGTGTGATGGGGCCTGTAGAAAGGAGGGAACTGGGTGAGAGTGAGTGAAAAAAGCTGGCTGGATCCAATCATGTGTTTATGGCTGCTTCCACAAACACTGGATAATGCACTTTCAATACTCTTTAATGATCATTTGGAACTGGGTTTTCATGTGTGAAACACAAAATCCACAAGAGGCTGATTTGATCCACTTTATGTTTCAGTCTTACTTAGGTGTCCCAGAAGGGTTGGGAGAAACATGGGCTTACAAATATTTCATATAAATAAACAAAATAGGGAGCATTTACAATGTAAATTTAAGCCACCTTTAAATCAAGTAATGGCTTCTAAAGAGAAACTCTGAGAAGCATAGTCTGCAATGCTTGGTTCAGATATCACTGTGAATGAGTTCTGTGATCATGCACTCCCTCCTCCCCTCATGTGCTCCAAATTTCTCCCTTGCTTCCATGGTTTGAAAAAAAGTATGGTTACTGCAAATCATGAATCAGAAGCACTTTGAAGGTGGTTTCCATTCAATTCCATTACTAATTTGCAGTTATCCCAGTTTGACCAATCCAGACATCATTGTAAACAAGTGTTGCCTGATTCAGACATAGCAGTGAAAGATAGCTATTACACTCGAGGAATCTAGGGAGGGTACCAGAACATGTGAGGAGGAAGAAAGAGGAGTGTATGTGTGTGTAAGCACAAAGTCTGTTCACCTTAATATTTGGACTGGGTGTATTGGAGAAAAAGTATTAACAGATCCCTGAGCTACATTTGTCTTGAAGGGAAATAATAGTTAAACCAATGTGGGTTAGCCATATAAGTAAGAATTCACTTAATTACTTCTACAGCTAGAAAATCAAAAGGATCCTGAAGCGCCATATGTATAGTCAAGATTTCATTCCACAGGTGACACATTCCCTCTCAGCTGATGTGTAACTACAACCTTGTTATTAACAATCCCGATGATATGTCACTTTTGACCTTCAGCCTTGTGCTTTGATCTTGTATTTGCCTCTTCTAACATCATCTCTATAATAACAGCAGCATAACCTTTCTATCATAACCTTCAGTCCCATCCCAGTTGTGAACTTCAGTATTTCTTTACTCAATTAATTTCTATCCAACCTTCCAGCCACTGTGGAATCCCAAGTGGGATTTTTTTTCTCTGTGAGGGACAAAGTGTTCTTCTCGGAGGTGGAGGACAGAAAAATGAATGGTCATAAAAAGCAGCTTTAGATGAGTTCATGACAACCTAACATGGTTGGCCTTATGAATACACAAAGTCACTTTGCAATGAGTCAGAACATTGGCGCATCTAACTTGTTATCTTCTGCTCTGACATCAGCAGAAGGTCTCCAGTGTCTCTGGTGGAGAAATACCTTCTTCAATGCTGCTAATAAATGTAGGGGACAGGGACGAGCCCCTGGGACCTTCTGTATAGAAAATGTATGCCCCACACTAGTCCCTTCCCTACGCCATACCTTCCATCACACTGCTCTAACTTGTCATATGGTTTGAGTTTCATGATTTTTCATGTTCTGTCTCTGCCTTGAGAACCCTCAAGGGTGATATGACAGAAAGGCATATTCTGTATCAAAAGGTACTGCTTCTCACAGCCTACCCTTTTAAACTATAATTGGTTTCAACAGGTGAGAACTAGTTATAGATTTCCATGCAAATGCTGAGTTGCTGAATCGAGTTCTGGGTGGAGCTCCTATTTCCTAACAGGCCCCACAATTCCCCCAAGAATAAACTACAACTACTAAGGAAGAATGAAGCAGATGTATTCCTGGAAGAAAGGAAATAATCCTTTTCTTTCTCTTCTACCCCTATCTCATCTAATCTAAAACTGGAGGCTGTCTTTCAGCATTGGGAAGAAACACTGCTGATGGCTTTAATGCCTCATCTTTGCCATAGACACAAAGATCCAGGCCATAGGATGGGGGAAAAGTTTTTTCTGTCTCGGTCCTATCCATGCTGGAGTAATAACAACCTTTCTTTGATAAAAATGCAACGATTTGGTTTCCTTTTATCAATGCTACACTGGTTTAGACGCTTTGCTCCTCTGAAACTAAGCATGTGCGTGTGTGAATTCAATCAATGTGAACAGAAATAGGCACAGGCATCAAAATGCTGGGTCCCCCCCTAGAGAGATGTTTGTGAAGCTTGTTTAATGAAGTGGCAAAGTACCAGCTGTAATACAGCCCTTCACAGCACAGTATCACAAGGTGACTCACCCTTCTGGCTGCTGCAATGCATTCTTCATGGCTTTGATTTGCTGGAAGTGACAGGACATATCTGTAGCCAGCACCATCTCAATCACCAGAGTTCTGAATTCCCTTTTGGGTAGATATCAAATCAAGGCAGGGGAGGGTGGAGAGAAAGGGTCAGAAACATGTAAGAAATACATTTTTTTCCTAGGTCCCTCTATCAACAAATTATTTATGACATTCTTACTGTACAAGCCAGTGTGCGTCATTGAGCACTTCACATTATCAGGTTTTTTAACAGTGCTTAAGGACTGAGAGGCATATCTGTTGCAAGTAGCAGGCCTGGAATGAGCAACTTAGTCAGCTGATGTTGCCTTGCTTGCAAAGAGATAACCTTCTACTTCTCAGAAAAGGGTATCCGAATATTTGTCTTCTATGAAATGTAAAGTTTCAGCATCAATGTGATACTAGGGAGGCTAAAATTGCTTATTCTGGTAGCATTCCAGGAAACCAGATCCCTATATAATATATATCGCGTGCACACACACACAGAGCTGAATCCATGTCCCAGTAGAGAGTATAATGGTTGCTAACTCCCCATGCAAAGAGAGCCCCATTTGAGTAAACAATTTTGGCCAGCCTGGTATCATGTTCAAAATCAAGCCACCATTCAGTACTTAGGAACTCTTAGGGCAGAATCTAGTGGAAGCTTGAATTTCATATTACTGTGAATGAAAAACTACACTACAATGAACAGCAAAAAAGCAGAGAATTTGATGGTTGCTTTACCTCAGCCGAGGACCTCAGGAGAGCATTTATGTCTCTCTCCCCACCCTCCACCATTTTATCCTCACAACAACAACTCCTCCTACACAGTACAACCCTCAAACAAGCTACACCCTTCTAATGCATTAGAAGGTTGTAACTGCTCTTAGCACTGCTTTGCCAGTGATCATCATGGCAGCTGTATCTGACGATGGACAGCCAGCCTGACACCCCACCAGATGTATTGGCAGGGGTTTGAACACTGTGGCTGTATGGTTAAAACAAGAGCTGATTGTAATTAAACCCTATGAAGACAGAGGTCCTACATTTGGGCCGCAGGTTGATGGGATTGGAAATTCAGCTCCCAACCCTTGATGGGGTGCTATTGACGCCTGCGGCAACAGTGAGGAATTTGGGTGTGACTCTGGATGCATCACTCGCAACAGAGGCCCAAGTCACAGCAGTTGCCAGATCTGCAGTTTTCCATCTCTGCCAGGTCACGTAGCTTACCCCCTATCACTCCTCCCATGACCTAGCTACGGTGATCCATGCAATGGTTATCTCCAGGCTGGACTACCATGACTCACTCTATGCAGGGCTACCCTTGAGACTCAGAAACTGCAATTGGTTCAGAATGCAGCAGCACATGTCGTTACAGGTACACTGTTTAGAGCACATATACATCAGGTGTTGTGCCACCTGCATTGGCTCCCAGTTGAATTCTGGATCCAGTTCAAGGTCTTGGTTCTGACATTTAAAACCCTTAGAAGACTGGGACCAACATCTCTATGGGACTGTCTCTCTCCACATGTCCCCTGGAGGCCTTTACACTCGGCTGATCAACATTTGTTGGTGGTCTCTGGCCCTAAGGATGTTCACCAGGCCTCAACCAGAGCCAGAGCCTTTTTGGCTCTGGCGCCGGCTGGGTAGAATGCTCTCCCTGTCAAGATCCAGACCCTGCAGAACCTGTTGCAGTTCTGCCAGGTTTGTAAAACAGAGATTTTCCACCAAGCCTATGGCTGCAGCTGAGGCGATGGCAAATTGTCCTACTGGCCACTCTGGTTCTGGTTCTGTTCTGCCTTCTGCTGCTTTAGATCTTGGCAGATCCCTACCCACTCATCTGACCCACAGTGCTTTGAGTGCTTTATTTGATTTGTATGCCAGACATCATACTTGGGACTAGTATTGTTTATATTGTATATTTATTAATTTTGATTTATATATGTTTATTTTCTACATTTTTGCATGTGAGTATTGTTATTGTAAACTGCCCTGAGCTGCTTGTGGGGAGGGCAGGCTAAAAAATAAATAAACTAAACCATGTGGGGACTGGAACACCTAGTCCTGTTCTCTAACCACAACACATACAGTCCATCAGTGGTGGAGGACCAAAATGGCTGACAAAACTACAAATGAATATAACAACAACACAAATTTGGGAATGGTTAGTTGTCCCTAGATGACTGCAGCTGTGATAAAGATTAGATTTGTTTCCCAGATATATTCTAAGCAACTTAACATTTCCTAGATGCCTTTTCAATTTTGTATTTGCCAGTAAAGGCTTCTGCCCTGTTTCATTTCATCAACTGCATAGAACACGGGGCTGCCTTTGAAAACTGTCCAGAAATATCATTTGGTCCAAAATGCAGCAGCCAGTCTCAATCACTTGAACTCAATTAATATAATTTCAAGTACATTCATGAACAAAACTACGAAACACGTTCTGACGGGATCCAGAGGAGTTAGCCATGTTAGTCTGTAGTAGCAAAATAGTAAAGACTAGAGATTGCATCTGACAAAGAGAACTGTGGTTCTCAAAAGCTTATGCTATAATAAAGTTGGTTAGTCTTAAAGGAGCTACTGGACTCTTTACTATTCTGATGGGACGTCCTTTCAGCACAATAAAAAAAAAATTCAAAATTTTCATTTTTATCCTCACAGCAACCCTCAGAGGTAGGTTAGGCTGAGAGTTTATAGAAACATTCTAGGTACTTGCATGCTCCAAAACTTAAAAAAAATTATCCGGACCTATCAATTTCAAATATTTGTTCAACTCTGGCACAAATTATAGCTCTTTCATATTTTTGCTTAGTTAAGCAATGCAAATTGCACCAATCTGTAATATATTTATCCATCTATTTATTTACTTACTCCATTTGTATCCTGCCTTTGTCCCCAATGGACAACCAAAGTGGCTGACACCCTCCTTTCCTCCACAACCCTCTAAGGTAGGCTGGGCTGACAGGATGTGGCTGGCTCTGGGTCACCCAGGGAGTTTCCACAGGAGAGTGGAGATTCGAACCTCAGTCTTCCAGATGCTAGTCCGATACTCTAGCAACACGACTGGATAGCATTCTGTACATACAGCTGCAGTACTTGCAATGTTATGGCCAACTACAATAATTATGATTTTAAAATGACTAATAGTATCACTGGTAGACTTCAGCACATGTTGAACATGAGTTGTACCTTCAGTTATCTGCCACCCCAGCATACTGATGCTCCAAATGCCAAGGACCCTCTCACTGATCAGTTGATTGGAGAGGATACTTGCCGCAATCATGCCGACAGAGGCCAAGACTGGCAGGGATTCTTACCTCCAATCATCCTTGGAGAGGTTAGACAAAATGTTCATCTCTTCATCATCTTGCAAAAGGCGAAAAGCTGCACTAAGGTGATGATTTTCCAGCACAGACCGGTCGTTATAAAGAATGGCTGTATCTGACCTATAATGTGAAAGATTCTATATGAATATACATAGATGCTGATGACCCTGCCCCCAAAGAACTGTCCCATTAAAAATGCATCAGGAATCAGCTTGGCATTAAAAATATTACAAAATATTTTACCAAAGTGTCAATTTCTACCCCTTCCATTGCTATGCTATGGGGGAAATAGCCTTCCCTCTTTAGACCATTAGCCAAGCAGTACTCTGTGGGTTAGATCAAATGTTAATCTGTCTATGTGGAAATGTGGCAACTTTCCATATGGCATATGGCAGGATAAGCACTTTTTTCAAGTGCTTATCCTATCTATCAGCCCAATCACACAGAGCAAAAATGTGTTTGGGGTTTGCATACATGCTGATACTTTCGCACTCTCTCACACATAATCCATCCCCCCTCTACCGAATAAAATGAGACTTAGGTCTGAGAAGACATGCTTAGGATAGATCCCATACACTCAGTTTCTTCATGCTTGAAAGGAACCATGAGTTTCAGTTCCTAACAACTATTTGTAACGAAAGATCTGAAATATTCAACCTTCCAAAAAATTTTTATTTGAGAACATTGCAGTCTAAAACTTTTCACTACGAATGGTCTCACCGTGTCTGAATATGAAAGTTGTTGGTAGTTCCAGTGTGCTCGTAGTCATGAATGGCAGCTGCAAAGATCATAGCAAAGATCTCCAGCTCGGTCAACCAGTGCTGAAACAGAGATTGAAGAGCAGTCAGAGAACACATCTTTTTGATCAACATGAGGAGGGATTTCGTTTTCCAAGGAAAGCATCCCCTGTTATCAAAATATTCTGCAGTGCCTTTTTACTCCCGTCTTCATCTATTCCAATTCAGCAACAAATAATGTAGAATACATGAAGCTCCTTAGAGCAACAAGTCACTGGTCCGGCAAGCTCTCTGTGATCTGTTCTGGCAACTGCCCTCCGAGGTCTTGGGTAGAAGCCTTTGCCAGTCTTGCCACCCAGTGATCCTTTTACCTGGATGTGCTGCAGAGCGAATCTGGGATTTTCAACATTCAAATAATATCCTGTACTGGAGCTACGGCTCCCATAGTTAATGGCAGAACTGGAATATGTCTTTTCTGTTCCTGCATTGGCACAGGATAATGGATTAAAAAATAAAGCCGTACAAAAAATAATGAATATCCATGGGGGGGGGCAACAATAGCAAAGAAGTCATCCAACAAAAGAAAAAAGAACACAAAAGGAGAGCCAATCAGTGTCTTTTGCAAGGATTTCATGTACAGGGAGATTTAATTATCTGCTGAAACAGTTTGAATCAAAGCAAAAGATTTGCTGTTTGTGCACAGACGAATGGGAAAAACAAAGATGCATTTCTACATTGCAAATGAAATGAATGTATCTCAAGACAGCAGGAGGACATACAGCAAAAAAAAAAGGAAGAAGCAATTACAATTCCATGTTTCATTTGTCCCTAAAACGATTATTGATTTTGAACAGCATAAAACAAAGATGATATGCTTATTAAAGACAACATCAGCCATGTCCCCCTCCACTCCACGGTCCAGTTTTGCACAAAGACAAGTTGCACAGCGAAGCCCTGGGCTTCGGTAATTACACAGCCCCACTGAAGAAACATTCTATATTTTAAACCTTGAGAATGCCACATGCTTTCTCTCAGCATGGCACACAATCCAGTTAGACTGCAAAACTGGCTTTGAATCAAAAGTATAGGCCTTTCATGCTACCAACTGCGGCATTTCTATATTTGATCATAAAAACTGAACCTCCCTTTACTCTTAATACAGCCCAGACAGGGAAATTATTTTTGCAGAACTCTGCAGCCTTTTCAGTTAAGGAACTCCCATTCACACCCAGCATAAACAGCAGCTCTATCTGACCTTACAGTAAATTAAAACCAAAAATTCTTCTTCTGTGATGAATGGTAATGTGTAGTACTTTCCCCCAAATCCCTGCAAGAGTTTTACTGCTCCGCTATATTACATCTTGCAGTAATTTCTGCTTGACACTGTTAATATCTTTTTAGGAGTGCTCTCAGGAAATTGCGGAGCTTTCATTACATTTTCTAGAGTAGAGGCATGTAACTGGGCCTTACACAGGCAATACTACCCTTTGTGTAGCCTACGGCTTCATAGTTATTACATCAACGAAGGGCTTGATTTTGAGTAAAAAAACTCATGGATTTCATGTCCTAAGGTATTTTTGAATGTGACTCACATTTGGT
Organism: Eublepharis macularius; assembly: GCF_028583425.1. NCBI lineage: Eukaryota > Metazoa > Chordata > Lepidosauria > Squamata > Eublepharidae > Eublepharis > Eublepharis macularius. The sequence continues at coordinate 28,264,024 of NC_072800.1, read as the reverse complement.
TTTCCTCTTAACTATCATTAAACTAGATTTCACCCAGTTAAAGTTACAGACTCTGGAATATACATTTCACAACAATATTTAACATTAGAAGGGGGTTCACATTTTATTGATTAAAAAGTGTCTGGGGGAGGATTATGTAAATATTTGATCCAAAAGGTCCCAACCAATGAATAGTTTCTGTAAGGTTGTCCAGGTTCTGCACTCAGCATTTTTGGGGTTGTGAGTAGGGAGTCTCTTGGGCCATTTACACTAGAGGGCTACCACCGCTTCATGCCTCTTTCCAAGTTTCCACGTGGTGTTTGTATGATTTCATAGCAATGACTTCACAGTTTAGAAGAAAACTGTATTTGCTAAACCTCAGTTTTAAAAAAATGCCTGCAGACAGGGTCAGCAATCCCAGGTGGGGTCTGGAGATCTCCTGGAATTATACCCAATCTCTAGACTACAGAGATCCGTTCTCTTGGAGAAAATGACTGTTTTGGAAGGTGGTGTATATGGCATTATACCCAACTGAGGTCCTTCCCCTTTCCAAACTCCACCCTCCTTAGGCTTTACACCTCAAATCTCCAGGAATTTCCCAGCCTGAAGCTGGCAACCCTACACATAGATCATTGGCAGTCTTTCTTGCTCTGTTAAATATGTTCAAAACTACTATGGGCAACCGATATTAAGTTCACCTGGGATGGGAGCTATAATAATCTAGACTTTCTGGACATTACTATTTATCGGGAGAACAACAGACTGGCCGTGCGCCCCTATAAAAAACCTACGGACCGGTGTTCCTATTTACAATACCAGTCCTTTCACCCGAGGGGTTTAAAGGATAATATTCCTTTGGGACAGTTCTTGCGGCTAAAACGGAATTCTACTGACACACGCTTTTATAGATCTAGTGGCCGTGCTTTAGAAGACAGTTTTGCAGCAAGAGGTTATCCACAGTACATCATCGAACAAGCCAAACGAGCCTCAGATGCCACTGACCGGACTGACTTATTAATACCGAGACACAGGAGGATGGACAGCAAAATTAAATGGGGCTTGGAGTACACGCCATTGGCCCCGAAGATAGTTGCTATCATTAGACAGCACTGGCACATTATCAGTGGCATCAAAGGATGTGAACCGGGGCTGTCAGTTGGTTTTAGACGCACGCGGTCGATTGGAGACATTGTAATGAGATCCGAATTTTCCGGCAGCCCCTGTTCAAGTAATTTGCCATCGGGCCATTTTACATGTGGCTCCTGCAGCGTGTGTAGCCTCATGGTAAAAATAGAACAAATTATCCCTGACCATCGCCCCCACACACATTTCTTTTCGAACTGTAAGTCACATAACGTGATATACGTCATTCAGTGTAAGTGTCCCTTACTGTATATAGGAAGTACCACGCGCCCTTTAAGAGTCAGGATACAAGAACACCTGTCTAGAATTAGGAATTTAGTGTGGGAGGCACCCCTTGTAACCCACTTCTATGAGCAGAAACATCTTTCAAATGACTTCAGAGTCTCGGTAATTGATCTTTTGGACTGCCCTTTCGCTCTGGATCGGACAAAATTGCTGCTACGTTTGGAATCCAAATGGATTTTTGGCTTAAACTCCTTGGCACCAAATGGCTTAAATTCAGAAATTGATTTTTCGTGTTTTTTGTAAGTTTTGGGACCCTTGCAAAGATCCTCCATAGATTTCTGGCCCCTCCTCCTTGTGGAGATTTAATTAGCAGTAGTCCTTTCTTTGTTGCATGTCCGTGAATCACGCTGGTGGAGGAACGGTGGGAGATCTTGTTTTTCGTGCTTGCGACACAATGTAAGTTTTTTTCCTTTGCAATTATGTATTGTGAGTGTCTTATAATTATGAGCAAGTTTGTGGATTGTGTTTTCTTTATTACAGTATGTTCAGTCCGAAAGATCTTACGCCCAGGAGGAAGTGAGGAGTGGTCCTCACGAAACGGGTTAATTACATTTGCCTGCAAACCCCCGTCGGCGCTTTTTCTGTATATACAATTGATTTTATGGACTGTTATTGCAACATTCTGGCGGCACGATCTCCTACCTACCGACTTCTCCTTACTAATTGTAGCATTTGCACTTTAATTCATTGGATTGTTTCCGGACAACTGCAGATTTGTGTATTTTGTAATTAGTATACATTGATTAATGAACGGACGCTGTACTGATGCACTTTTGTAATTCTATGACTTTTTGTATGTATATATGAAATTGTAGCACTTTTGCATTTTATAATATGTAAAATTGAATTACACCTTTTTGGGTTCTGATTGTATTGAGCCTTGGTTTGTTGTGTTATATATCTGTTAAATATGTTGGCTTGCATCCTATGATAACCTTCAGCCAATAGAAGAGAGGGTTGTTCCTAGCGGTGTGTGATTCAGATTTCGGATTCAGGTGAAGTACCCGAATCCAACCCAATTCACAATGATTCAGGATTTGATTCATATTGCTTCAGGAAGCTCCGGGTCAAGGGGTTTAAATGCCCCTTTGTGTGCGAAGCAGCACGGAAAGGGGCATTTAAACCCACGGGAAATACCTGCCAAGCAACTGATCCGGGCCTTTCCTGTTGCCCTCGCAGGCCACTGCAGCGGTGGCAGAGGCAGCATGGGACCTGGAGGAGCCGGCTCCATGCTTCCCTGCCACCCAGCTAGCTGCTGTGGCAGCAGAGGAGCTGGCTTGGGGCTTCTCCGCTGCCCAGCTGACCGCTGCAGAAGCAGAGGAGGAAGCACAGACCCCGCGGGACCCAGCTCCGGGCTTCTCAGCTGCCCAGTTGCCCACTGCAGCAGCAGAGGAGGCAGCGCAGGCCCCGCAGGAGCCGGCACCAGGCTTCTTTGCTGCCCAGCTGGCCACTGCGGCAGCAGAAGAGGTGGCGCAGGCCCCACAGGAGCTGGCTCTGGGCTTCTTTGCTGCCCTGCTTGCTGCTGTGGCAGCGGAGAAAGTGGCACGGGCCCCACAGGAGCCGGCTCCATGCTTCCCCATTGCCCAGCTGGCCACTTCCTGCCTCTCAAATGGCCACTGTGAGGTCCTTCCTGCCCCTCAAATGGCCACTGTTGTCACCATTTGAGGGGCTGGAAAGGCCAAAGGAGCCGGGTCCAGCCCTTCTCACCCCTCAAATGGCTGCCACGGTGGCAGAGGAGGCCTTTCCTGACCCTGAAACAGCTACCATGGCAGACATTTGAGGGGCAGGAAGGGCCAGAGAAGGCAGCTCCAGGCATCCCCATCACCCAGCTGGCCGTTGTGGCAGCGGAGGAGGCAGCCCAAGCCTCGCAGGAGCCAGCTCCACACTTCCCCACAACCCAGCTGGCCACTAGGGCAGCAGACAAGCCGGCGTGGGTCTGGGAGGAGCTGGCTCTGCACTTCCCTGCAGCCCAGCTGGCTGCTGCGGTGGTGGAGGAGCTGACTCTGAGCTGACTCCGAGCTTCCTTGCTGCCCAGCTGGCCACTAAGGCAGTAGAGAAGGCAGTGCAGGCCCCATAGGAGCCAGCTCTAGGCTTCCCCGCTGCCCAGCTGGCCGCGGTGGTGGAGAAGGCGACGCTGGTCCAGAAGCAGCTGGCTCCATGCTTCTCCGCCACCCAGCTGGTCGTCTTCCTGGCTCCACGGCCAGGTAAGTGGGGTTGGGTGGGGTGGGAGTGCAGAGGAGGGGAATGATTGAGGGCCTGAGGGTGAGGGGCTGGGAGAAAGGCAGCCTTCTCCCTCACTTCAGTATGCTCCAAATCTTTACAGAGCATACCGAAGCAATTTAAATACCCGAAGCTGAAGCAGCTTTGGGGGTACTACAGATCATTTTCCTGCTTCGGGTAAACATGAAGCAGAAAAACTGGGTTTTTTCCAGGTGCACACCCCTAGTTGTTACTCATTCACCCCTCCTCTTACAAACCTCCAACTCTTCCTTCCTGCTGTTCCTGGTGTTCTCTTATGTGCAGCTATTTGAGGGGCAGCAGAATAGAAATGCCTTCTGCCAATTGCCTAGTCCATTTCCAAATCCTACACCACAAGGCCAACAATATTTTCTGGAGGACAAACAAGTCAAATTCCTAACACAGATCTAAGTACCATACGGCAATACATAGAGTTTAAGGCAAAGGGGAACAACTTGTATGGGAAAAAGACCTACTCCAGTGCTCTCAAATCCTGGCAGTTGCCATAAATCCCTTGAAATGTTGCCTGTTTTCTGACTACACTGTACACAGCTGGGCATAACAACAATAATAATAACATTTGATTTATATAGCACCCTTCAGGACAACATAATGCCCACTCAGAGCGGTTTTCAAAGTGTGTTATTATGATCCTCCAGACAATCACCTTGTGAGGTAGGTGGAGCTGAGAGAGCTCGGAGAATCTGTGACTGACCCAAGGTCACCCAGCTGGCTTCAAGTGGAGGAGTGGGGAATTAAATCCAGTTCTCCAGATTAGAGACCTGCCGCTTTTCACCACTACACCAGACCAGCTCTTAACCCTTACAATATGCTTTATCCAGAAAGGTCCACATTGTTTTGTCTTGAGAAAATTGATTTATCTACTTACCGCTACACCCGTCTTAAAAAGGAGGTAATGAACCGTCTGTGTGACATCTGCCGCATGCATTAGGTTATGATATGGATTTTTATGTTTACTGTAGCCAACTTCCAGAGCTTCCACAAAGGAGACAAGAGCAGAAATTGGAATCTAAACATAAACAGGGGAGAGGAAATAAAGATGGCCAAACAATAAATATGCCATTTTTAACCTACACCTGAGCCACATCAGAAAAAAACACAAGAGTCAACTGAAAACAGTGAGCAGAGCTCAAAGATGAAGAGGGGAGACAGTAAGCTACTATCCCTGGCAAGGAGCTGCTGGTTGAAATGTGTGTTGGAATGGGGTTGTGGGAATCTCTTTACCCTAGGACTTTGCAAACAGGAAAGTTACAAAGGACAAAGTAGAAGAGCCACCACATCTGGACCACTGGGGGGAGAAGCACTGCCATATTCAATAGTGAGGGCTTCATTCAGTGAAGTCAATAAATGATGCCCATTTTGTTTCACAGAAAACAATTGATTCTTGGTAGGTTAAGACAGTATGAGGGAATACTGTCTACCTAAGTCTTAGTCCTGCTTATCACAGTAACTAATTAAATCAGGGGACAAAGACGTTAAAGCCAGTTTGCCCCTTCATAAAGGTAGTAATAGTATAGACAGAACTGAAACAAAAATTTAGTGATTTTTTTTTCTTTTCCATAAACAAGAAGACAGGAGAGAAGGAAGGAACTGAGACGATTACTGACCTTGAAGCGGCTGATCAAATCATAGCGTGTGAGCAATTCATAGAAAATGAATTTTAGTGCATGGTCCCCACTAGCATCATTCAGTGCAAATACATCAAATGACCACTTGTCTACGTTCTGTAAGTGAAGGGGAAAGGCAGCATTAGCCTGTTTAGCTGCATTTTATTTCTCTCTTCTATTTCAAGAAACATTAGTTTGGTTCAGAATATAGTATGCCGGTGGTTTTAATACTGCCTTTACTGTAAACTGCTTCCCTTGTAAGATCCTATGACAGAATGCACTTTAAAGAATGTTTCCTAAGTGCAGCAATCAGAGAGCTGGAAGGGAAGGAGTTAACAATTGCCTGGAATGAGAGCTTGATAGACAGGCTTTCCTCTCTAATTGGCCAGTTAGGACCAGCCTTCAGGCTGACAATTGGTTGCTAACAGGATTTTGTTTTCAAAGACAGTGTTTGTGAATTTGATAGGAAAGATCAGGTTCCCCTCTGGAGTGAGAGAAAAGGAATCTTTTGCCTTAACTGTAACATCATTGTCCTGAGGAAGAATTTACTAGTTAAGAATTCAAAGTACAAGTGTCAGCACAAACTGAAGCCCATTTACACAGCCACGATAGAACTGGGGGGGGGGGGGGAGGTGTTTTAGGCAAGAGTGATTGGACTCCCTTTCAAGTCAAGTGAAAAAGGGTTATATCATCTTAGGGGAGGAAGATTCATTCTTGCCCAGTTTCTAAAGAGGGGTTGGCTCTGAGGAGGACCCAGGGTCTGTTGTAAAGGGAAAACAGTTCTGAATTAACTTCAGGAAATCTGAGTTATCAAAGGGAACTCTGTGAAGAAACACTGTTGCTGTAACCAAAGCATTAAATAAAACACCTCTCACTGTTAGGAACTAAGAATATAAGAAAATAGGCTTAAAGGAAACTATTTTGCCCATTACTCAAAGAGCATTCTGTTCTACCAACAAAATTTTACCTCAGCACTTTCATTCCCCAACTGCCCTTATTTAATCCCTGCATATTCAATAAAGTTGTTGTTTCTTTTGAACGTTTTGCTGTCTCCAGTGCCATTTCTAACAGAGGAAGAGGGGCTCCTGCTTCTCCCCATCAAGTTTCTGGACTGAGCTAAAAAGCCCACATTATCATGGTGGGACAAACAGACTTTCAAACCACAAATAGACGCACGCTACCTGGGGCTGCTCAGCCAAAGCAGGCAAACTTAGATTTTGGCAGGAAAAATCTGCCTCATAGTGGGGAAGTGAAAGTGTGTGGGGGGGTCTGTCATAGATCCCTGCACCATTTCTCATGGAAAGAGGCTTGTTCATAAGATCTTTTGCATGTTTAAACTAGTTCAGTAATAGAACAAGGAAAGCCTATTATTAAACATGAAAAGTAGACATCCGCTCAAACCCATACATATACTTACCTAATTTTCTAGGATTTTTCAAAGCTCAATTAAAACCCTTCAGTAAAAGTCAGTTTCTACCAGATAATGCTAAAAACTGAACCAGATGCTCTGCTGGGGCCCACAAGCAGAGTATACAAGGAGAAAGCCTTCCACTATTGTCTCCAAGCAACAGGAATTCAGCATTACATTGCCTCTGAACATGAGCATTTCATGCTGATTTTTAAGGTTCATGAGTAAGGGTCAATCACACAGCACAGATAGAATGATTTTCTCCACACTGCCATATTTATTTCTAGAAACAAAGATTTGCAGCGGCACAGTGAAAACTTGTCTGGTTCAAATGAGGGACAAATATCTCATCACAAATTGGCAACTGTATTGTTAGTTGCTTTGAAGGGACTCATAAAAACAGGAGAAATTTTTTAAAAGAAATAAACCACTTCACATGGCATCTGTAATGCGTAAATCAGCTTAGATTTGGGGAACTGGAAGAGCTCATTCAACATGCTTTCGTTTTTAGAAAATCTTTTGCTATGATAACAGGACCATCATCTCAATACATATGGTGACTAGACATGGGCACGAATGGAAAAAAACCCAAACAAGCTATTTGTTGTTCGTTGCCATCCACGAACAATGAACAACGAACAGTAACAAACATGACCCTGTTCACAAACATGTTCGTTGTTCGTTGTTCATTGCCCCTTAAAGATCCCTTTAAACTATCAGCTGGCAGGTGGAAAGGGGAATTCCCCCATGCTGCCTGCCAGCTGATAGTTTAAAGGCCCCTTTCCTGCCACGTGCAAGGGGCAGGGCCCTTTAAACACCCCACAAACTGACCTTCCCAATGTCCAATACCCACCAAATTTGCAGGGGACAGAGTCCTCACTGTCCTCCAAAGACCCCACAAGTTTCAGAGAGATTGCACCCCGGGAAAGGCATGAGCCCTGTGTCTCCCCCCCCTTTGCTGTCATTTTCGCTTCACAGTGGTGAAAACGGAACTGCCTGTTGGAAGGCAGCTACTTTGAGGGGTTACAAACTGACCTTCCCAATGTCAAATACCCACCAAATTTGCAGGGGACATAGTCCTCACTGTCCTCCGAAGACCTCCCAAGTTTCAGAGAGATTGCACCCCGGGAAAGACATGATCCATGGGTCCTTCCCTTTGTTGTTATTTTCTGTTCACAGTAGCAAAACTGGGACTCTCTGCTGGAAGTACTTTGAAGGGTTAAAGCCAGAAGGAAAGCCAGAAGGAGTTCAGACAAAGTTCAGCCCCTGCCGTTGCCAGGGGAATTGATTGAAAGGCCTCAGACTGTCTGGCTTGATGAATGGCTGACGAAGGCAACGAATGAGGCTTGCAACAACCACTTGTTCATTTAGAATGGAGCCTCACGAATGGCTTGTTCGCGAACAGACGAACGGGCTGTTCGTGGGGGTTTTTTGTTCGTAATGCTGTTCGTGCCCATGTCTACTGGTGACTGGCAACTGTATACAAATATCTTCATGCAAATGACAGACTCCACTACACAAAAGTACATTTGTAAGACTTTAAGCAAGCCACAATACTCTTTTTCTGTTTTGGTTGCTGGACATTAAACCTGCTACCTCCTAGAATTTGCACACAAATGGCACATCAAGTGGTGATAGCTGCCAAACCGAACAGTTTGAAAGCAATTAATTTTTGTTTAAAATCATAAACTCAGTCTCTTTTGACATTCAATAGTCAATTGAAAAACTAATTAATTATATTAAGTAGCCATTCAATACATTATCACATGTTTACCTATGATATGCCCAGTGATTTTTAAGTAAATTTTTATTAAATGTTTTAATCAATGAAAATTCAAGTGTAACAAATGGTATAGTGGCATGAAAAAGAGACACTCAATTGGGCTGCAAATCAGACTGACAGGGCAATTTGGGTTAACAGCACTCATGCATTATACATTTGATTATAATAGGACTATCCTAAGTGCAATTTGGTTGTAATTTTTGCAAATGTGTTTTCAGACTAAGCGAAACTCCATTAAGCAGCCAGAAAAACATTATACAAGGAAGAATACACACTGATCTGTTGCCTGATTTGAAAATAACCTTTTGAAACCAGGAGTAGATATACCTCAACAAGCTCTGCAATTTTATTTTGTTGTTTCTACCAAATAATTTTGTTCTCTCCAACAAAGGTGAAAGGTGAAATAAACCACATTGTTCTGTGATAACAGCATTTGACTCTCTGTGATGCCAATACCAGATAGCAGGGCATCCCACCAAGAAAAATGATGAGTTAGAACTCCACAGCGTATGCTAGATTAGTTGCAGTACAAGCTTATCATGAGATTGCAGTCTCCCAAGCTACTCAGCCAGGTCCATTCATTCCAATGGTCATCCACAATTCAGTATGACTTGACGTGGGTACCACATCACACTTTGCAAGGACAAGCACTGTTTCTGGGCAAGAGCCATATATTTAATTTGGTTCTCAGAACTTCATATAATTTATAAACTGAGTGGTTCTTGATATATTTACTCTAAAAGAATCCGCTTGCACATAAGGAATCTATTTGAGGTCTTTGTAGTTGATGGACAGCGCAGCTTTCTTCTCTTTTACACAGTTTTGTTCAGATATGTGTTTGTTATTGCAGAACAACAACAAAAACATTGTAATGCTCATGTTTGGAATTTTACTGGCTTGAAGTCATTGAACCATTCTGAAAGGTTTTATCAACCACTTTACCAAGACAACATAAGCTCTCTGAGGTCCTAGAAAGAGTATTTTCCAAGCCTTGCTGCTTGAAATCCTTTTTATCTAGAATGGATGGGGACTAAACCTGGAACCTACTCAGCTGAGTAGAGTTAAGTGGAATTCTCTTAATTCCTCTTTGCTGAATTTCTCCCTGAAATCCAGCAATCTGTTTCTATTCCTCTTAAAGAATTTGAGTCAATTTCAAATCAATTCCTCTAGCATGAAGAAGAAAATTTGATTTAGATCTCTAATAAGGAATGTATTTATTTATTTATATACAAGTGTAGTTGAAAAATTCAGAACAAAGTGAGCCATTAAAGAAACAATTAATCATAAGCTGGACTTGTTTGAACATATCCTTGCTGCATTAGACTGCTTTTTACCCTTTGCGTCATATTACAATGGGACAACAGGCAAAAATCCACAGGTAAGGAAATCTACACTATCACAGAGTTTAAAAAACCCTCAAAGATACATTAATGAGAAATCAAAGAGAATTTCTCTTTTGAAAGAGGAAAATTGAATGAGAAGAACCAATTGCTATATCTAAAAAAAAATTAGGAGGGGGGAAATAACCCCAAACTCCATCAACCCTATATCTCTGCTATGGATATCCCACATGAGTTGTGCTACATATATTAAAAGTCACATTACATAAAACTGCTTCTAAACTCTACTGTAAGTGATAAATTTTATTTGAAACAGTTACATGTTTCCTCACCTGCTCAAGGTGGCTCACAAAACAAAAGATAAAATTATAAAACACTAAAATCATTAAAATTAACAATCATTTAAAAATAGTCTGTAAAATCCAGAAATGTAACATCTCAAGGCATAAAACATTTGGCAGCCTAACAATCCTCATGCTATAAGTTGATTGTAAAAACAATTTAAAAAGTCAACCTCCTAGTAAAAAGACTGAGTAAGAAGAAATATTTTGGTCTATTGCCTAAAAGAGTGTATGGCAGAGATCAGGTGAGTCTCACAAAGGGCATTCCAAAGGCAAGGCACCACCACCCAAAAGCCCTGTCTCTGGTTGCCACCCATCTCACCTCTTCAAGTGGGGGCACAGAGAACAGGGTATGTGAGGAGGATCTTAATCCGCAGGCTGTATAGCGCTACTTCAGATTTCCAGTGAGAATCAAATACTTTTTTCCAGGGCTTTTTTTCAGCTGAAACGCGGTGGAACAGAGTTCCGGAATGTCTTGAAAATGGTCACATGGCTGGTGGCCCTGCCCCCTGATCTCCAGATAGAGGGGAGTTCAGATTGCCCTCCGTGCCACTGAGCGGTGCACAGGGCAATCCAAAGTTCTAAACTCCCCTCTGTTTGGAGATCAGGGGGCGGGGCCACCAGCCATGTGACCATTTTCTCCGAGGGCAACCCACTGAGTTCCACCACCTCCTTTCCCAGAAAAAAAGCCCTGCTTTTTTCACAGCTGCAAACCATTTGAGGGGGTGCATTCATTTATGTGAACCTGCAAACTGAAGCAGTCCAGCTAAGAACTGTTTTGCCATGTGATCTGCTCTAAGAGCTTCAAGGCAATGCAGTCGCAGTACCATTTAACAAGCCCCCAAGATCTTGCCACGTGAGCTGTTGTTTCTGCTGACTTCTCTCTGAAAATTCTTTTCACCTATTTGCTGATTTCCTTTCCACAAACTTATTAATCTATACCAAAACTGCATTTCTTTAACAATGCATTAAGGATCTGATACTTTAAACTGGAGCTTCTTTCTCCCTTATTCAGCCTTTATTGCAGATTAGTTCCAAAATTCCCCAAGGCATTCTAATTGGGAACAAAAGATTGAATCTCATACGAGCAAATCTAGGATCCAGTCGGCTCCAGCTCTGAGAGGAAAAGGAAAAGCCATTCTGCGCACACCATTTATAAATGGTAGAATCTACCTAGTCTGCTAAGACTAAAATCTAATGAGAATGCTAGGCACTTAACACCAGAACTTAACTGAGCCTAGAACACCAAAACAAAAAGCACTCATGATGAGTTGCAGCTGTCAGAAATTCCAGGAACCTCCAGGATCGGAGGCAACATCTGTTCTAGTGATCTACCATGGAGATCATTCCAGTTGCAAGGCTGCTGTGGATAACGAAGGGGTGTGCAGGATCAACTCCTGTGCTTGGCAAGCAGCACCAGACTTCAAGTAAGTTTCATATATACGCATTGGGGTATTAAAATAATATTTTTGCATTTGTGTTAATGCAGCACCACATTAACTGAGGTATTGTTCACATTCCTGGTTGCTGTTCATTCCTCCATTTTCCACTCATTGTTTACCTATCACAGAATCCTGTTATCCTCTGGGCTTTATTTAAATAATAAGAAAGAGGTAAAGGTTACTGTGGAATTATGTTTATCATATGTAAATATATTTTCTTCTCTTATTCACTGATTAATGTAGGCGAGCTCAGAGCTGGTTCTGGGGGGTCCTGGGCAGAGAGTGCTCAGACCCGCCACCACCACACTCCCTGCTCCTTCTTCATGCTTACCCAGCCACGTGGCCCTAATCCACTCCCCACTCATATATCCTTCCTCACAAGCTCTCTTGCTTGTAAGCCCTCCAACTGCCCATGTTCTAAGTCACATGCACCATGCACATGCTTTTTCCATGATGGGGCTGGGCACTGAATGTGTCTAGGAGCACCACCACCAAACACCACTTGCATACACTTTCTCTAGTAGTGTGGGGCTGCTCTTGCAGCTGGGAGCATGGGTGGTGGGACGGCTCATTGGGTCGGGGAAGGGCTTATTGGTTGGGGGCAAGAGTGCAGACAATGGGCAACAGCAGTGGGGCCTTCTGGAAGCACTGAGCCCCTAAAAGCTGCCCCGCTTTGGGGTGGACTGACACCAGCTCTGTGTGAGTTCAATTAAACTTAAGAGAAAATGAAAGGCAGAGTTTATACATTCATGTAGAAGAATGCTATGCCCTTTCAGCTGTAATAAGAGAGACCAATCAATTGGTATTACCTTTAGCACCCCAATCACTGCTGGTGGGTAGCTAAGTCCAACCATATTGGATGTTCTCCTGTACATCCTGTCAAGATAAAATACAGTAATGAGCCTGTAACATTTTCTTTGCACAAGTGAGATAGAGTCTGCAAATCATCACAGAATCCCTTTATTAACTGCACACGGCAGGATCCCACCATGCAGTTTTTCTTGTTGGGAAAACCACAGTAGATCTGATCTCATTCTCCATACACATTAAGATCCCACAGGATGTTAGGCATGGAAAGCAAATTGCTGCACATAATAAATCATCCTTTGATCACCCGATCTTGGTACTAAATAGTAAGTTCAAGCATGCTTACCTGAAAATTACGTATATTAATATCAGGTTTATCTCTGAGTAAATATGGGAGCATGCCTAGGTAGGTCTACTCAGAAGTAAGTCCCAGTTTTTCCCAGTGGGGCTTTCCCCCATGAAAACATACTTAGGACTGCAGCCTAAGTCTTGTTAGTAGTACCACCCAAACTGGTAGTTTCTGATCCAGAAAAAAAAAATTCATATCACCCTATGCCATGTGTCAAGGTCAGGAGAGAAAAACAGATTTAAATTAGAAGTATGTTCTGCATGTGCACAGAATCGATTCTTTACACTATAAGTCAAATTAGAACCATCAAGGGAAAAAAGAAGCAGGGACTTCGAGGTCTGTGGCAATGTGTTGTCTTTAAAAGTTTGCTGCTTGTCTACATACAACAGTCTTAGGATTCTGCTGTGCTTTTTTGACATGTATACTTGGTAAGAGTAAAATTCTTTTGTGCATTATAAGTGAGCATGTGGGCAATTTATTTGCCCTCAGTATTAACAGAGTATTATTTTTATAGGACATGGGACACTTCAGAATTAAAATCCTGTTTTTATTTAATTTATTGTTTTTATTATATTTATTTATACAGTGAATTTACTTATGTGTTTTATAGCAAATATTAATCTTTGAGTGATCTATGTAGATCTCCTCAGAAGTAAGTGATTTTTAGTCACCCCCCCCAAAAAGAGTGGAAAAGCAAGTTTTATGAATAGTCACAATTTCTCTGCCCAATCTGTGATTAACAGTGCAATCCTAAACCGAGTTACTCCGGTCTAAACTCATTGAAATAAATGAGCTTAGACTGGAGTAACTCTGCTTAGGATGGCACTGTTATAAAACAAAAATATCCCAAACAAATCAGTTATGAGATGGGGATCAAACTATACTAATGGTTCTCTCCTATATACTTTGATTTGTTGGCTATCATCCTCATATATTCATTCTTAGGTCTCGACTCTTAGTTTAGCTTTTGATACTCTTCAATCAATATTAAAACCATCTATGGTGCTTGATTACCCTTTGGTGCACAACAGTTAAATCTCCATTACCTCTCCACAAATATCCCAGCTTGAACCGCATGGACGATGCTTCTGAACCTTGGCTTCTCCTCAGTCCTTCTGAGCATCATCCCCATCTGCCTTGTGAAGGTGGAAGCCAGCCAGTCCCGTACCTCCGAGGGCACAGAATCGGATTGGATATCACTGAGCTCATCTTCTGTATCCAACAGACGCCTGTAGGAGGATTTGGGGAGAAACAGTAAATAAAGGTTTCCTAAGAGACGGCATTTCTTCAGCAACATTGTTTACAACTGTCATACATGCAAAAATACTAGTTAAATCTGTTGAATGGTTTTTATTTTACTTTTGTAAATTTAATGAAACACACCATGGACATTCAGTTATATCACTGGACAACAGCAGGAGCAACAGATTGCAAAGTAGCTCACTTGCTGCGTGTCAGAACAATGAAAGAGCACAGCAGTATCTTTCTGGAATTATTCATGTTTAAGTATGCAAGACATCAAGGTTCCAGTTTTGCCTTCCTACTTGGATGGCATGTTTTCTAAATGCAATGGGATAATTACAGGATTCTGTATATGGTAATTGCCAAGCTGTGTGCATGTTATCTCTCTTTCTCTTTATTCTCAAAGTAAGCAAATGGCCCCCAAACACTGATGAGTAGAGATGGGCATGAACTGAAATACGAACCAAAATTCGTGACGAATCGTGAACCAACGGTTCATCAGATCCCATTTCTGACAAACCACCATGAATTTTAGGCTGGTTTGTTTGGTTCATTTTTCAGTTCATCAGTGCAGATATCCTGGCGCTGATCAATCAGTTTACTAGGCAACAGGGGCTGGACTTCCTGAGAACCTTCTGTTGACCAGGAAGTGACCTTCTGCTGACCCGGAAGTGGTGATTTGCTGGCCTGGAAGTGACATTTCACTAACCAAAACAAGCCGATTCATGAACCGGAGCAGCTTCGTGACAGTTCATGGTTTGTGAAACGTGACGAACCACGAACCACATGGTTCATTTTTTTTCTGGTTCATGCCCATCTCTGCTGAGTGGCATTCAGCCCACTGATAGGTCTGTCCCATCTCACAGGCTTGGGAGATGGGGGCATGTCAATTACAAGTCAAACATATTTCCACAAAGCATTACATTCAAACTAGATACATATATCAACATCAAATCACCACTGAACAAAGGACTAGTACCTAGACCCCAGAGCCAGGACAACTCCCCCCATCAATGTTTTACAAGGTGTCTACAAGAAGCGAAAACTTCCCCATACAGAGCATCAACATACATGAACACACAGTCTCCTCACCTGGTTTCATCAATGTACACAGATTCAAGTACGGTAGCTGCATATTCCAAGTTCTTTTTCAAGTCAACAACAGAAGCCTCTCCTCTCTCTAACTGCTTGACCAAAGATCGCAACCTAAGAGAAGAGAAAAGAATTTTATTAGCACAAACCCATTGCTGGGATTCCAAATGAACCTACATAACTGTACTCATAAAACTTACAAATTTCATAAGGAAAATACAAGTATGTGCTCTGCATTGTGGCTACAATCCCTTAATGGTGAAATCTCAACAATGTGCACACTGAACAATCTACAGTCCACCACCTTAAAGAAGCCTGTTTTCTTGGCAGAGGATTGTCTTTCATAAAAGCATTTCCCATCTTGCAAGATGGCCTCATTATGTGATCACCTAAAATGTTCAGCCTTGAGAGTATTTCATGGCCTATGAAGATGTTAAAACAAGAAGTGAAGGAAAGGTTTGGATAAGCAATTCAAAGATCACAATCAGAACTACTAATAAAACATCACAGTCGTTTAGCAGCACTGAGTTTACCATCTGGCCTAAGGAAGGAACAAAAATGCAAGTCACGATCATTGCTAGGTGAACGACAGTGCAATCCTAAGCAGAGTTACACCCTTCTGTGTCCATTGATGCCTTTGTGTAACTCTGAATTTCCAGATTTGACTTATACAGTCAGTTTGGATATAATGTACCAGCTCCTCCACACCGCAGTTTAGAGAACTGGGAATGAGCTGCAGAAATGAAGTTTCCACTGCCTCCAACAAACATAAGACAACGTAAAAAGAATCCATACAGATGTAATGACTAAGGGGTGTGTGATCTGTGTCAGGGAATCAGGGGGAAAAAACCTGATTTATGCTGATCCAGCTAAATCCATCATCCCTGATCTCTCTGCGCAAACCCCAGATCAGATCTAGGCACCCAAACTTGAAGGGCTGGATTATCAGGCCATAGGCAGCCACCTCAGGCATGAACAGAAGCAAGCTCTGTACTGCTGCAGGAGAACAGCACAAGGCTAGCAGAGCAGGGGAGGAGGCAGCAGGCAGATTGGATTCCCATCCCATTCTGCCCCTCCCCCCAAGCTCCAAAAGAGCCCCTTCAAGCTGCTGCTGCTGGCTGTCTTTTAAACTCCATGGCTCAGCAAGTTTCACCCCCTTGTCATTGGGATTCTCTGGTTTGACACTGGGATTTTCTAGTTTGACAGTGAGATTCTCGAAGCTTGCTAGGAAGTTATGTCAAACCAGGGGATCCCAAGCAAGCAAGAACCCAGGAGGGGGGGCTAGCCACAGACTTTAAAAGTTACTCTCCATGGGAAACAATGGAGAGTGGCTGGGTACAGCTTGTTCAGAGGTCCAATCCTCCTGAAATTTGGAGGATCTTCAGGAGACAGGCAGATGTAGGTTAACTGCAATTTTTGTGGAGTTAGCTTTAAAAATGCCCCCCCCAGCCCACCTGGATATTTTTCTCATAGGGAATAATGGCTGGTTAAATCAGGTATTCTGTAACCCAGATCAGAGACTCTGACTCAGATTTCAGGCGTACTGGATTTTCAACCCTGAAACCCAAATCCCGATTACCTGGGTTTTTTTGTTATAGTAATAACTATAATAAAGGAGAAAAATGCAACATATTAAATATTAAAATATTAAAGAACAAAATGAACCAAAAACAACCTTATTAAATTTTCTGTGTACATCTCTAAGAAATACTACACTACAAATTTGCTGTGTGGAATTCAACATACATATACAAGATGGGCCCATTGAATAGCTGTAACATCACGGCAGCTAGCATCCATCATGCCAGATTAGATGCAACACAAAGTGCATCAATCATTGGGAGAAAGCAGAGAGGTTTCGAAACAGAACACTGTGTTTCTCATGCACAAAAAAAATGATGTTGTCTTTGTCTCACCATTTGTTATCTATAAATGCCGCTATGATTTATCTTGTAGAAGTGCTGGCAGCAGCCACACGCCTTCATCGAAAGTGAGTCCATTGCCATCTTCTCCTTAATGTGATAAATGCTTTCAAAGCATGAGTACAACAGTTCTGAATAAATTATAGACCTTCACGGCAGCTGATCTCTCAAATGAGTGAAAGCTGGTCTGCATTTCGTCTGGGTTAGGTGGTGAGCAAATGGCAATGAACAGCCTATGCACAAGCAGCAATCCAAGTAGAAGAACAGGCCAGTGGTCCAGTCCATCAGGGTCACTACAGTCTACTCAAACTGGCAGCAGCTTTCTGGGGTCTTAGGTAAAGGTCTTTAAACTCACCAATTACATGATACTTTTGAGATGCTGGAGATTAAACTTGGGACCTTCTGCAAGCTGTGTCAATGTTCTGCCACTGAACAATGGTCCCTCCCCATGCTCAGACTAATGGCCATTGAACAAAACAGTACAAACCTTCAGAGTGGTGTCCTTTCCTTTATACTCCCATGCTAAAATGCACATGAAAGCAAATCAACAGATGTGCTCTCTAGATATAGTAGACCCTGATGAACTATCTGTTCATCCCTAAGTATCACTAAACTTCTAGAAATTTTGAAGCCAAGATGGTGGTGAGAAGGTGACAGTCAGGGTATTCCTCCTTTTCAGAGAATCCAGCCTTCCCCTTTAACTGGAGAGGGGAACTACAATATATGCAATACTCACTCTCTTACCAAACCTGAAATTATTTCACTGCTTTATGACCATGAAATGTGTGATGCCTGTCTTAAAAGACAAAAACATACTGCTTTTATGGCATTTAAAACTATATACATATAACGTGTATTGGTGCACTAAGGGACCTCAGCAGGATATAATGCCATAAAGTCCACCCTCCTAAGCAGCCATTTCTCCAGGGAAAATTATCTCTCTGTGGCTGGGAGATCTCCAGCTGCCACCTGGGAGTTGGCAACCCTAAGTTACAGTGATCTGCATATCAGGTGGGGAAGTACATATGGTGGATACACCACATTGATTTTAAAAAGAGCTCAGCAACAGTAACAATTACACAATGGCTTCGGATGCAAATGGCTCATTCTTTGATTTGGAGAGACCAAGGACAAGTAACATTTCTAGAGCCTGCCAGTGAACCAAGGCCCTTTTCACACTGCTTACCTGCTGCCGCAACGATGCAAAATATCGCTCAAAAAACGCGGAACATCGCATTTTCTCACGCGAGATTTGTGCGACATCGTGCAAATCTCATGTGAGAAAACGCGATGTTCTGCATTTTTTGCGTGATATTTCACGTCGTTGCGGCAGCAGGTAAGCAGTGTGAAAAGGGTCCAATAGCCAGAATGGTATTGAACAACATTTGCTTTCCATTGTAGGTGGATAGTCTTCAAATAACAGGCAGTGCTGTAATTTCATGGTTTCCCAGTTCCTTGTAGTGCTTTCAGATCTCAGTTCACACTCCCCAATGCTCCTTCCTTTCATGTTTGCTCTCCTAGTTCCTGTAAAAGTCCAAGAGGAAGAAGGCAGTCCTGGAAAGGCCGTGGGCACCAGACTTGGCTATGTGGCTTGGCTCTGCTCAGTTCCAGCTCTTGTTTTGATATTCTGTGACTTGGATTTGATCCTGTGTTTACACTCAAAATTTAGAGCTAACTGGCTTTTTGGTTTTCTCATAGAATTTTTGCTTTCCAAACTTAATCAGAGCTTTACTGCCAGGTCCCAAATACTCTACTTGAGCAAACATTTAATCCTGTCCAGGAAGGCATCAGTTAGGATCTCCTGTTGTGGTCTGTATCTTGGGTTGCTGAGAGCTGGCCTTGCCAGCTAACAGTAAAACGCAGGCATTTGACAGACCTATCAAGCATGCCTGCAGTCCAGTTGGATTGTTCCCAAATCTCTTTTCTCCTCTCTCGTTCTTTCCCTTGAGGGTGAATGCCAGAGATCAATGACTGGAGACTTAAGAGTCCAAGGCCTATCAAAGTAGTCGAGAGGCAGTGTGGCCAAAACTGGACACATTGCCTACAGCCAGCTCTAAAGTAGCACAGTTATGTCCAGTTCTTTAGTAAAGCTGGCAATTTAGAAGCTGAAATATCGTGTTGAATGGCACAGTTCCACCATGGGGGCATTCTGCATTCTTCCTCTACCACCACACTGTATGATTGCCAACCTCCTGGTAGTGGCTTCCAGAATTACAACTGACACGGAGTAACTCCCCTGGAGAAAATAGCTGCCGTGGAAGGTGGACTCTGCCTTTATACTGTACTGAGGTCACTCCCATCCCCAACCCCCCCTCCCCAGGCTCCAACCCCCCCCCCAAATCTCTGGGAATTTCCCTATCCAGAGATGGCAACCTTACCATCAAGTGGTGATGGAATCAAAAGAGGCTTAGTGGCATCCGTGCTCAAGGTGCAAAGGCTGCAGGAAGGGGCTGTGGTTGAGCAGTAGACCCTCTGTTTGGCATGTTGAAGGTCCCAGGTTCAATCTCCAGCATCACTTGTTAAGGAACAGGCGATATGAAAGACCTCAGCCTGAGACCCTAGATAGCCACACCCAGTCTGAGTAGACAATACCAACCTTGATGGTCTGATGATCTGATTCAGTCTAAGGCAGCTTCATGTGTGTTTGTGTTTCATCTGAAACTTAACAATAAAATGGACCAATGAATGGGTTTGATATGCTAAAACTATTTCTGGTGGTTCCATTCCAACTAGATTCCTTGAAGCATAGGTAAGGGTAGGGCAGATAATTGTTTATTCTCTTCTTTAAGGAGCTGGTTGGAAACTATGGATTTAGATTTTAGATAAATATTAGGGGAAATGGTTTAACTATCAGAGACTAGAATCTCCTTCCCACTCTTGGACTAGATGACCCTGGAGGTCCCTTCCAACCCTATGATTCTATGATTCTTAAGCTCTTATCTGTTTCTTTCACGAATATTATGTAAGATGATGACTTTAGCTTTATTTACAGTGCAATCCTAAGAAGAGTTACTCCAGCGGGTTTAGACTGGAATAGCTCTGTTTAGGATTGCACTAAGCACCTAAAGTGAATAAGGCTCAGGACACTGTAAAAGGAGAACAGACTTTTTAAAAAAAAAACCCTTTCCCACAGGTTTGCATCTAAATCATCAGGGATACGAGGGAAGAAAGGGATTTAGGGAAGGCAACTAATGAAGAAACGTAATGCCTCTATTAATGGAAAAAGTATGTGAAAGCAGATATATGTTTTACCACCACGTCTGAAAGAATGAGTAGGACTGCATTATAAAAAGTCAGGGGACAGAGAGTTAATGAGTTAATTAGAATCTGTCCTTCTTGCAATTCTTGGTTGTATAACAAATCAAGCACCATTTCCCCCAGTGTGTATACAGGGTTCCGCAGATCTGATGCTCAAAGCACCCTTCCATGTAGTTGCATGTGCAGAAGTTCTTTAATGTTAGCCCCATAGCAGAATGAAATGCTCTACCTGATCAGATCACCCAACTAAGTACGTTTTTGTTGAGCAAGCCTCTTCCTTTCTTCATGGTTTCTTCCAAATAATAATGCACATAGGCCTAGCACTGTCAGCACGTATCATAATAGAAATGAACCCTTGATTAATGTCTACAAAGAGAACTCAATATTATTTGGAAGGCATACTTTCTTAATGTAGAAATTCTGCCATACCAATCATATAAGTGAATGGAGAACCTGTGATGAGATTAAAAAAAACCCTCTGCACATTCTTATTTGCTTTGCCAAGATGTTTATAGCAACTCTCTGACTATAGCCAAAGTTTTCCTCTGAATTCCTCCTCTTCAGTGGATTCTGAAGATCTCCATTATACGAACCCCTTCTGCCTTGCCAAAAAATACTTGTTGCCATCTGTTTGGCTACTAAAGCACAACAGTCTTCTGCAAAGCTAATATAAATATATATCAACTGAGGCACTTGTCCGGTGTTTGCTTTGGAATTGTACCGAAAAACTAATTTCCCACTTCCATTTGCTACATCCTTGCAAAATATATTCCCAACAGCATCTAATATGTGATTTTCTGATCAAGGCTCCTCTTGAGCCATGCAATTAACTGTATTTGGGGAGGGGGTACCTATTACTGTCATTAGTAAACATTATATTGTCACTTGCCGAGGGGTTGTAAATCAAGGCACCATCTGTTTCCTTAAATGCACATGCTGGACCTGTGGATGCTGGATGGCTTGCTGCTTAAGCAACCGAGCCAGCAATTTCTGACAGCCTGGGAATGAGTGATGAAATGCGCTCCAGAGATCAATAACAACAGGCGATTAAAAAAAAAAAACTATAAAGACAGCCAAAGCAGAGAGCAACAGAAAATTCATCTTTAATTACTATTTAGAAATTCAAAACTAACTGTATAGTGTCTCTGCTACAAACACAGGTACCAGCGGATCTTAAGGAACAATCTTGGTACTGCAAAGGCTCGTCAAAATATTAAGTATACAACATAATTTTTTTGTTATTGATAGTCCCCCCACTACACCACCACAATGTCTTGAGCAAGAGCTTACCGGGCCAGTTAAGTCACATGTAACTAGATCAGATTACTTGATGCTGCCGCAGTCATTGACGCAAGTAGAATAAATTAAATTCACAAGACTGTTCATGTCATCAATATAGGAAAGGCTAGAAAAGCTACTTAAGTCATTGCAGGGATATTCAGCGTTGTCGATGGCTCTTAATCTTATAAAAGGACAAGTGGACCATTAGATGAAACAGGCCACCATCAGGCATCTTGTGTACACACACATACACTCCCATGACATCCACAATGGGACATTCCTTCTTGTTTTAAATTCTAATTTTTTCTAGTCTCTTTTACCCCCGAACACATGAGCTTTCCTGTGTCCTTGTGCAACGTCCTTATTTAAAGAATTCAGAAATCTTTACTATATCGACTACGCAAGGGCTGGCTCCACATAGATAGTGAAATCTGCACAATTTGGCTTTCTGCCAATCTAAGAAATCCCCTAAGTTTTCAGAAATATCTAAAATTGTATACACACACACACACAGTTGTTTTTTAAAACCTTCAAAAACATGGCAAAGTCTGCATGTACGCAAACAAACAAACAAACCTGCCTGGTTGGGCTTCAGCAAGTATTGCCATTTATCGTAGCAACCACAAGGCATCGCAAGGCACCTACTTGGAGTTTTGTCACAGAGCATCAGAGGCAGCTCAAACCCAGGTCTCTGGGAGCCAGGGCCCAGGGCCACTTTGGGAACTGTAGCCTAGGAAGCTCAAGGAAAGACAGGTGACTGAGAGCTAAACTATACGAGACACCCGACACATGTCAGGTTCTTGCAAGTTTACCTGGGAAGTGTAGTAGGGTCCTGCCCTGCGCAACCGGAGGAAAACCCAAGCAGAGCAGGTTCCCAGGTAAACTTGCGAGAACCCGACATGTGTTGGGTGTCTCATGTAGTTTACCTCTGAGACAGCTAATCAAAGCAAGGCTGGTAGGGAAGGGTACTGCAAAATATTTTGTTATGATTTCAGATGGGTTTTTTTTAAGGGCATGATTTTCAGGATGCCAAATTTATAGGTTTGATACTGTTTTTGTAAAAAATTTAGACACAGTTTTTAGTTTGGGAATTTCAGCGTCCCAAAGTCATGCCTTTTAGAAAAGCTGATATGAAATTAAAAGGAAAAACAAATGGTGCCATTTCTTCCTCAATCCAGTGTCAGCAGGAATCGAGAGAGAGGGAACGATAGGAAGTATGTTCTAGCCAACAACTGTTTGAGGTGCATCAGCCCTTTATATTTTAAAGAGCCATTATTTTTTATGAGAAGACCTGTCCGCTGGGATCTGGAAATCAAGTCTACCACACCTCCAGCTGTTTTGTGATACACATGCTATTTAAATTTTAAAGGTCCATTATTTTCTATGGGGGTAGACCTGGTGTCCAGAGTGCAGAGGCCAGTTTTCAAACAAAAAATAAAAGCCCTTTAAAATGTAAAGGGTACATACACCACCAAACATCTGTTTGCCTGGGCACTTCCTCTCTCCCTTTCCTGCTCCTAAGCCTCCTAAAACCCTACCAAAATTCTGGGAGATAAATTATTGTTAGTCCCAGAATTTTGGGAGTGTTTGCATGTTTCAGACATCCTTGAGTCAACCTGAAACAGCTACTTCTGGGTTTAATTGTGGCTTGGGTATATCCAAACACACACACAAACACACCCCAAAGACCGGGGCTACATAAGCTTTGCTTTTGACATGCCTCTTCAGTCTTAGCAATTTGTTCAATGTGAAAGCTTCTAGCTCTGTACTGCCTGTTTATTGACCTTCTGCCTGCCTTGACTATTCCTTCATGCTCTTGACCCATAGATTGCTTCTCTATTTTGCCAATCCATTTTGCCAATCCATAACGACACTTTCCACCTCTGGATCTACTGACATCATAAAAAGCTCATTCTGAACAAGGGCCTAGAATGCAAACTGGAAAATTCACAAGATAGATCCATGTACACAGAAGGGAGATTTTTCAATAAATTGGAGGGAATCCTCAGATGTGCAGAAAAATCCAAAAACTATGAAATATAAATCAGGTCTTTTTAAAAAGGTCATGAACTGGAGAAGTAACATCTGTGCTTGTACAGATGCAATTTAAACACAGCCAATTTCATGACATGATGATGCAAGATCATCATGACTGCCATTTTTGGAGTTGCCTAGCAAACCCATAACCATTTCCAAGAAGGTTTACAAAAGTTTAGGGGAAAACATCTGGAATAGGCTGGAGAAAAAAGAAAGATAATGGAGAAGGCTTTGCTGCTTTCCATTCCAAGCCATGCTGAATCAGCCAGCCAGTGGCAGTGGATGTAGGAGGGAGGCAAGCTTGGAGATGGATATGAGAAGAGCTGGCAAAGGCATGGGCAGGCAACCAAGTGACCAATGCAGCAACAAAAGGAAGGGGCAGTGGCTGCCCAAAGGAGGGAGGGAGGCAGGCATTGGGGGCCACAGCGACTGAGGAAGGGAAGAGCAGGCAGCACCATGAGCAGGTGAGCAAGTGAAGAACCAGGGAAGGGAGAAGACAGCAGAGAAAGAAAGGTAGAGGAAAAGGGTCAGCATCAGAGCAACAAAGGGGTGAAAGGCAGCAGGGAATACAAAGAAGCATCGGGAGGAAGTGAGACTCAGAGAAGGGTTGGTATTTTCCCTCCACTGTGAGTTCCTCATGGTTCCTTGCTTGTGACCTTCTCTTTGTCCATGATGCTGCTACCTGACCTAGTCAGTTCAACTTCCTGCCCAGGGAAGCTGACCTAATTAAACACTGTCCCAACTGATCCTGACAAATAGTGAACAGTCAATACAGCATCAAAACTGACCCATTATCAGAAAATGTTGCCTTATGATGGGGTGTCTGCATAGTTCGATGACTCTCAAGTTTGCAGAAAAACATTAATTTGACAATTAAAAAGAAAAACTTTTTAAAAAATAGTCCAAGAAAGAGAGAGCACGCTAATTGCCCTTCAAGAATAGTGGAAAGTTAAGTTTCCTTTGGTTGAAAGGAAGTAATATGTGGGGAGGAGTTGGCCTGCTCAAGCCATTAACCGTTTACAGAATCATGTACGGAATATATCCCCCAATCCTTACCTCATCCCCAATCCAGGATGCTATAAACATTTAATGGCTCCAACCCTCTGGAGCTGTAAACAGTCCTGTGATGGATTAACTACAATCAGAATGAAATCACCTCCTCCAGCCTTAATTAATAATTTCCCCCACAAGATCCTTTCAGTTGTAGAGGAGGCAATTATTCCAACTGCTCAGCCTATCATGGAATGAGGGATATGGATACAGGAACACATGATGAAGCTGTCTTGTAATGAATCAGAACATCGGTCCATCAAGGTCAGTATTGTCTACTCAAATTGGCAGCAGCTCTCCCACAGGGTTGTTAAGAGAAATTCCTTTAATTTCTCTTTACCCATTTTCTCCCAGAAATCCAGCAAACCTTTTCATTTCTTCTTTTTAGGAATTTGGAGTCAGTTTCTAATCCATTCCTTTTTGATCAAAGAGATATTTGAAGAGAGGAGCAGTAGGGCCGATTCCAGATGACTAACCTTAAGGCGTTTCATGCCGCCCTCTTCCGGATCGCGACGGGGAAAATGCGAAATATCGCGTTTCCTCGCGCGAGTTTTGCGCATCGTCGCGCAAAACTCGCGCGAGGAAACGCGATATTTCGCATTTTCCCCGTCGCGATCCGGAAGAGGGCGGCATGAAACGCCTTAAGGTTAGTCATCTGGAATCGGCCTAGGAATAAAGGTCTTGCAAAATTTCAGAATTTCACTCTGTAAACGCTCAGAGGCAGGCAACATCTTCCCAAACCTTCCTATCTTCCCACTACAGCACCACCCTGTGTTGTATAACATAAAACAACTGCACAGTCTGAAGCAACAGAAAGGCATCTAGGTTTCTCTTTGAAGAGAAAGAGAAACCGTGGTTTTACAAGAAAAAGGAGGTTTAGAAGAAGCAATGGCTATATCTAAAAAAGTGGATTTGGGAAAAAGAAATTCCTTACCCCACAGCAACCTTTACCCCACAGCACCAAACTTCAATGGGCAGAATTATAGGACAAATGCCGTTGCAAGCCTATGATGTGCAGGAAGCTACTCATCTAGCTCCAGGCCTGAGAAGTATCGTAGTATGATAGTATGGGTGAACTTTCCAAATGTCCCCAGACCCTCAATAACTCCTTAAGGTCACCAGCTTGTCCTAATAAGCATAGGACAAATTGCACTTCCTGCTTATTACTGTCTACTGAACTTGCAAGGTACTAAATAAGGAACTGCGACCATTTCGACCATAATTCACTCTAATATACAGTAGGGTAAAAATAGATTTCAAGTAATCATTTCTTGATGTGCAGACTCTAAAAATAACTTTTCAAAAGGAGAAGGCTGTACAGAAATTGATGTCCACTGGAAAGGCCTCTCTGTATTAATTTTGCTGCTGAACAATAAAATAAGTAACATTAAAGCAAGCAGAGCTTACTTTACATCTTCAAAGACAGAAACTTTTTATCCAGGCAAGAAATTGAGTGGAAAATACTTCATTTGTGGCTAGCGTACGTTGAACATTTTATACTGCACCACCCAATTAAAGTTAAACTGTATGAAGTTCCATAAATTCCAATGAAACAAAGCTAAAGATTTTTCTTATGCCAGTGAATAGGACTTGAGTGAGCTAATTTTCAGTCAGATCAAGCCGGAAAAAAGTGATGGGTAAAATCTAGTCAAAGTTAAAACACTTTTTGATTCTGCTGATTTCACTGGGACAGTAAAATCAATGTGACATCATTATAATCTACAGTGCTTAAGCTTGAATCATGCCCTGGCAATGCTGCCAGGTGCCAGCACTGAATGTATGTAATATAAGCAACGGGAGAATTTCCATAGGAGGTTCCTCTCCCGTTGATTGTGTTGCAGCTACATGGAGACTCCTCTTATAGCTTTTTGTAATATAAGCAAGGCAGATCAAAAACTTGCCAAATGAACCAGGTTTGGAGAGTAAGTAAGAAAGAAAACCAGCACTTTGAACAATGATAACAAGGGGAAGTGGCAAAAAGGGTGTCAGAATGTGTAAAGATCTTTAGAGAGTTAATTATTTGGCCAGCAGAGTGTTCACCACCTATTCCGCTTCTCGGCACACATGTTCAAGTTCTTTTCAGAAACATCAACAGCAGATGTTTGTGAACCAATTTCAGTTTCTTCATTGCATCTGAGACACACAACATTTGGGCTTTAAAAGCATGTTGGACAACTCCATCGTTCTCATCCTTTGGTTTTTCTCTTAATGAAGCAAAATATTAACTCCCAAGTGACCTCACCAGTCACTGTTTTTGCATTCTTCCTTTTTTGGAGTGTTTAATGTGTTTATATGCTTTGTTTAATTGTTTTAAATATTTTGTATATGTGTTTTAAAGGCTTTTAAATGTTTGAACAGCACAATCGTAAACAGGGTTACTCTCCAGTCTAAGCCCCTTGAAATGAATGGGTTTAGACTGCAGTAACTCTGCTTAGGATTGTGCTGGAAATATTTTAATGTTTATTGGCATGGAGACCCTGAGCTGGATGGAAAGGCGGCATAGAAATGTTCTAAATAGATAAATAACATCACTGAAGCACCAATGGCCAATCTGTCTGTTCACAATCCTAACATCAGCAATATCTACACAGCTGACTACCGTCTATTTGATGGGTGTCATCTCATTAATCTATTTGGCACAACCATTTTCAGCTGCGATTCAGTTTTGTTTGTGAAACTGAACACTATCCACAGCAATGCAGTTATAAGACAGCTCAATAGAAAATGTATTTTTACTTTTAAAAACTTTACCGCCACACCAATAATAACAATCTCATACTTTTTTTTAGCTAAATACAGTGCAAATGTATATCTAAAGCAAGAAAAAGGGGATACATGGTATTTTAACCTCTATCAGTTTCCTGCAGTGATGATTTAGAGTTTCTTGTTCCTACTGTTTCTACTTGAAATTCAGTATTTCAATCTCATTTTGACTTTGAGGAAATTTGTACTTGTGCTTCTTTATTTTTGCACCACTTGTTTTTTCATGCTGAACATTTCAAGTAGAATGTAGGCATTTTTCCAATGCTATTTTTGCGTAAATAAATCATCAGTAGACATATATCATACACCCAAATTAATGTATATATACACTATATAAATTGCACATGGTACACATGATTTAGTAATAGCCCATTAGTCTACCTAGTGGCACAGAGGGTACAAATTAAAAAAAAAATCTTAATCTAAAATCATCTTTTTATGATATGCAAAATAATTTTAAAATGGAAAAGTTGAATATGTACACATGAATATAAAAATTATACGCTAACACAGACTGTTAAGGAGTAGAGACAGGCACGAACCGGGAAAAAACAAAGCATGTGGTTCATGGTACATCAAATTTCACAAACCATGAACCATGAACTTTCATGAACATGCCCCCGGTTCGTGAACCGGTTCGTTTGGTTCATGAAAACATCACATACAGGTCAGCAGGTCACTTCCAGGCCAGCAGAAGGTCACTTCCAGGTCAGCAGAAGATCTGCAGGAAGTCCATCCCTTGATGCCTAGGAAACTGACTGCAGTTACGAACCAAAAACCAAACCAAACAAACCAGCCTAAAGTTTGTGGCAGTTCAGAAGAAAAGGGCTCTGACGAACCACTGGTTCATGAACCACAAACTGGCCTGGTTTGTGACGAACTTTGGTTCGTATTTTGGTTCATGCCCATCTCTATTAAGGAGTGATGCAAATATGAAGAATTCGATCCTATGGCTTCTTTCCAACAACTCTTCCTCTAACCAAGAAAAGTTTTTCTTCATCCCAAAAATGTGATTCTCTACTGGTGGGATCAGGGCTCATTGGGGGGGGGGGGCACACTGGAATGGTGTTCCGTAAGATCCAAAAAGAGATCACGTGGGTGGTTGCTCCACCCATGTGATTCCTCTTCCTCCCCGCTGCCTCCCCATTGCCTGTGTCTTTAGCAGCAGGAGGCAGCGGAGGCAGCAGAAGCAGCAGGTAGGAAGCTGGGGGGTGGCCGCGCAGGGGTGGGTATGGGGGGGCCTCCAGAACAGACCCCATGGCTAGCCACCACTGTTGCGGCCTGTGTGGCCCATCCTCCCAGCCTGCAGGGCAGTTGAGATGGTGCGCGGCCCGCAGTGGCCTCCGGAACCTCCGAAGCAGTACATCTGCCCCCCTTCTGTGTATATCTGTATCTGTATCTGTGTTTTGCTGCTTTTGTTGTCTGTGGTAAGCTGCTCTAATCTGTCTAGGAAAGCATAGATGCCACTTGCAACATTAATTTTTTTAAAAAAATTGGTGATGTCAAGGGGCGTGGCATAATGAGTTATGCTAGTGAGTTATGCAAATGAGTTCCTGCAGCTCTTTTTTGATGAAAAACGTCCCTGAGAGGGACGTTTTTCTCCTCTGAAAACAAGACTTAGCAGAAGGGAGTCACCGGATCCAAAGTGTCCAATCTGGAGGATCTGGTGCTGAATTATGGTTCACAAGACCAGTATGAGGGGCACACAGAAAGCTTATTATATTGTTATCTGCTTCCTACCATTGCGATGAGTCGAGAGGGCTGTCTCTGTGATAGCTGAGAATCAATTTCAAGGTCATGACGATACTTCACATTTTACACTGTTATCTTAAGCACAGCAAAATGGGCTTTGAAAGGTATAGCTCTGCTTAGGATTGCTCTATTAAACACATCCTTGTTGTCATTGACTGCAAGAGTCAGTTCACATCAACTGAGACAATCATGCCTCAAACAGCCATCACTGATCAAATACCATAAATAAACCTTTCATTTCACTACCAACATACAAAGTACAATATTTTCAAGAGGGAAAGGTTCGCACATCGGATGTGATGGTGAAATTAAATAATGACATGTGAATAAGTCTTTGGATCAAACCCCACTCCCAACAGCTTTGTGCCCAAAATTGTGCAGATTTACAGTGCAATCCTATGCAGAGTTACACCAGTCTAAGAGCAGAACCACAAGTGACAAAAGGCACAGATTGGACACTTGTCAGCTTCCCTCAAGTTTTGATGGGAAATGTAGGCAGCTTGGTGGAATGTTGGACAAGTGACAGTTGAAAAGTCCATTGGACAGCAGCCAGAGAGCCAAGCTGCAAGACCAGGATGCCTACATTTCCCATCAAAACTTGAGGGAAGCTGACAAGTGTCCAATCTGTGCCTTTTGTCACTTGTGGTTCTGCTCTAAGTCTGTTGAAATCCATGAGCTTAGACTGAAGTAATTCTGCTTAGGATTTCACTTAGGGCCAAGCTACAAGTGACGCCTGACACAGGTTGAACACTTGTCAGCTTCCCTCAAGCTTTGATGGAAAATGTAGGCATCCTGGTCTTGCAGCTGTAATGGAGAACCAAGCTGTAAAACCAGGACGCCTACATTCCCCATCAAAACTTGAAGTAAGCTGACAAGTGTCCAACCTGTGTAAGGTGTCACTTGTAGCTTGGCTCTTAGTCATCATGACAACAGTCGCTTAGAGATCCTCCATCTTACAAGAAGATGGCAGAATGATTAACACAAGAACACCAATTTCAGCAACTTTTGATGTTAGATGAAATGCCTGCTCCAACCTCCGGCTGCCTTCAGACATCATTTTCACCTGGATGTGTAGGAACCTGGGGGGTTGCCATGCTAATTCATGCCCCCCCTTATGGAGAAGACAGTAATCGGGTGCCCATGAATCATGAATTTCAGCATGCACGTTAACCAAAGTTAGTTCTTTCCCACCCAATAAAGGATTTCAATCCAACCTTTGAATCCAGTTCGCATGGGGGTAGGATTGCCTCTTGATAACCAGTGTATCTGCATTTATGTGTCACAGGAAGTTGGAGATAGTTTCTAACAAGGATTTTTTATGTGAGAAAAGAAAGAGCAAAGGAGTACAGAACGAGACTTATGCACAAACCAAGTCAGGTTCATGCATCATACACAGCTCATATGCAATACAGTCTGATATTGGTTAGGTCTGAATGCTGCTTCCAGAGTGTGCTTTCTCAGCATAATTCTTCATTCTGTTTTCTTTCAGTACTAAAATAACCTCCCTACAAGCCTGACCCCAGGAGCTTTATGAACTCATCATCGACCTATTCTTTTATAGATGTAGCTTTGCTCTGAAAATGATGACAATCTGCGATCGTGCATATTAAAGTAATGAACCCATTTCTTTAATTTTGTCTTTGGAATGCAGTGACTTACAAGCTAAAGAAAGGAGAGAAAGACTAAATCTATGACTTTTGGATTCTCAACTATTGGCAAGCTAGTACAAGATTTCAATAACTTTAATGAAAGCCTGCTGGCAGTATTAATTAAGCCAATGATTAAACTGGAATAAAACACAAAAGTCTCAGGTCAGACGTTTTCTCTTGACGTTCCTTCCTCTGACATTCTGAATGCAAAAAGAAAATAATTCTTGGTGTCATGCTTTGATCTCACCTTCTTTAAGCTGACAACACAAACTGACATTTAATGTGCCAGATATTTCATGCCTCCATAAATTATTTGGGGGGGAGGGCACACACATAAAAATGCAAACAATATGTGTGGCTCTTCATTACTGCCTTTGTTTTCATGACACTGAATTAACTTTGTGCAAAACATTCTTTGCAAGCCAAACAGCAAGCTTGATGCAGAAGCTTTTCTAAGCGCATATGTGTTAACCTATAACCCTGTTTGTCTTTCTGATGATCACGATGCTTCATAGAATCATAGAGTTGGAAGAGGTCTTACAGACCATCTAGACCAACCCCCTGCCCAATGCAGGAAAAGCCTAAAGCATCCCCAACAAGGATTCGTCCAGCCACTCCTTGAAGACTGCCAATGAGGGGGAACCCATCACATCCCTAGGCAGCTGATTTCACTGCTGAATGACTCTTAATGTGAAGTTTTTCCTAATGTCCAGCTGGGACCTTCTCTCTTGTAGTTTAAACACATTGTTTCGAGTCCTATCTTCTGTTGCCAATAGGAATAACTCCTTTTCCTCCTCTAAGTGACAGCCTTTTAAATATTTCAAGAGAGTAAATACGACTCCCCTCAACCTCCTCTTCTCCAGACAGAACATTCCCAGGTACCTCAGTCTTTCCTTACAGGGCTTGAGCTCCAGGCCCTTGATCATCTTGGTTGCTTTCCTCTGTACCCGTTCCAGAAAAAAAAAAGATTTCACATTTTTCAGCAAACCTGGGGCATTTTTCATGTTTGTAGAAGAAAGATCTTCTTATCTATTCATGGCTCCAATTTCCAGATGTAAGTTTCCTCAGATCTGGGTAGTTTGAGAATTAGAATATATGATAATGACTACCTTACAGGGTTGCTGTAAGGATATCTATGATAATATAACTAAGATGATATACGAGAGACTGTCATTCAGTGGAAGAATTCATACATGGCATGCAGAAAGTGTTGAATTCTGTCTCTTAAATCTTCATTTAAAGGATCTCAGACAAAAAGTTACCAATCAGAGCAGATAATACTGAACTACATGGACCAACAGTCTGACACAGTTTTAAATAGCTTGGTAGGTTCATAACACTCAAAAAGTGCTATATAAATATTCTTCTGAACTGGTACAGAACACTACAGCAAGATCGCTAACTAGCATAAAGTATTGAGCATATATCTTGTTGATTTGCTGTAGCACAGTGGTTAAGTGGATTGGCTGTGAATCACTACTCTACTGCCATGAGCTCAGCAGGTGGCCTTGGGCTAAGCCACTCTCAGCCCCAGCTCCCCAGCTGTATTGTAGGGATAATAATAACACTAACTTGTTCACTGCTCTGGGTGAGGCACTAATCTGTCTAAAAGAGCAGTATATAAGCACAGTTGTTGTTATCCAAACAATTCTAAGTGCTGGTTATTAACTTCAAACCCCTTGTGCTAAGGATCAGGGTACTTGAAGGGCCACCTGTTCCACATACTGTTCTTTGTCCCACTGAAAAGTAAGATGAGTGGCTGGCAACTAGAGACAGGGGCCTTCTCTGTTGTGGCACATCAGTCAGTTACAAATATGCTCCCCACTGCTCTTTATGATGCCTGTTCAGGTTTTTAAAATTTTTCTTATATTATCTGACCACTATTAGTGCTTTTACAATCTTGTTTTTACACTATTCGTGCTGCTATTTAATAGTATTTATTATTAATGCTACTCATTTTTATACTGTTTCTAAATGTTATAACAAGTTGTAAGTTACCTGAAGTGCAGAGAGCAGAGGGGTAGAAGCAATTTAATTAATAATATTATATCCCTAGAAAAGCTGGTTTTATTTTATGACCCATTTCTAACAGTTGTAACAGTGTTCAGCTGTTTCACCTCATGCTGACACTGTAAAGGGGGGGATGGGCAGTGGGATCCAGTAGCACAACTTATTACCTCAGCCCAATTAGCTTTATAATACTCTCTGAATAAATATTCCTTTCTTGAACTGCATCCCAGTTTATGGCTACAGGCATAAATCTTTGCCTTCTTCAAAATAAATCCACACTAACCACCAGGAAGTATCTGCTTTTATAAGATAACAGGATAGAAAATCAATAGCAGTAAAACCTGACTCTGTGAGGATGTTCTCTTAAACAAGTTTTCTGCCCCTCGGTGAAGTTATCACATAAAATTGCAATCCTTGAGTTTTATGTTTTAAAGATAACATTTTCTAACTTCCTCACAGTAATATAATTGGAAACTATTTTGAACCCCACCACTGTTCAAGCCTTAGGAACAGATTGAAAATGTAAAATATGTTAGAAAAAAATTAGCGTTTCTGTTCTCTAAACAACCAAAACGTCCTTAGTATGAAAGTTAATGAATTTAAGGGGAAACTAAGTATTTAAAACACCAGGCATGGTTGAATGAGACATAGTTCAGATGTAATATCAAACTGTTATTGGCCAAATAAGCCTCAGGAATCCTGACTCTTGGTAAATTTGGGTCTCACCCTAGCTTACCTCACAGGGTTGTTGGGAGGATAAAATGGATGAAAAATAAATCATGTATGACATCCTGAGTTCCTGGGTGGAATACAAATGTGTTAAAATAAGAAAATGTATTCCCCAACTGTTTTTTTCCCCTTACATTCTTAACCGCTCTCAACATTCTGCATATCCTGAAGCAAGCTTATACTATTTCCACACACATTGAATAATGCACTTTCAATACACTTTAGAAATCCTTTGGAAGTGGATTTTTTGTTTCACACTCAAAAATCCAGTTCCAAATGATCACTAAAGCGCATTGAAAGTGCATTATCCAACGTGTGTGGAAGCAGCCTATTGTCTTCTCCAGTGGCTGGCAAGTGGAGAGTGGGAGTATGGATGGTGAGGACATGGGGGACATTAAGTCATTTCCAAGAAAACCCACAAGTAACATCATGCCACTCTAAGTAAAAACATGGAGTTCCTCCCAATTCCTAGAGCAGCATTACATCACTTCTGGGTTTTCCCAGAAGTGACATAATGCTGTCACACTGTTGGCACTTTTCAGCTTCACTTTTCTCCTGCTACTTGTTGTAGCAGCAGTGGGCAATGAGAGCTGAGGAGGCAGGAGATGTCCCACCCCAGGGGGTAACTGCCATTACTAGTCCTACCAGGGCCAATTTGTTTTGTTTATTCTGACTAACAGTGAAATTCTAGGAAGAGTTACTCCAGTCTAAGCCCATTGATTTCTTCTTCGAATTGCACTGTAAATTACAAAGTCATTCTTCGGCATACCTGGGAAACCCAAGCCCGTCTGTTTGGGCAGCTGCTTTTGGGACTGGGACAAACCACCCTCTTTATTATTAATATATTAATTTAACATTTAACTATCAGAACACATTGTCAATAATTCAACAGTTTGCTGTGCTTGATTTCACTAGATTATATTAGGATGGTGGCCCAAACATTCAACGTTCACAGTTCAAAGGTTATTTAATACGATAAAAATGCTGCCAATGGAAAAAATGCCCAAAATCCTCTTAATGATTTGAATATTTAAAAAATCTAGTGTTGGAATCCTTAACTTATAGGAGGGATAGTTATGGGGAATCATGCACAGGATAAATGACTGTCACAGTTTTGTACATCACTGAAAAAGCCTTTGATTACAGCTGCATGAAGAACTACTACAGCGGGCACTCAACTGGACTTTGTTTTGTCAGAAAGGCGGGGGGCGTTCCTGGTAAATCTTTTGTTGATATATGTCAGAGTACTGTTTATGCCATGAATATTTGGCAACAGGAAAGATATTTTGAACACTTTTGAGTAGTTCAAAAGTGGAATCAGCTGCCTAGGGAGGTGGTTG
Organism: Eublepharis macularius; assembly: GCF_028583425.1. Classification (NCBI taxonomy): domain Eukaryota; kingdom Metazoa; phylum Chordata; class Lepidosauria; order Squamata; family Eublepharidae; genus Eublepharis; species Eublepharis macularius. The sequence continues at coordinate 28,229,156 of NC_072800.1, read as the reverse complement.
AGCTCCCCTTCACTGGCAGTTTTCAAGAAGAGGCTGGATGAATACTTGAATACTTGTCAGGCTGATCCTGCACTGGGCAGGGGGTTGGACTAGATGGTCTGTATGGCCCCTTCCAACTCTATGATTCTATGATTCTATGATGATATTGTTTCATTATTATCAAGACTGGTACAGATGACTTTTAAGAATAGGTATGTACAGCTTCTGACCCCTCCCCCCAATATAGCTCATGATCTTGCTGGGTGGGCTTGCCAAAAAAAAAAAGTAAAGCACTCACAGGTCACTTGAAGCCCTCCCTCTCCCTCTGTACTCACAGGTCTTCTGGGCATCTTCTATGTTTGGCAGCTAGGGCCAGGAGTTCTCCTGGAATTCTAACTGATCTCCAGAATACAGGGATCAGTTGCCCTTGAAGAAATAATACCTTCTAGGGTAGACTTTGTGACATCACATACCTGCTGAGCATCCTCCCATTCCCACCCTCCAAGGCACCGCTCCCAAATCTCCAGGAATTTTCCAGGCTGAAGTTGGCAAAAGTAACTCTTATTGGCTATGCATTCTGCTCAAGAAACCTCCTCAACAAGACTAGAGCCTTTTCAGTTGTGCCCTGAAAATTCTGGAATGACCTTTCAGAGCTACAAGAAGGCCGGCCCCTACTGTCCTGTCAAAAACAATGCAAGCCCGTGATTTACTGAAGGGCTCTGGGGGAGCAAACTTCGTTGGGTTTCGTGTTACTTGGACATGAATTTGTATATAAATGTATTCAAAAGTGATTTAAATTGTAAGCCACCTTAAAAAGGACTCTGAAGAGGCATCATAAATAAATAAATTCAAGTGGCAAATGAAAAAGTATACCACTTATCTTGCTCTAAACATTCATCAGACTAAATTGTTTCTGGATCTGCTGGCCAACTTTATCAAATTAGTCTTAATAAATAAGACTGATTGTCAAATAAGATGACACATGCCTATTTGCAGAGAGAAGGAAGGCCACTGTTAAAAAGACGTATGAATTAAATTTGCTCTGGTTGCATATCTGACACGGAATTTATCAATGGTTTTTGGCCTAATTGGTAAGGTGTCGGGAGAAAAATAGGCTTGAGAATTTTAAAACTAGAAGGGTGTTTCCACTTCAGCAATTTATATGCAATGTTCCATGTAAGTCAATTGTAGTTAGCAGATGCTACTATAGAAAATATTATAGAGAATGAAAATGTTCCACTGTAGGGAAACTATAGAAAATGGGATGGGGATACATACACCTGCTGGAGGTAACAGTACAAATGTTGTCAGTGTACTATATATAACTGTAAACTCTCAGGCCAAGACACAAGTAAGCCCCTCCCAGAAACAGATTTTCCTACAGATGGCACATTAAAATAGCTTCTTGAAAGTGGATACCAAGAATGAATCACACTGAAGCATTTGTTCTCAAGCAGTGGGTCAGGAGGACCTCAAAGTGGGTTGCTGTTCTCTCGCAAGTGGGTTACAAGGCCAGGAGGGAGAAGATAGAACAAGGAGACCTGAGAGACAAGACACCAGGAGGCTTGGTAGCAAATCTGGGTTTGCCTCTGAATATTTTACAAAATAGCTATGAAGTACAAACGGTTGCTCAATAATTATACGAATGCATTTTTATATATTAAAATGTTTCTACCCTGCCATTCCTCTTGGCTCAAGAGAGCTGAATTCTATATAGTTATTATAATTTTATGTGCCTTTATACCTGGACAGCCCAGGTGAGTCTGATCTCCTCAGATTTCAGAAGCTAAGCAGGGTCAGCCTTGATTAGCAATTGGGTGGGAGACCTCCAATGAAGACCAGGGTTGCAGAGGCAGGCAATAGCAAACCACCTCTGTTAATCTCTTACCATGAAAACTCCACCAGGGGTTGGTATAAGTCAAATCTGATTTGAGTACACTCACCACCACCACCACTATAAATATATATTTATAAATACTAAAGTTATGAACACCGGAGGACTCTTCGCTCCACTAATAAGCATCTGTTGAAGGTCCCTGGCCCTAGGGAGGCCCGCCTGGCATCGACCAGGGCCAGGGCGTTTTTTTGGTCCTGGCCTGGTGGAATATTCTGTCTAATGAGACCAGGGCCCGGCAGGACTTGTTATCTTTCTGCCAGGCCTGTAAGACAGAGCTGTTCCACCAGGCATATGGTTGATGCTAGGTGGAGCCCCCCTATCTGGTTGAGTATGGGCTGTGCCCTCCCCACTGGTGACATCTCCATCTGTTGAATACTTCCTAATGCTCTTGTGCTGACTAAAGGGTTGTACCCTGTGCCTATGTATAGTGCATTCTACTGTGCCACGGTGTATATGTATGTATGTGTGTGTATACATATGTGTGTATTTTTATCATTGGATGTTTTTAATTTATGGTCTTAAATGGTATTATTTGATGTAATTTTAACTTTGTGCGTAAATTGTGATCTGCCCTGAGCCTGCTGTTGTGAGGATGGCAGAATACAAATGTAATAAATTAAATTAAATTTTAAGCTTGTTTATTATTAACTAGCACAAGATTCTTGCATTTTACACTGGCAAGAGAGAAAGTAGCATGGAGTTACTTAGAAAGTGGGTCCTGAAAAGAGAGTTTAGCAGATCCCACTTTTAAAATTTTAAGATCCACTGCTCTACAGGGTCAGGAGTGAAGCTTTAGATTCCATCTTGCTATGCTAAAATAGAACAGAAATGTGGTACGTGCTACATGCTAATCTTCTATCCTGTACAAGGGAGAAAGAAGGAAATAAATACAAAATAGAGACAATAATTAATATTTAAGGATTTTGCAGTGTAATCCTAAAGTTATACCTTTTAAAGTGCATTGAAGGCATTGTTATTTTTCTTTTCTTTCTTTGCCAACATCAGCTCTTTTACTACATCAGTCCTTTACCACTCACTGCAGAAGAGGCTCTACTACAACTGAAAATCAAAGCTAATTCATACAGCAGTGAACAGAAGCCTCTGGCTGCCTGTAACAGTGATCATTTTTGACAGCTGTGACAAGAACTTATAGAGAGTGCCCTTTTAGCATTCAAGTGCCAGTGCTGACATTCAACCATTCATCCTCTAATCCTGTCAGGGTTTGTTTGTTTGTTTTTTGCAACAGATAGAGCTGGAAAAGGGCTGTCCATACATGCCTGTGAATGGTCAGAAAAGAAGGCCACTTAGGACCAAGCTAGACATGCAGGTTTTTAAAGAGTTTGGTCTGGGTTAACCAGACCCAACTCAAGTTCCCTGCAGCCAGGGCTTTTTTCCTGAGAAAAGAGGTGGTGGAACTCAGTGGGTTGCCCTTGGAGAAAATGGTCACATGGCTGGTGGCCCGCCCCTGATCTCCCCTCTGTCTGGAGATCAGGGGTGGGGCCACCAGCCATGTGACCATTTTCAAGAGGTTCCGGAACTCCGTTCCACTGCATTCCTGCTGAAAAAAAGCCCTGCCTGCAGCTACAGAACAGCTTTGGGGAATAGCTGTTAAAAGTAAAGAAGAACCTAAATGGCCTCAGAATGCCTCCACAGGAGGAGGAGAGGCTCCTCCCTCCCCCTTCAAACTGTTTCCCCAAGTCAAAATAGCAAGGGACAGAAGTTTTTTCCCTGTTTTTCCTGCTTCACGTGGAGTATTCTGTGCACATGGAGCAGTAAAAATAGGGGAGGAAACTCCTCCTGTGCTCATTTGTGACACAGGGAAACAGCCTCAGAATGCCTCCATGAGGGAAGGAGGGCCTCCTCCCTCCTCCCCTCCCCCTAGGGAGGCATTCTGAGGCCATTTGGGCTCTCCTTTATTTTTTAACAGCCATTTACTTTTTAATTGCTATATGGCTAGAGAAACCCAAGTTGGGCCTGGGGAACTGAGACTCAACTCTTTAAAAACCTGCACATCTAGAGAGACCCTCAGAACCTTGTGATAAAGCCCCCAAAATTCCTAGATTGCTGCATTAATTGGAGCTCAGTGTATGTCAGAGGACAGAACCTAAATTCCTGCTAAGCTAAACGTCAATGAACCTCATACTCTTTGTTTTTAAAATGGCACAAGGCTATAGAAGGATGAATGAGAACAATCTGAAGGAATGCTGTTCCACATGAGTTATGGTTTGTTATTCTGTATGAACTGAGCCATTATTACATATTTTTAAACTCTTTACATGGTACAGCTACTCTGATAAGGCACAAAATCAAGTCTTATGGGGAAAACACATTTTCAGAGCAATAAGAAAAAATGTCTTTGAGGGTAGAGTGTAATCCAATGTGACTGTGTCATAGGGAAATCCTCTGTTAATCCATGTTTGTCATGGTCTTTTAGGATTGACCCTATTGAATGAAATTAAAAACTAGGACAAATAAACCTTCTGTCTGCTTTTCATAGCAGTGAGTTCCCGTAAGGATAACTGCATGCAAGAAAAAAAAAATACAAACCATCTGAAATCATGCATACATACAATTCATTCCCCTTACAAAATTCTTTCTAGAAAATATTTCATGGGAAAATCAATATTTTAAGCTTTTTATTTAAAAAAACTGTTTTGCATCAACAGCATCTACTTACAATATACATGTACAACTCAGACTTAAGTGCATTTAAATTCTCTGATTTCTATGGCCTTACGCATGCTTAACTAGCAAATTTCTTTAGAGAACAAATGGCAAAAGGCTGTCTTCTCTGCACATCCAAATGCTTTAATTATCCCCACACACACATACACACACGCAAATTGAAGCTCAAATCTTTTTCTTAACAGATTTATTAGAATGGAAACACAATTTTGTAAATTAAAAAGAAATGTACAAGAGATTATCATATTCCGAAACAGGGATTTTTCAGTTCTAACTGGGATTGTTCCAGCTATTCCTTCACTCAACCAATTTGAAATCAACTAATACATGCTATTGCAAATAAAGAGCCAGTGCGGTCTAGTGGTACAGACAAGTCATATTAGTAACTGGGATACCAAGATACAAATCCCAATTTATGCCATGGAAGCTTGCTGGATGATGTTGGGCCAGTCACATAGTCTCAACCTGACCTACCTCACATCATTGTTGTGTAAATAAAACAGAAGAGAGGATGACAATGTCAGCCACTTTGGGTCCCATGGGGAGAAAGGCAGGGAATAAATGAAGTAAAATAATAAATAAATCATCCATAAGGTACTGTCTGATACTGCTTGGCAGCACATGCAAGCAGTTACATACAGCCAAATGACGACTGTGTCGTGTCTGATTTTATCAAATGTTGATATTTGCTGCTTGTTGGCTGTAGAGTATTGACTGCTACCACATGCCCATTATTTATTTCCTTGTTTTGCTTATTTATATATTTAAACAATGATAGACCACCTTTTGCCAAGGATTCAACAGAGCTAACAACGAACAAGCAACATAGTATATAAATATTAACTTTTAAAAAATTTTCAGAGCATATATACCCCCCAACCTTAAACAACTTCTCATTCACAACAATGCACTTCCCAACATAACAACAACAATAGGGTGTTTATATATTGCTCTTCTAGGCAGATTAGTGCCCACTTAGAGCAATGAACAGTGTTATTATTATCCCCACAATACAACTGGGGAGCCGAGGCTGAGAGGAGTGGCTTACCCAAGGCCACTTACTGACCTCATGGCAGTAGTGGGATTCAAAATAGCAGAGTGCTGACCACAGCTTGAAATATACACATACAATCAATTTCTGGGGACCAGAGCTTACAATAAACTAAGACACTAACTCTGTCCCTATATTCACTCTAACAACATAATCACTAGACAACACCAGCTATGCCATCGCATGTTCATTCATTTGTTTATCTTCCAACATTATACATGCCATCAAATGCCAGCAATGCCTTTCCACTCTCTATACTGGACGAACAGGTCAGTCCCTTGCCAAAAGAATAAATGGGCATAAATCCAATATCAAAAATCACAACATCCAAAAACCAGTAGGAAAACATTTTAATCTCCAAGAACATTCTATTGCTGACTGAAGAGTAGCAGTTCTCAAGCAGAAAAACTTCAAATTACCATACAAGATTGCTGAAATTGAGTTTCTTTGAACATTTGGAACAATGGATCAGGGATAGTGGATTCTTTGCACACTACTGATTCTAGTTTTCTGCTTTTCATGCCCCTACTGCATCAAGCTAATTACAGTATTATTATATTTTACATTCTTCCTTTAAATACCCTTTCATCCTTCTGGCTGGATTAAAACCCTACATAATTTCACTTCTAAATGTATCTGAAGAAGTGAGATTTGAAAGTTGATACTTTCAACTGGATAACAAGACTAAACTCTTAGCCTTCTGCAATAAAGTTTTAGCCTGGCAATGGAAAGGCATGCACTTTGGTGCCAGGGAAATGGCTGTCTTCATTACTTACTTATTAGTCATGTCTACACACCAAATTATTCAAAGTGACTTTCAAAACATGAAAGCAAGAGAAAGCAAGATATGCAAAAGACAAAAGCTGACAAAACATCCAAAACAAGACAGCAGCAAAAAATGTCAATATAAATCCCCATAAAATCCATACTCGGGGTGGTGGGGAGCCAAAACAGCAACTGAATAATAATAGTTAATTGACAAACATTCTGGACACTACCTGGTCAATACAGTAAAATACTAACTGCTGGCATGTGTCAACTGTTGGATACTGTCCCATGTTGACTGTTTTGACAGAATATTCAGATATCAAATGCTAAATATCCATACATGGAAAATATTCACAAACATTCTCCATGGGAAATTCTGATGAGACGGGATAGGCTTGCAAGGCCTCCTGCTATGCCAAGAAGCATACCACCAGCAAGCCCCATTGCCAGCAAACCCCACACAACCTAGAAGTGACAAAGGGTAGTTTTAGAAATGATCAGAAACTCCGCCATACCATACTTACCACAGAGTTTCCAGTGATTCCTAGAGCTACTTCTTAGAGCTACTCATTGTCATTTCCAATGTCACATGCACACTCCCTTGTTCAGCGTTCATTTTGTAGAAAAAGAGCTGGAGGAACTCATTAGCACAACTCATTAACATATGCCATGCCCCTTGCCATCACCGGAAGTGTGTCATCAGCATAACTGATTTGCATGTGCCACACCCCCTGACATCACCTATCCTGGCTGTTTTGGACCCAATCCTGGCCATTCATGGCTGAAATTGGGCCCAAAATGGCAAAATGGGGCTGAAAATGGCCAAAAAGAGGCCCAAAATGGTCAGGATCGGGCCGCTACTGAGTGGGAGAGTGATCCACCACCCGTCAGAGGCCTGATCCGGGCCATTTCAGCCCCAATCCAGGCTGAAACAGGCCTAAAATGGCCGAGAGTCAGGCGGGCGGAGCCACCTGACATGTAACCTCTTTGGGGAACTGCCAGAACTGCATTCCTGTGCGTTCCCCCTCAAAATGAGCCCTGCCATTGTTCCTGCCCTCAGACCTCCACTCTAGGTGGGGGTAGTTTTGGAAGTCCAATTGATTTCAATAAAACTTATTCCTGCTTAATGTGCAAAGGATCAAATTCTTAAGCTGTCTGCTATGTAGAATATAACAGTACCTTTCTAAGCACTGTTACACCTTCTACATCTATTGACCTCACTGGATTCACCAGGGTATAACTCTCCTTAGGATGGCATTGTACATCGCTCTCATTTGGTAGCGATTCTTCTAGAGAGAGGAAACTTTTTCAATAATATAAAGCTATTCAAACACATACCATGCTGCTGGTGGGGGGTGGGGGAAAGCACATTTCCTATGGATTTCTCAATTCACTCTATCCATTGCAATACCCAATTACATTAGCTCTGGTTAATTAAGAGCAATATTTTATTTAAAGTCATAGACTCTCTCTGGATACGCCAGAGGAAAAGAAGTGCCTTATTCTTCCTAGCAGAAAAGAAATTGATTTTATGGATTTATTACTCACCTAATTCCAAGTCTCCAAATTCATGACACTTTTAGTTTTGTTTCACTTTAGCTCAGGAGAAAGAACTGCTCTCGACAGCTCTGGATGCAGAAATAAATTCTTTACAGAAGGGCCAGTGAGAAATCCTTTTAAGCAATGAAGTGTGTCAGTCTAGATGTTTTTAGTCACACCCCAACCAGCAGCATCATTAGGAGCTGTTCAAGTGTTTTGGACATATGAACTGTGAACCATGTTCACATTTGTTCATAGAGATATCAGAGTAGATTCAGAGAACTAAGGTTGCCAACTCCCTGGAGAAAAATGTCCCCTCTCTTCAATAGAGGGTTAATGGGATGTTATTTACAAGGTGATGGCATTTACCTCTTTGCTGTGAAAAGCTTCAGCTGCCTATTTCCATGCATTAAGCCTCTTAATGGATGACATTTGTCGGCAATCCCGCTCATGAATTGTGCTTTAGAAACTGGTCCATGTTCTACTTCTGCTAGGGCCTGACAGCCCTAGATGCTCTTCTAGTGAGCCACAGAGGGGCTTGACATGTAGAAGGTCCTAGGTTCACTAGGTCCTGTGGCTCACTAGAAGAGCATCTGCTTGACATGGAGAAGGTCCTAGGTTCAATCTCTGAAATTCCAGTAAAAAGTTCTTAAGTTTGGATTTGTGATGACTTGGGTCAACACGCATGAGATGTGGCTCACTAGAAGAGCATCTGCTTGACATGCAGAAGGTCTTAGGTCCAAACTTAAGAGCTACATTTGATGGACATATCCAAAGAGAAAAAAATCACTGCATGAAAAAAAATATGGGCATGAGGGCTAAATTACACAGTCAGTTGGGAATCTGTGACTGCATCCTCCAAAGTGTGATCAAGATTTAAAAAACAGTGCCAGAGGCCAGATACAGACTTGAGTCATGGCCCAGGGAAGGAGGAGCAAACTTCCTCCCATTCCATTTCTCTGATAGAAACCACGGCTACCCAGACTGCTTTTGTCATCAAAGTTAAAAGAAGTAGTCTAGGAGGTGCAGGTGTTGATCAAGAAGATGATAGTAAATTCTCCTCCTTTCCCAATACAACTGTGTGTGTGTGTAGTGCCCTCAGGTCAGAGTTGACTTATGGTGACCCCTAGTGGGGTTTTCATGGCAAGAGACTATCAGATGTGGTTTGCCATTGCCTGCCTCTGCAGCCCTGGTCTTCGTTGGAGATCTCCCATCCAATTACTAACCAAGGCTGACCCTGCTTAGCTTCTGAGATCTGACAAGATCATGCTCACCTGGCCTATCCAGGCCAGCCCCCCCCCCCAATATAACTGCACCCCCATATATGGAGTAATAATTTAAGGCTGAACTATACATCAAAGGATCAGGCCATAAATCCCCAACATGACTTGCAACTTTGCCCTCTGTGTGAATGCAAAGTGTTGTTTAGGTTTGGATTGAAAGCTTAATATTTTGCCACAATCTTGTGTCTGATTCTCTAGCCCTTTTAACTTGCTTAATTTTGAGATGGTAATCTTAGTTTGAGATGGTAACCTTGGTTTTAGATATCATTCTCTGTTTCATTGGGTTGGATCATATGACTCCCACCAAGTCATTTTCCAAAAGGAAAAACTGTTCTTCTTCACAGGAAGTTTTCCTTCATCAGAGAAAAACATTCCTGATGTTTTTCTCCCTGAAGAAAGATGTAATAGAAGACATAGGATCCAAGCCACTGTGTGTGTTATGTGCCATCGAGTCACTTCAGACTTATGGAGATCCTATGAATGAATGACCTCCTATCATTAACAACCCTGTTCAGATCTTGCAAATTGGAGGGCGTCACCTCCTTCAAGCCATCTCATTTTGGGTCTTCCTCTCTTCCTACTGCCTTCCACTTTTCCTAGCATTATTGTCTTGTCGTACGATGTGACCAAAGTATGACAGCCTCAGTTTCATCATTTTAGCTTCTCGGGAGAATTCGGGCTTATTTGTCTTTTTAGCTGTCCACAGAATCTGTAAAATTCTCCTCTAGCACCACATTTCAAATTCATCAATTTTCTTCCTGTCAGCTTTCTTCAGCATCCAAGGGCCAAGATACACATGACGAATGACACTTGAATGACACTTGAATGGATTGAGTGGAGGGCAAGTGAACAGGGAGAAATACACTTGCCGTTCAAGTGTCATTCGTCATGTGTAGCTTGGCCCCAACTCTCACATCCATACACAGTAATGGGGAATGCCATAGTACAGATTACATAGTACAGATTGATCCTCCTAGTTCCTTTATTGCTGCCCTTCCAAGTCTCAATCTTCTGATTTCTTGGTTGCAGTCTAAGTCTCCCTTTTGGTTGATGATTGAGCCAAGGAATAAAAAATCTTGAACAATTTGAATTTCTTCATTGTCAACTTTAAAATTGTATAATTCCTCAGTAGTCATTACATCTTCTTGATGTTCAGATGTAATCCTGCTTTGTCACTTTCTTCTTTAACCTTAATCAATAGTCGTTTTAAGTCTTCACTATTTTCTGACAGTAATGTAGTATCATGTACATATCTCAAATGGGTAATGTTCCTTCCACCCATTTTCACTCCAGCTTCTTCTAAACCTAATCCAGCTCTCCTTATGATATTTTCTGCATATAGGTTGAACAGGCAGGGAGATAATATACATCTTTTGTCTCACACCTTTGCCAACTGGAAACCATATTGTTTCCCCATATTGTAACAGTAGCCTCTGTCAGCTTCTGGCTAGATAAGGCTCTTCCTACAGGTTCCCTTTCCAAAAGCAAACAAGAGTCCATTGATTGAATAAGGAAACTTTACTGCAGAAAAGGTCCATTATAGTCCACTGTCCTGAATAGGAGACTCAGGATGGTACACAGTCATTGTTACCAATGAAGGGCAAAGCATGAGGTACAGAGTAACAGTTCCCATCTGCATCAGCCTCCCCCCACAGTTCTCAAACAACATCTTTCAGTCTTGGGAAGCTGCTCTCCATCAAGGCCAATGCCTGGTGGAACGGTGTTAGACAAAACAGTCTCCTCCGGTGGGAAAGCTGCCTGGGAACTGGTGCACCTGCGGGGAAAGCACTTAGACACTAGAAACATTAGAAAATGGAGTCAGTACAGTTTAAATATACACTGGACCTGACAGCCTCTTGACTAGGATGCTTCTAGTTCTATTGTCATTACTCCTTTTTTAATGACAATTGTAAGATATCCAGGAAGGAGGTGGATAATGTTGTAGTCTGACCGTGAAGGTTGGATCCAAGGAAAGGTTTGTGTATCCTTTTTTGTATTAAAGACAAGACTAAGCCATATGTGTGCCTCAGAGGTACAGCAAGTAAGTGAAGTGTGGCTCACGTATATATGCATCTTTAAACACCTGAGTAACACATGTGGAAATGCTATCCTAATGAAACTTCAAGTGGGCTCCTGGTGCTTTGGGAAGCTTGTGGAGCTATCCTACTCTAACAAAGAAGGACACCTTATGAATTTACAAAATGTTGATGCATGGGAGGACTAATTCTGTCACACAAACAATATCCATCCGTAAATGTCTCTCTCTTATGTAACCACACTCTAACTAGCAATCACAATCGGACTAAATGTGCCACTAGTAGGAGGTACTACATTTTATCAGATGCACAATAGTGAGGGTTCTGGGGCATAAATATGTATTGAGGGTACAATAAATAGTTTGTGATGAGTAGCCCTGCATTGAAAAGGATGCTTTATGCAAATATCAATACCCCCATTTATAAATAACCTGAATCTAGAACTGCTGCTATAGTCTTATCATAAGTTGGTGCTGTGCTTCTCCCTGTACATGAATACAGAAGTTATGTAATTCATGCCAGGAAGGATCATCACTATATCTAGCAGTAAACTGTGTGGCTTGTACCTTGTCAAGAAAGCAGGAAAACCACAGACAATGCAGGGGTTTCTACATAGGCAGGGGACTCCCCAGTTTGGAAGGAAGGAAGAACAGCTAAATTTCAATAGAAGGATGACAAAAGGAGACAGGGAAGTGGACCTACCTAAGCCTCCTAGAGGCTAGAGTACAGGTTGCATATCAAAACAATCAGATGTTATATACAGCACATCCATTTCTTTTAACACCATCCATAGCTTTTCATGATCCACACAGTCAAAAGCTTTGCTGTAATCTATGAAACACCAGCTGTTTTTCTTCTGAAATTCCCTAGTATGCTCCATTAGCTATCATTCCAATCCATTATGTGGTTTTTAAAGCTAAAAGATGGATGTTTAGCAACTGAACGTTACTACACCAACACTACAATACAGTTTTTAAGTGACAGAGTTTACAAACCAGAAAGGCCAAGTTTGAATTTTGCCCCTATTATAGAACACATTAGGTAGATTTAGGGCCAAACTAGACATGACATCTTTCTTGGATCTGCCACAGGGACATCGCTACCATTTTTAAAAGCCACAATTGGACTTCCAGTGTGGCAGGCTGAGCTGCTCTTGTTTCTCTGCGTGCCTTTTAACGTGTCAAAATGGCTGCACACTCTCCTCCACCTCCCTTCCCCCAGTGGCTGTTTCAACAATTGAAAAGGCATGAGGAAGGACTAAAGCACCTCAGCCCATCACACTGCAGGCCTCATCAGGTCCTCGCAGCATTTTCAAATCACTTTGAAATGGTAGCTGTAGTCCCGTGAGGGACATGAGGATGCTGTCATGTCTGGTTTGGCCTTTAGACAAGTAATTATTCCCTCAGCCCACCAATTTGTACAATGAGGATCATAATATCCTACAGCATTTAGTACCGTCTAAGGCTATAAAGGGTAAATATTATTATATTTTATTTATTAGACTTGGTGATGTGTAATATAAACTTTTGTGGACATTATCAGAAGCAGCGTGTAATAAATAAGAAAATAAGTGTGTAGCATATACCCACAGAGGAGGCAGATGCAAGAACCATCCCTTATAAATGCTCCTATATGGAAATGTTCTTGTAGAAGACAGTTTAAACATTAACTGTAACCACCTAGATAGGTTTGAGAGAGAACTGCTGAAATTGCAACAGCAGAATCATATTTGGGATATAACATGATGGTACAGTTTAGGTTTTCCAAACTCCAGTCTGGTCTCCAGACTACAGTTATCAAGTCTCATGGAGAAAATGACTGCTTTGGATTGGAAGATAGAGTCTATGGCATTGTACTCTGCTGAGGGCCCTCCTCTCCCCAAACCATACCCTTTCCAGGTTTCACCCCCAAATTTCCAGGATTTCCAAACCCAGAGTCCATAGCCTTAGCACAGTTATACACAAGGACTGAAGCAATCAATTTCAGAATGAAGAACAATTAAGGATCCTTTTTTAAAAAATTCCTCATTTGCTACAAAAATCAATAGATTTCCTATAGAAATGAAATCATTGGCTTTGGTTCATCAAGCAAGTAACTGAATTTTCCTAAGTCCGTACTTTATATGCAGGATATTAGTATAACTCCCATACTTCAGAGACTAGGATACTATCTTTTATTTTTTTAGAAAATGGGAAATAGCATCTTTACTAATGAAATGAATTCCCACATATTTACTTAGTGGTCAAATTGTCTGCAACCTGACAAATGAGAACATAAAACAAATCTAATTAGTAATAGAGGTGGGCACGAACCAGGAAAAAAATGAACTGTGTGGTTCATGGTTCGTCCCATTTCACGAACCAGGAACCACGAACTTTCATGAACTTGCCCCAGTTTGCAAACCAATTCGTGGGTTGTGGGGTTTAAATACCCCTTTCCATGCTTCTTAGCCCACAGCCCCGCTGCCGCTGAGCGCTCCGTTTACTCGCTGCAGAAGTGGCCAGGGGTCCCCTGGTCACTCTCACAGCAGGCAAAGGGAGGGAAGGGCAGGGCTGCAGGCTTAAGCCCACAGCCCCACTGCCACCGGGCGCTCCATTTGCCTCCTGCAGAGGATCCCCTGGTCGCTCTCGCAGCAGGCAAAGGGAACAACAGAGCAGCCGGCTTAAGCACCCAGCCCCGCCACCACCAGGTGCTTCATTTGCCCTCTGCAGAAGTGGCCAGGAGTCCCCTGGTCACTCTCACAGCAGGCAGAGGGAGGGAACAGCAGGGCTGCAGGCTTAAGCCCACAGCCCCACCGCCACCGGGTGCTCCATTTGCCTCCTGCAGAAGCGGCCAAGGGATCCCCTGGTCACTCTTGCAGTAGGTAAAGGGAGGGAATGGTGGGCCTACTGGCTTAACCCCAGAGCCCCACTGCTGCCGGACATTCAATTTGCCCACTGCAGAAGCAGCCAGGGATCCCCTGGTTGCTTTAGCAGCAGGCAAAGGTGGCAGCAGGCAATGGTGGAGCTGCCAGCTTAAGCCCACAGCCCTGCCACTGCCGGGCACTCCATTTGCCCACTGCAGAAGTGGCCAGGCCTCCCCTGGTCACTCTCGTAGCAGGCAAAGGGAGGGTACGGCGGGGCTGCCAGCTTAAGCCCACAGCCCTGCCACCACCGGGAGCTCCATTTGCCTGCTGCAGAAGTGGCCAGGGGAATCCCTGGTCAATCTCGCAGCAGATAAAGGGAGGGAACGGCTTAAGCTCACAGCCCCGCCACCACCAGGCGCTCCATTTGCCTGCTGCAGAAGCGCCCAGTGGATCTCCTGGTCACTCTCGCAGCAGGTAAAGGGAGGGAACGGTGGGGCTGCCAGCTTAAGCCCCCAGCCTTGCCACTGCTGGGCACTCCATTTGCCCGCTGCAGGAGCGGGAAAGGGGCCTTTAACCCCGCCAGTTTGGTTTAATCCTAACCAAACAAACCGGAAGAGCAGTTTGTCAAAGTTCATGAAAACGGGGCTTCCACGAACTGCAGATTCCCAAACCACGAACCGGCCCAGTTCGTGATGAACTTCAGTTCATTTTATGGTTCATGTCAATCTCTAATTAGTAACCACAGCAAGAATTTTCTAATAACTAATTTTAGCAAGACTACTCTATTTAACCATTTATTTAACATCTTTCTTGTAAAATGTAATGTAACAGCCACGTACAATTATACTGTGTGGTGAGAGCCACTTTGGTGCAGTGGTTAAGAGCAGCAGGACTCTAATCCTGAGAACCAAGTTTGATACCCTCTCCTCTGGGGTCAGTCACAGCTTCTTGGAGCTCTCTCAGCCCCACCTACCTCACAGGGTGATTGTCATGAGGATAATAATAACACACTTTGTAAAATGCTCTGAGTGGGTGTTAAGTTGTCCTGAAGGGCAGTATATAATGTTGTTGTTGTTAGTGGTTAGAATGTCATACTAAGATCAAACTAGACCTAGGCTGGAATCTCCACTCTGCCATGAAAGCTTACTGGGTGACCTTGGTCCAGTCACACATGTTCAGGCTAACACGCCTCGCAGGATTGTGTGGATAAAATGGAGGAACGATGGAAACAGCTTTGAGCCTCCATTGGAGAGAAAGACAGACTATAAATTAAGCATGTACATAAATAAGATTTTTCTTTTTTTATAGCCTGTGTGATTTTTGAAGGAGAATGCTTTATTATGGCAGAGTTATAAATTTAAGAAATTTAATTAAAAGTCACATTCATAAGTCTACTGTTCTCCATTCATAAGTCTACTGTTCAATGGATGATATATAACTGCAGTTATTATTAAATGTTCCAAATCATTTCCCAATCCATGTTGACATAATCATCTGGAAATTGCAAAACAATGGAGATCTCTACTGCAATTGTACAGGGATAACAGCATTGTAAAGATGAAAAGCTGCAATCTAAGCTATCAGTAAGAATAGGCAGGAATAAAAGGTCAGTTTTGCCCAGGCAGTTCACCATCTAAAGTTTGTTTCCCCAGATGTGACTTAATCATGCTATACAGGGAAAAGCTTCTCTTTTAGCCTTTGAGCAGCTCACAGGATTAGATGTGCTTTATGTTTTTAACAAGTTGCTTGCCAGATGCTAAATGGCTCTGAGGATTATATGTGTCTTATTAATTTTTTTTCATAAGGGTGTTTCCCATCATTGAACTGAATTGACTTATAGACCAGAGAATGGGATGTACATTCCAGGATTTGATACAGATCTCAACCATTTTGCAGTTTCTAGATGATTATGTAGTCTGGGATTGCAGAATGATTTGAAATATTGTTCATCTGTTTAATTCCTAGAGGAACATAGACATAAACTTGCCCTCTTTATTAAGTTTATATCACTGCCATAATAAAATTTTCTCCTTCAAAATCAACACAGGCTATAAAGAAAAGGAAAAAAACTACTGCTTTGTGTCCCATTGAGTGGAATATGCATATTTTAAATAAATAAACACTGTATATATATTTTAAATAAATAAAAAATATACAAGGATAGATAGATGAGAAAATAAAATAGCTCAGGTGCAACATGGTCCAAATCAAATGACTTTGGCAAGGAATTGGCAGTACAATCTTTATGACAACACCATAAATTTTAAACAGTGTTTTGTGAGAGGGCTCTTCTAGACTAGAGATGGGCACGAACTAGAAAAAAACGAACCATGAGGTTCATGGTTCGTTGCATTTCACGAAACAAGAACTTTCATGAACCTGCCCCAGTTCACAAACCGATTTGTTTGGTTTGTGAAAACGTCACATCCAGGTCAGCAAAACATCACTTCCGGGTCAGCAGAAGGCCACTTCCGGGCTAGCAGAAGGCCACTTCCAGGTCAGCAGAAAGTCTGTAGGAAGTCCATCCCCTGTTGCCTAGGAAACTGATTGATTGGCGCCAGGCTGTCTGCAGTGACGAACCAAAAAATGAACCAAACAATCCAACCTAAAGTTCATGGCAATTCGTCAGAAATGGGGTCTTTTTTTTTTTTTTTTTTGAAAAAATTTTTATTGGGTTAGAATCCATTATTTTTACATTACATTCAATTTTCCCAAAATTTTTCATTTCTAACCCCCTCCCTTTCCCCCCCTTTTGTTGACTTCCAACAGCTTTCCCACCCTTTGTCCCCTTTCCCTTGCTTCTATTAAATTCCTCTGTCTAAAACAGATATACATTCTCCATTATATTAAGCAGTACATCCTTAACTACTTTTCTTGTTATACACCCAAACTGTAAGTCTTTGTTTCCATCTTGGGTAAACAATTTATCCCATTTTCCAGTTTTAAATATTTCTATATATCATATACCTATATATCATAAACCATAAAAATCTTACATTTAAATCAAACAATTTAACTTGTTCTCTATATATTACTCATTCTATCTTTTTATGGTAATTCTATATAGCTCATCACATAGTCAATCACTTTGACTCTTCCGTACATTCAGTTTGGTGCATATAAATCTTATCAAAGAAAGAAAATATTGTTGGTTATTCAATCCTCGTATTTAAACCTTATCATTAATTATTTTCTATCCATATTCTATCTGTTAACCTATATATATCTATATATATGTCAATCTGTTAATCTAACTGCTTATAAATTCACATTTATCTCTTCCTCCCCCGGTAAAGTCACCCCTCTCTTTTATACTTTTATTATACTTCAGTAGTTCTCAAACTGCCACAGTTTTCCTCCCACCTCCCATTTCTTCTCCAGATATTGTTTCAGCTTCTCCCAGTCTGTGTTAAACTGCCCTGAGTCCAGATTTCTCAGTTTTCTTGTCATCTTGTCCATTTCTGCCATGTACAGCAATTTGTAGATCCAATCTTCAATAGTTGGCACTTCTTGTACTTTCCATTTTTGCGCATACAAAAGTCTAACTGCTGCTGTCATATAAAATATCAATGTCCTATGATGGGCTGGAATTCCCTCCATTCCCAAGTTTAGTAGCAGGAGTTCTGGGTTCTTATTTATTTGACACTGTAAAATTTCACTCATTTCTCTTATTATTTCCCCCCAGTACTGCCTAGCTACCTCACACGACCACCACATGTGATAGAGGGAGCCCTCATGTTTCTTACATTTCCAGCATTTATTAGAAGTATTCAAGTTCCCTAGCGCAATCTTCTTTGGTGTCATGTACCAACGATAAATCATTTTGTAAATGTTCTCTTTAATATTAGTACATGTCGTTATCTTCATTGTAGTTTTCCACAAGTATTCCCATGCCTCCATTGTTATTTCTTTATTGAAATTTATATCCCATTTCACCATCTGTGTTTTAACTATCTCGTCCTCAGTATACCATTTCAACAGTACTTGGTATACCTTGGATATTCTTTTCTTGTCTTCTTTAAGAAGGGTCTGCTCTAGTTCCGAATTCTCTATTCGTATGCCCCCCTTTGCAGAGTCCGAATTGTATAAGTCTCTAATCTGTCTATACTGGAACCAATCATAGTTAGGTGATAGTTCCTCTTGCGTCTTTATTCTAAGTTTAGATACTTCAGTTTTAGTTATTTCTTTGTACGTTAAACATTGTTGTTCATTATCTACAGCTCTCGGATCTATCACCTCATATGGAACCACCCACAAGGGGGTTCCTTCTTGTAGGTAAATTCTATACTTCTTCCAGATTGTATATAAACTTCTCCTTACAAAGTGGTGCAGGAACATCGAGTTGACCTTTACTTTGTCATGCCATAGGTATGCGTGCCATCCGAAAATTTTTTTATATCCCTCTAGGGCTAATAATTTCTTGTTCTTTAATGTCATCCACTCTTTCAACCAAACTAGGCAGATTGCATCATGATAAAGTCTCAGGTTGGGCAGTTGCATTCCGCCTCTTTCCTTTGCATCTTGTAAAACTTTTACTTTCACTCGAGGCTTCTTGCCTGCCCAAACAAAATCTGATATTTTCCTCTGCCATTTTTCAAATTGTTTAGAGTCTCTGATGATTGGTATTGTCTGTAGCAAAAACATTACTCTTGGTAACACATTCATCTTAACTGCTGCAATCCTGCCCAACCATGACAGGTTCAGACTATTCCATTTGATCAAGTCTCTCTCTATCTGAGTCCATAATTTTTCATAGTTGTTTTTGAATAAGTCTATATTCTTTGCAGTCAGTTCAACTCCCAAATATTTCACTTTGCTTGTTACTTCACAATCCGTTGTTTCCATTAATAATTGTTGTTTCTGCTTAATCATATTTTTACATAGTATCTTTGACTTCTTTTTGTTAATATAAAAACCTGCCAAATCTCCAAACTCCTTGATCTTATCTATCACTTTTGGCATGTTCTCCAATGGGTCCTCTACAATTAACATTATGTCATCCGCGAATGCTCTGACCTTGTATGAATAATCCTTTATTTTTATTCCACGAATTTCCTCATCTTGACGTATTTGTATCATCAGAATCTCCAATACTAAAATGAACAACAATGGAGATAACGGGCAACCTTGTCTTGTTCCTTTACTAATCGTCAATTTCTTGGTCAATTCATCATTCACTACAATTGCTGCAGTCTGGTCTCTGTAAATTTCCTTGATTGCTCTGATGAATCTTTCTCCCAATTGTAGCTTTTCCATAGTGGCAAACATAAAGTCCCAGTTTAAATTGTCAAACGCTTTTTCAGCGTCTACAAAGAAGAAACCAACCTCTTTGTCACAACGCTTGTCATAGTATTCAATAGCATTGATCACTGTCCTTAAATTGTCTCTTATTTGTCTGTCTGGCAAAAAGCCTGCTTGTTCCTCCTCTATGACTTCCGAGAGCCACCCCTTCAGTCTCTCCGCCAATATCTTCGCAAAGATTTTATAGTCATTGTTAAGTAGTGATATAGGTCTATAATTTTTCACGTTAGTCAGGTCTTGGCCCTCTTTTGGGATCAATGATATATTCGCTTCACTCCAAGTATCTGGAATCCTTTGATCCCTAAAAACTCCATTCATCACCTCTTTTAGGAATGGTGCCAGTTCGTTGGCCATTGTCTTATAAAATTTAGCCATAAGTCCATCTGGCCCTGGCGCCTTTCCTAGATTTGCGGATTGTATTGCCTTGCTTATTTCCTCATCAGTTACTTCACTGTTCAACTTATTTCTCCAAGCTTCCGAAATTTCTGGAAGTTTGGTTTTCTCCAGATATGATGCTATTGATTCTTTGTTTACTTCTTTTTTATTATACAGCTTAGCGTAGAATTTATAAAAGGCTCTACTAATGGTAATCTGCTCCAAGTACGTTTTATTATCTTCACAGATTTTATTTATTATTTTCTTTTCCCTTTTCTTCTTCAATTGCCATGCCAGGTATTTCCCAGGTTTATTAGCACCCTCAAACGCTTTTTGGTTCAGTCTTTTAAGATTCCACTCCAATTCTTTATTACTCATTGCTGTTAGCTGTTCTTGAAGAATTTTGATTTCCTGATATACCTTCTTTTTCCCTGGTCTCTTTTTTAACTGTGTTTCTTTGGCTTTTATTTTCTCCTCAATCTCTTGTCTTTTCTCCTCTTTCTTTTTTCTTGCTCTGCCGTTTAAGTCCATTAGTATGCCCCTTACAACCGCCTTGTACGCATCCCAAACTTTGTTGGTTGGTACTTCTTTATTCACGTTGTATTGTATAAAAAACTTTGTCTCTCTTCTCAGTATTTCCATATTCTCTCTTTCCTGTAACAAGTCCTCATTTATTCTCCATGCTTTCCTTTTTCTCCTTTTTCCAAATTTCCACATAATTGGGTTGTGATCTGAGCCTACCATCGGCATTATTTCTACCTCCTTAGTCCATAACGCTAAGTCTTTTGAGGCCCAGATCATATCGATTCTTGATAATGTAAAATGCCTTGCAGAATAGAAAGTAAACTGTCTACTTTTAGGATATTCTCTCCTCCATACATCTTCGAGAGTCTCTTGTTGAATCAACTCAAAAAAAAGCTTTGGTAATAGTCCTCTTTTCTTTTGTACCGTTGTAGTCTTTTTGTCTAGCTCCAAGTCTGTCACTCCATTGAAGTCTCCAGCAAGAATTATCTGGTCATATACAAGATCGTCTAGATGCTTCCTTAACTCCTCAAAAAAGCTTTCTTTTGCACCATTAGGTGCATAAAGTCCGACTACCAACACTCTCTTTAAATTCCAAGTACATTCCACTGCTACAAATCTAGCTTCCACATCTCTCATAACAAATTTTGGCTGTAGCTCCTCTTTTATATACAACACCACTCCTCTTTTTTTCTTATTAGAGGCCGCTACAAACTCCTTGCCCAGTTTTCCAGATTTTAAATATTTTACATCCTGTTTTCTAATATCACATTTTTGTTTTAGTAGCCAATGAAAAATATTTTTCCTCTTATTCGGTGAGTTTAGTCCATTTACATTCCAAGATAATACTTTACACTCCATATTCATGGTTTTGTTGGTAAGTCTTTTTCATTGTCCTTAATAAATCTCTCCATCTCTCGCTCAGATCTGATGCGTTTTTTTGCCCCTCCAAACTCAAAGGACACTCCTTCTGGTAACTCCCATCTATACCTGATTTTCATGTCCTTCAAAATCTGAATTAGCACTTTGTATTTTTTCCGGTCCAATAACACTGATCTGGGCAATTCCTTCATTATAATGATCGTCTTGCCATCAATCTCCAATGGATCTTGAAACTGTTTTGTCACAATCCTCTCTTTCATGTTTCTTGTTGTAAACTGCACAATCACATCCCTTGGTAATTTCCTCTGGGTTGCAATTCTCGAATTCACCCGGTATGCCACATCTAGGATAGCCACAACTTCCTCCTCCTCCTTCCCCAGGTATTCAGCCAACACCTCAATCATCTGTTCTTGCGCTGACTTCCCTTCCACTTCTGGCAGACCACGAAAACGTAGCTGCTTCTCCATGTGTTTAGTTTCTGCAACTGACATTCTCCCCTTCACCAATCTCATCTCTGTTTGTTGCGTGTCTATTAAATTCTCCATCGCGTCCTCTACTGTTTTAACTCTCTGCTGCGTTCCTTTTAATTCACTACTAATCGTTTCCATACCTTTTTTCATTTCTGACAGCTCCGATTTTACTGTCTGTGTAACCTCTTTAACCTCTTTAATAAGCTCCAATTTCGTGTCCTTAAGCTCTTTGATCATATCTACAAGTTTTTTGTCCAGATTTTTATCCAAATTTTCTATTGCCGATTGCCACTCTTTTTTCGACATCGTGGGGCTTGCTTTAGCTCGCTCCCACGAATCCGCTCTCTTCCTTAACTCCGTGGCGTAAAATTAAACGTTTTTCTTTTTCAAATGTCCCAATCTTCTTGCCAAAATTAAATTTTAAAGTGTCCAAAATGTCGGGCGTCTTTTCTCTATGGTTTCTCTATGATGTTATAATCCAAGATGGCCTACTTCCTCTTCCGCTGAAGCCGCGACCCTTCCCCTTTCAAAAATGGCGATTCCCTACTTCCTGTCCTCCGGCAAGGGCCGCTTCTCTCCAGCCACTCTATTGTTGTTACGCACATCCTGTCTCCCGTCTTCCCACAGCAGGTCTCGCGATGGTGTCTTTTTCCCACAGCTCCAAAGCCACAGGTATTCAAAACAATAGTCCGCTTTCTTTAATAACTTCTTTAAACTTAGTCTCTTTTAAAATACAACTCCTGCCGAGTCTTCACCTCCTTTTACTAGTCTGTTGCAGTTTAAAAATCTACTTTTTTTCCTCTCTGTTTTTGTCAATCTGTCCCGTATCAAAAGATAGCGATCTTTACCTTCTCTTCACTTTTCTCGGGTTGTAATCGCTGTTTCGATCTTAAATTCTCCTCTCAGCTTCCTTTCCCAATCGAAGCTTGGGTATGTAGGTCTTATGCCAGCCGAATTGGCCCCAAAACTGCCGCAGAGATTATAGCCGACCCGTCGCAAGGTGGGACCTCAAGGATCGGGGGGAGACTCGTTGTGTAGAGCCCCCCCCTCGTCCGAGATCTAGCTCACCCTAGGGTCTTGAGCATTCTTTGCCTGCTCCCCGCCTGAGAGCAGTCGGCCGCGGGCTATTTTCACCCCTCCGGCCGGTTAAAACGGCAGTCCGGTCAGCTCCGCGAATGGAGCTGCGTTAGACCTCCATGAATCCCAAACCGGAAGTCCCCGTCAGAAATGGGGTCTGATGTACCGCCGGTTCATGAACCACGAACCAGCCTGGTTCATCATGAACTTTGGTTCATATTTTGGTTCGTGCCCATCTCTATTCTAGACACAAAGAAAGTTCATCTGTTTTCAGCTATACAAAATTTAAAGTATTTGATATACTCTTGACTTCAATTTCTTTGGGGAATATGCAGGAGAAAGGCAAGAAAAAAATTAACACACCTGTTGAGAACAATGAAGAGTACGTATCGATTTATCCAATGGTTACTTGCCAACACAAATGAACATTGCTTCTTTTTTTTACAGAAAGGTAAAAGCTGTAACAAAGCCTTTTCAGCTTTTGTCTTCACTAAATTTCCCTGCAGATGAAGATATATGTTTACATTATCAACAATTGCTTAGTTCTCAAAAATGAAACCTGTGAGTTTGGATCGATGATGGGAAATTTGACATGGAGTACCCTTCAGTGACTCCCTCCCCGCTCTCCTCACAGCCTCTCTATAAAATCTAAGCTGTCCCCTAAGTAGCTTTTAAGCAGGAAAATAGAGTGTTTGAGACAATTTATTCAAAATTCATATATTCACAATGTGTTTAATACAACCTCACATGCACTCAATAAATGTTCTTTGGGGGAAGGAATTCTGGTGAGATACCAGAAAGTTAAAAAAAAAAAAAGTTCAAAACATTCCTTGAAATAAGTAATGTTTGAAAGGAAGAAATGCAAGCATTGATGGTGAAAGTTCAAACTTAAAAATACAAAAACCTTTTTAAAAACTAAATGTGGAGCTTGCAATGCAGAGAGGGGCTTGTATCCAGTGGCAGGCCATGAAGGAGTCTTGTGTGAAAATCTGGTTTATAAATGGAGTTGCAAGGGAGCTTCATAGCTTGCTTGTTAAAGAAGATGCCGTTTTAGACAAACTGATGACTATACTCTGCACAGGATACAGCACATGTAAACAGAAACCAGGGTTTACTTAACAGTATCTGCTGTTAATTCTGGTGACTCTTTCATGACATCAGCACTTGGAAACATTTTATTAAAGTTTGTTGTTATATATGATCAGCAAGTACAAGACATCCAACAAACAATACAGAATTAAAGAATTGGACAACAAAGCAAACAAACAGTTAAAAAATTTTAAGGCATGACATACTGTAATATGGCAGGTGGGTAACTAAAGTAGAAGACAATGCCATGAAAGGAAGTTACTGAGAACATGTCTTATAAAGCAACCTTCTGCATTGTTCCATCAAACCACAATTCAGATGTCCCTAGAAAGATGCCCTCCTGAACATTTCTGTTTTGCAGACTCTGCAGAGTGATGGGGGCCTTCCTGTTCTCCTCAGGCAAACCATTCCACAAAGTGGGAGCCACCACAAAGAATGCATGTGAATGAGCAGTTTTCATTCTTACCAGTTTGCAGGGTAGCACCTTCAGAAGGCTTTGCTGAGATGAGCAAACTGTCATGGCAGATCATAGCAGGAGAGGTGGTCCTGCAACGCGGGTCCAAAGGTTTCATAGGTGATAACAAGAACCTTGAGCAGAACCCAGTAACTGATTGGTCACTAGGATTGCCAGTCTCCCACTGGAGGTGAGGTATCCCCCCTCCACCCCCCAGTCCCACTTATCCCAGGTGGTACAGTCTCTTTCAGCCTGGACCAGGCCGCTGCAGAGCGTGGGAGCACTCCCACACTCCGCAGTAGTCCGATCTGGGCTTATTCAGGCCCAATTTGGGCCCGATTCAGCCTGATCAGGGCTGGATCTGGGCCAAATATGGCCAAATCCAGCTGCTCAGAGCAAGGGAGCTCTCCTGTGCTCTGCAGTGGTCCGATCCAAGCCAATTTGGGCCTGAATCTGGACCAAATCAGACCGAATCAGGCCCAATGCGGGCTGATTCGGTCCCCTGTGGAGCGTGGGCGTGCTCCCAGGGTGGTTGCATGATGATGTCACTTCCCGAAAGTGACATCACTTCCCGAAAGTGACATCACTTCGCATGCTGATGCCCACCAGCAAGGTAAGTGCCAGGCCTCCAAACTCCCGCTGGGAGATTGAGGGACCTGGCAATCCTATTGGTCGCCAATGGAGTGACTGCAGAATAGGTGTGTGACAGACCAGGTGAGGGAGTCAGGCTCTTTTTTCTCATATCTGCTCAACAGAGACATGTTGTGAAATCCAATAAGAGAACCCCAACCTCATGTATATAGTTTGGCCATCTATTCTAACAGGAGGTCTGTAAAGATAGATTAAAAGTATTGTGGCCACCTGGTGAGTTTAAGGCCTGGGTAAACTTCCAGCTGGGGGGATTTTCCCAATGCACAGCTCACATTTATAGCAACTACACTACACCAGCTTCATATTTCATTCTTGAAATAAGTAAATTAGAAACAGTGCCCCTGGTTTATGATACATTTAAAACATGGCCCGCGATACAGTACAAGTTGCCCAGTCTTGCACAGAAGCACTATTTATATCTGAAGGCTAACTCACAATGGCAGAGAAAGGGCAGGTTTATCATTTAAAGAGCTAAACACAGCAAGACCTCTCACGCACAATGAAAAAGATCAATGGGGTTGTCAGCTAAAAGCCATTGGAGTTCAGCGAGTTTTCTATAAATATCTCTGTGAAAAGAAAGAGGGGTTTTCCCTAGCGTACACTGTCAGGTCTGAAACACTTCCTCCACATTAAAATATAACCTGATGGTTAGCCACCAGATGCTGCTTCCACAGGCTCTTCTGAAAATTGCTCCTCATCCATTTCTGAAGTGTGAAAATTTATCTCCATATTACAATAGAACATCAGTTTGCAAATCACGAGCAATTACATATAGAGATGACTTGTCAGACTCCTGCCAAACAGGCCAATTTTCCCTCACAGTCAAGGAACATGAACAAACAGAACAGAAATCATAAACAAAGGAGTCATTACAAGGCTATTTATTTGCCCTTCTAAACGGCAGCAATTTTTGAATACATTGCTGTTGTAGTTTAACTGGTTTAAAATGATTACATTTATACACTGATATATATTATTTTCACATTTTCACATTTTAAAAAATCCAGCATAATAAACTTAAGGTCAGAACTATGTTATAGCCACTCAATATTTGCCTAATCCATAGGAAAAAAAGAAAAACAAAAAGAAACAGTATTAAAAGCCTGCCATTTTTAGTGCTATTTTAAAAAAAATTACATGTTGAATTTTATTCTAAATGAACAAATAGGGAAAGGAGTCCTATTTATAACCCACATGTCCGGGGACACCTCCCTGGACTCCATTCAATGCCCCTACCCCTGAGGAAGGCCTGCCACAGCAGTGCAGGGATGCTCTCCCATCACCTCCTGCAACACCCCCAGCCCCTGCACAGACCCCGACTTACCAGGAAAGAGCCAGTGGGGGCAGGCAACCATCTCCAGGAGGAAGCAAGCCCTGGACCACAGGAGGAGCCAGCAGAAGAGCTGCCAGTGAGAAAGACATGGTGGCGACTGGTGAGCAACCTGAAGACTGCACCAATGCCCCCTCAGCCCAGAGAACAGAAGCTGTCCTGGGCAGCCTCAACAGAGTCTAGCCACCTAACTGCCACAGTGCCATGGCCCCAGGCAAGCCGCTGGGCTTGGGCAACGTGTGGGCATCACCTGATGCCCAGGAGGCAGGGGAAGGTCAAAGATGCAGGACAAGGCTTCACTGGCCTGCCTAACCATGGCCAACAGATTCTGGGGGCAGGGCATGGGGGGACCAAGGAGACAGCCACTCCTTGGCCCTACTCCAGCCTCTGGCCGTGGGATTGGCTGGACCCTGGGAGTAGGTCTGGTGGGTGGAGGTGGGATTGAAGGATATAATGGAGGTTCCAAGAGGGAGCGGAGTGGGGGAGCTGTAGTTGTAGTGGAGAGGAGAGGGGTGGAGAAGGACAGAAATGGATGGCAGAGCAGAGTGAGCAAACTGAATGTGGAAAGTGCAGGCTACAAGCCAACAGGACCTGCCTTGAGAAAGCCAGGGCCAGAATCAGGGTGAGGCTACTATAGCTGCTGTAGCACAGTGGTTAAGTGGTTCGGCTGTGAATCAGCAGTCTACTCGTTCGAATCCCACTACTGCCATGAGCTCAGTAGGTGGCCATGGGTAAGCCACTCCCCTCAGCCCCAGCTCCCCAGCTGTATTGTGAGGATAATAATAACACTAACTTGTTCACCACTCTGGGTGAGGCACTAATCTGTCTAGAAGTGTGGTATATATGTGCAGTTATTATTATTATTATTACTCAGCCCACAAAAGAGGCTGGCCAGAACCCAGGACGAGAGCCGATGGACAAGGGGCAGAGTCTGCCCTGCCAGGGGCCCACACCACCAACGTGAAAAAGATTTCAGCCTAGGTTCAGACACAACCAATTTTGAAAGATGATCGAATATAGTGCGTCTCCATGATCCAGACAATCCCGAATTTGAGCAAAGCTGGCAACAGCTGTCAGTACAAAACCAAGAAAAAGTCCCATGTACTATCTTTTATCAGGACTAGACACGGTCACGATAAAAAAAAAACACCAATCAAGCTAATTGTCGATCTGCGCTGGTGATGACCCCAGATCTCTGATTCACTTCAATCAAGTCCCATTTCCGATCTGGGATCTGGGATCGGGGAGGCCAAAGTGGAGGGGCACCCCCCCACACACACGCTTAGAGCAGAGGGGGGGAGTTTTTAACCTGGCGATGAGCCGCTTCCCCTCAGGGAGGGGACGTTTTCACACACACACACAGAGCAGAGGGGAGGAAAAGTTTTAACCCGGCGATGAGCCGCCTCCCCTCAGGGAGGGGATGTTTTCTCACACACACACACACACACACGCACTTAGAGCAGAGGGGGGGGAGTTTTTAACCCGTCCCTGCCTGTCCAAATAGAGAGAGAGAAAGACATCCCATCAACAATTTTCAGCCAGCTTTTTAAAAAAAGCAGAGATAGAATCCTTCCCACCCGATTTTAAAAGCAAGCAGCCAGTCTTCCAAAATGCACTGAATGAACTCAGTCAGGAGGAGAGATCTCTTCTCAGTGTTGTTAACTCTTTCAACGCACTGAATGAACTCAGGAGAGGAGCGCAAAACAGCTTCTGCTGATAGCCGTACTCAAAGCAGCTCTCTTGTTTTCTCTCTCTCTTAAGTCTTAACCCCTTCCTCTCCAAATCACTTTGCTTATATTTTTCTCAGGAAGCCCCCTTTTCACTCACAACTGTTTGCTTTTCCTTGCTAGGGGAAATATTATCAAGTTTCAAACAGAGCTCAGGCATTCCCCTGCCTCCGTTGCCAGGGGAATAGATTGTTGGCGCCTGAATGTCTAGCTTCCCAATCCTATCACGATCACCCTGTCCAGCCCCAGTCCAGCCCCCTCCCGACCACTGGATCGTTTGCCGTGGAAGACAATGATCCACCAGGACCCAACTGCGCGAACACCATTATCGTGGGGTTTTTTTAATCGTAATGCAGATCGTGCCCATCTCTAATCAGGACCAATCAAAAAGACACAATACAGTGTATAAACTTTTGAGATTTTCAGTATTCCTCATCAGGCCAGATGTTACAAAAAAAATTAAAAGGGGGACTTTTCAAAACATTTAAATAAATAAATGATATTCTATATATTTTGTTCTTGTTTTAGGATTTAATTTTTACTGACAACATTTCTGCCTATAACATCTCCCTATAATCATTGCTCTCAGATGACATCCTATGACTCTCTATAACCATTGCTTATCAGGCTGCCATTTATACAAGAGCGTTCTTAACATCATAGAATATTTGCCTGCAAACATCAACGAGTCAACTGAGAGATCAAAAGTAAGAATATGAAAGGTCTGGCCTGCCTCTCCTGGAAGCTGAACTCCATTCTTGAAGGATTCTCCCCCCCCCCCCACCCCTGACATGGCTTTTTCCTGATTATTAATGTTTACACAGAAGTAAACCCCAGTGCGTTCAGTGAGGTTTAATCCTATTTAACTGGTCCTTAAGCCTGCAAACTTCAACTATGCTGCAGGCTGGGGTCTTCCCATTGTTTTATGGATCGTTGCTCTCCAGGGCACAATCCAGCAGCAGAAATGCTCAGTTTGTTTTGTTGTGATGAATAAAGCCCCAACAGAAGCTTCAGTTCTCAAGTACTCAATGTAATTACACTGAATAAATGTGATAGGGAAGACATCTGTGTTATTGTTTAAGTATAACAAACTAATGAGACTTTTTTTTCCTGGTGTATTCATTTTCATTACATTTCCATGCCTATGCCTTTTTCCGAATGACATTCACAACATATCTCCATAGAGACAGAAAATGTGATGTGATGGATCTTGTTGAACATTTAATACTCCATTAATAATAATAAAAAAGAAAATACAGAGCACAGTGCTGAGGACAATGAAAATATTTTGATATATTCAACCGTGTTATCCCTTCCCAACACGTGATTTTTGGATACTGTTAACATCAGAGCAGCCAACCACTAGTAGCTTTGCATTATACTTACTTTGTATATTTATTTGGTGCTTTCTTCCACAAAGAAGCTTACAGAATTAATAAAAACAATACCATTTTTAAAACATTCAATTTAAATAAACATAAAAATGACCAACTACATCCTAGGCCAGTCTTGACTCCTAAGAGCCATTTCTTTCAAAGCTACACGGCACAAGCCATAGTCAAAGAAAAAAGGGCCAAGCATCCTCTTGGATCTTGTCTTTCACCTCAAACCTATGGTCATGCCCAAGTTTATACCTGGAAATAGGAAGAGCAGAAAAAAGCACAGGTGAGTTGTTGCCGTTGGTAGCAATGGTGATATTTCTCCCACTGTGCCCTGCCTGCTGCAGGCCACTTACAAAACAAATCATTTTAATTGATGAAAGTTGATTACTGAGGCAAGCAGTCTAGGCAACTATTCACATACGGGTTAGGATTCAACATTTTACTAAGGCAGAAGTGTAACTTGAATCCTACCAAACCCAGGGTAACAGCTGGCTTAGCGCTTGACTTTTTCCAGTCTCAGAGAGAGAGCCAATGTTTTCTAGACCTCAGGTGGGCTTTCAAATTTGATGTATTCAATCAGTACTTCAGAGTAGTGTCTTCATTCAAAATACGGCTGTCGAACTTAAGGTGGAGCCTTGAGATCTCCTGGAATTACAACTGATCCCCAGAATACCGAAAGCAGTTTCCCTGGAGAAAATGACTCCTTTGGAGGGTGGACTCTTGTGGCATTATACCCCACTAAGGTCCCTCCCTTCCCCAAATTCTGCCCTCCCTAGACTCAACCCACAAATCTCCAGGAATTTCTCAAACTGGAGTTGGCAACTCTAATCAAAAATTTGTCAAGGCATTTCAGTGTTTGGATCTGATCCAGAATCTAAACCAAATGCCTTTTATTCTTTACTATCATTAACAGTACTGATCACTGGAAAAAATAATATTATTGATATTCTTGGTTATGCGTGCTTTAGAGCTGCATGAGGTGAAGGAAAGGAAGTGGGGGCAGGCAGGTAAGAAAAGAGTATGTACGCAAACTTGACATGCAAGTGTTCTCACCTCAGTTTTGGGTACTTCCAGGTACTAAGGGCCTAAATATCCTAAACAGTTTCTCTGGCATTGTGTGGCATGTGTTGCAGTGTGAGGAACAGATATTAAGAAAAACTAGGAAAGGAAATCTCAGGGTAGGTAGGATTTGATACGCAGCAGGGATATATTAATTATAGTCTAGGGAACTTTTGAGAAAGACACACAGGTCAGCAAAAGTCTATCCATACATTTTTATCCCACTATTCTTCCAAGGGGCTCAGTGGGGCATTCATGGTATCTGCATCCTTTTGTCCTCCCACCAGCCCTGGGAGACAGGTTGAGTTGCGGAAGTGTGATGGGCCCCCAGGCTTAGAGAAACGGAGCTACATAGCTAAGTGGAGATTTGGACGCAGGCCTCCAGGTCCTTGTCAGACCGCTACACCATACTAACTCTGTAGGTCCTCCTAAAATACTAAGTCATTTGGACCTCCAGCTTCAAAAGAACAGAGAAGGAAGACGAGTCAGAACTGGGGCCCTCAGAGAGCCACTGCTGGTTGGAGTAACCAGTACTAGGTTAGAAGAACCAATGGCATCTTTAAGCATGGCAGCATGGAACACCAGCTGCACTATTTAGTTATATAGAAATGTATATTTGTTCTGTATTTGGACTGTTGGAACCACTGTAGTTTTGAGGGCAGAGCCACTAGTTCTCCTCAGAGCTGTGAGAGCCTGTGAGGAGTCAGTTACAGCCAGTTAGAGATGGCTGCAATCGTTATTCCGTGTTACTGGTTAATAAATGTTCATTGTTTTAAGCCACTGCAGTTGCCTTCCTGTCTCAATACATATTATATACCACACTTTTATTCCCAGTAGTAGTGACCCAAAGCATCTTACAACATTGTTCTCCCCTTCTTCTCTATTTTATCCTCACAATGACAGGACTCTGAGAGCTAAGCCACAAGTGACGCTTGACACTAACTGGACACTTGTCAGCTTCCCTCAAGTTTTGATGGGAAATGTAGGCAGCTTGGCGGAATGTTGGACAAGTAACAGTTGAAAAGTCCATTGGACAGCAGTCGGAGGGCCAAGCTGCAAGACCAGTACGCCTACATATCCCATCAAAACTTGAGGGAAGCTGACAGGTGTCCAACTAGTGTCAGGTGTCACTTGTAGTTTGGCCCTCAGTTAGGTTCAACTGAGGGAGAGTGATTTGCCCAAGGCCAGCCACTGAGAGTTCATGGCAGTGGGGAATTGTACCCGGTCTTCTAGATCCTAGTCCAATAGTCTAACCCCTACATCACTCTGTCTTTCTCTGTTTCCTTGTCAAGGGTAGTCTGACAATGTCCCATGTTCTACTGGCCTTATAATGACTATTGCAGCACACTCCTATTTACAGCAAGAATCATATTTGTATATAATACCTACCATATAATTGAAGGAAAACAGATGATTGTCTATTATAATGCAATGTAGGCATGCACCTTGCAATGTGGAAAAGGTTAGTGAATAAAACCAGAAGCAAGATATTTTTTTTAAAAGCTTAACAGAGCTTAAATTCAATGTTCCATGACCGTTCCCGAATGAAATTACTTCAGTTCACTAATGAGATCCAGTCACCACCACAGAGATCACATTTCTTTTGCAACACCGTGAATGCTTAAGCATTTCACAATAACCATTTTGTCCTTCTAGGGCCATGTTAGTCTGTTATAGTAAATACCAGTCCTGCAGCACTACCTTAAAACTATAGAGACAGTGTTGTGTAGTGGTTAGAGTGTCGAACTAAGATCTAGGAGACCCAAGTTTGAACCCCCACATGGAAGCTTTCTAGGTGACCTTGGGCCAGTCACACACTCTTAACCTAACCAACCTCACAGAGTTGGCATTGTGAAAATAAAATGGAAAAAATGAGGATGTAGGCCATGTTGGGTCGCCATGTATAAATGAAGTAAATAAATAAATACAACAGATTTATTGCAGTATTATTTATTTATTTATTAGATTTGTATACAGCCTCTCCCTCAAACAAGGCCTGAAGCAGTTTACAACATTAAAAACAATTAAAAACAAACAATATTATATATTAAATCTAAAGAACATTGCTACAATTAAGGGGTCCCACAAATACAACTAACGGCTGTATTTGCAAGGAGGCAAAGATTCCACAATATATCATGGCTGGTTAAAAGGTCTACTGAAAAAATTCTGCCTTGCACTGCCCTGCGGAATCTAAATAGGTCCCCTGGGACACTCAGACAGAGCATTTCACCAGGATGGAGCCACCACAGGAAGCGCTTGACCTGGTGGATGAGAAACAAACCACTTGGGGGCCTGGCACCACCAGTAAGCTGAGAGATGAAGAACAGACTTTGTGGGGGACCGTATCGGGTGAGCTGGTCCTTCACGTATGATAGTCCCAGACTGCGTAGGGCTTTAAAGGTTAAAACCAGCACCTGGAATTTGATCTGGAAACCAACTGGAAGCCTGTGCAGGTGCCATAAAATAGGCTGCATATGGGCAGACCATGATGAATCGGTCAGCAGCCTAGTAGCTGCATTTTGAATGACCTGCAGTTTCCAGAGCAACTTCAAGGGCAATCCTGCATACAGCAAATTACAGTAGTCTAATCTGGAGGTAACTGCTGTATGAATCATTGTGGCCAGATTCAACTGAGACAGGTAGAGAGCCAGCTGATGAGCATGGCGAAGATGGTAGAATGCCAGCTTGCCACAGTGGACACCTACTTATCCAAGGAAAGCCAGTTATTCAACCAGACCCACAGGCTCTTCACAGAATCCACCAAAGATAACTGAACCCCTTCAAAAGCCAGAAGCTACACGTCTTCCAGAATCCTGGTACTCCCTAAAAACATAATTTCTCTTAGATGGATCCAGTTTCAGCCAGCTTTTTCTTAACCATCCAGCCAGGGCATCCAGATTCCAGACACCAAGAAATCTGCCTCAGGCTGCTTATTCAGCAGGAGAAAGAGCTTGGTGTCCTCAGCGTATTGGTGGCACCCAACACCATACCACCTGATGAGTTCTGCCAGAGGACATATAAATATTGAACAACACCAGGGACAAGATCACACCCTGTGGAACACCACACACCAGTGACCACTTGGATGACCTTTTGTTTCCAATGACAACCTTCTAAGAGTGTCTCTGGAGGAATGAGGAAAATGGTGCTAAGGCAGTACCTTAAACCCCCAGCAAGGCCAGACGGTTGACCAGAATCAAATGATCAACCATGTCAACAGCAGCTGACAGATCTAACAATACCATTAGCGCTGAACTGCCTCGATCTAATTGAAGACAGAGGTCATCAACCAGGGCTGCAATCTAAACCCAGGCCTGAAGCCAGATTAGAAAAGGTCACATGCAGAAGTCTAATCCAAAAATGCCTGGAGCTGTTCTGCAACTACTCTCTCAATTACCTTTCCCAAGAATGGCAAATTAGATATTGGGTGGTAACTGGCTAGGTCCTTTTTATATAAGGAGTTTTGTTCCCATAAAGATCCATCTATAGCCTCCTTCAAGGAGCTAGGGAAATAACCTCAAGTGAGGGACAATAATTTCCCTCAAGGGGTCTACCACCACCTCCCTGCAGATTTTCACCTGCAGAAAGTTCCAGGAATTAGAGAGTCCACTACCTTTCGCCCATGAAGTGTGCCTTTAGTTAGCAAAACACAAGCATGCACACACACACACAATAGAGGAAACAATTATTAATGGTGTGAAAAGGCAATTGAAATGCAATCTAAAGAATATGGTGTGTATACTGCAAATACGAACCACTGAGGAAAGCCGTAAACATTTGTTTACATGTATTTAATGTCATAAATAATGATACCTTGTCATTTGAAAAATAGTAGAGAGTCCATTTGCACCTTTAAGACTAACCAACTTTATTGTAGCATAAACTTTTGACAGCCACAGCTCTCTTCATCAGATGCATTTAGAAGGCACCTGTAAATGTGTGACATCCCCATGTGTATAATTTTACACTAAGGAGAGGTATTCATATGTAACTAAAGTTAAGAATTTTTTAGAGCAGTTTTTAAT
Organism: Eublepharis macularius; assembly: GCF_028583425.1. Classification (NCBI taxonomy): domain Eukaryota; kingdom Metazoa; phylum Chordata; class Lepidosauria; order Squamata; family Eublepharidae; genus Eublepharis; species Eublepharis macularius. The sequence goes on along the minus strand of NC_072800.1, from coordinate 28,194,726 downwards.
ATTTTAAATTTGATTAAAGATTTTGCAATTCAATATATTTTAGCTTCTTTGAGATTGACCTTGATATTCTCATATCCAAAGTTTCTCTTTTGCTTTTCAACCTCTTTGGTTACTTGATTCCTAGTTTCTTAGCCTACTGTCTACTTTGGCCCTCAGCTTACTGCTTTAGAACTACTTGTCCTTCAACTTCTTTACCTCCTCAGACTTCCTCCTCCTCAGTACACTAATCTTTTTAGGCTGCCCGCCCACCCATCAACCCTACTATTTGTCTCCCCTGTCCTGCCAGTAACTCATAGTTCCACCTTCTCCTAGGTCATATATGGACTTTTCCTCACAGCCAAACTGCTTTCTCACTTCCATTACAGATAGGGTTCCCAGTGCTTTGAGAATCAGCCCCTCTGGGACCAAAATCGGCCCCAAATGAAGTGTAGGAGCACTCCCCCGGCCAGTGCAACCAAGTCACTTCAGGAAGTGATGTCGTCATGTCTGCCAGGACTGCACGTGCTGTGCATGTTCCCAGGATGCCTGTGGGTGGCAGGCAATCTCTAGGCGGCCTGAAACCTCCTACCAGTCGCCAGGGACTGGCAGGCAAGCAGGTAAACCACCAGGCGATTGTCTGCCACCAGACACCTGTGATCCCTACTTACAGATGGTATACTGCTTGTCTCAACATCCTATGGCTAAAACATTCCTGCCCGCTGCCAAGAAGCAGAGCATTTTTTAACATATCCTCATAATCACTTCAAATCTACTCATAAAGAGAAGGCTGGGAAGGGAAAGGGATCAGAGGCTGTGGCGGTTTTTCAACCAACTTCATACAGTAAGATAGAAATGAAGGCAACTCTCTATTTGCACTCCAAGGACTTCCTGTGGGTATTTCTCAATACCACAGGTCTCAGTCACTGAGAATATACATCCACAGCTACAAGCTGCAACTGAACACTGGGGAACTAATTTTCTTACACTGGAAAGCTTATGATCTAATCTCTTCCAAAAAAGATTACCTATAAAATGCTACAAAACAGCGTGCTGCATGCCCCTCCCCCCACCGACCACAAAAGCTTCAGCCATATACATCAAAAGAGAAAAAAATTAGATCCAGTTATCATGAGATTCCACTTCCGTTATAAAAACCTGGGGACAGATTTTGTAATATCTCCCTCCCAAATGACAAATTCCACAGCAAATCTGTTCTTCATAGGGTTTTGCATAGAAATGTCATTCTTATGTAGCCTCTTGTATTTCATGGCCTCTCAGCCCCGCTGGTTTACAGTTTTTCTTTGTACATGTGTGTCTGCCAAGTACTGCGGACAGCGCATCATGTAACTGACAGAATGGATGCTAATCTGACAAAATTCATGCCCTAGTGAGCAGAACTACAAGTGACAAAAGGCACAGGTTGGACTCTTGTCAGCTTCCCTCAGGTTTTGATGGGAAATGTAGGCAGCGTGGCGGAATGTTGGACAAGTGACAGTTGAAAAGTCCATTGGACAGCAGTCAGAGAGCCAAGCTGCAATACTAGGATGCCTACATTTCCCATCAAAACTTGAGGGAAGCTGACAAGTGTCCAACCTGTGCCTTTTGTCACTTGTAGTTCCGCTCAGTAAATCACTCTTCACCATTGTTTCTTCTAATAAAGGAAAGTATTAATTTATTATACAAAAACGGGTATGAAAACCTCTACAGAAATATTGGTGAAACTACTGAGGTCTTTAAAACCTGTCTTTTCTAGAACATCCCACTTAGCTAAGAGCTTAGATTTTTGTAACACTTGGTTTGATCATGAATGTAGGCATTTGAAAAAGCTTATTCAGTATCAACATAAGAAGTTTAGAGAGTTTTATGACCTGCAGGCCCTTAATGCATTAGTTCATTTAAAGCATGATTTTAGGATCATGAATAAGACTGAAAAACGTAAAGCAGTGTTAGAAGAGTGGAACTCATTGATCGCTACCTCTAGGAATAATGACCTTAAGGAATTCTTGGCATTGGTAACACCTGCATTTAGCACTAAAATAACAGCTTCCTTCTATATTCCTGACAAAGACGGGGCACTTCATTTTTCTAAACTTTATTCTTCATCAGCACGGGTTAATCATATGGAAGAAAAACTTGAGCGATTACCCACAAGGTTTTGCCTGCAGAAATTGAAGAACTCCTTGGCAAAATAAAAACTGGGGAAGTGTCTGGTCCAGATTTGATCCCCATTGAGCTGCTCGGTGGAGCTCTATTTTGGCTCCAGTTTTCTCAGTGGTAAATGAAACTGGTCTAATTCCAAGAGGTTGGAGACAAGCTATTATAGCCCCTATTCATAAAAAAGATGATAGGGCCAATCCCACCAATTATCATCCAATTAGCCTTTTGCCTTCATTAGGCAAACTATGCTTCCTTGTTATTACAAAAGTTATTAGACTGGTGACTTCTGAAGATTCTAGGCAAGCAGGCTTTGTTATCAGAAGGTCTACAATGGACCATTGTTTAATTTTATATCATTTAGCCAGGAAATATACATCAGCACCAAGAAGTAAACTATACGTGGCTTTTATGGACCTCCATGAGGCCTTTGATTCAATTCCAAGAGATTGACTATGGGACAAACTAGGGAAATTATTGATTAATCAAAGACTGTTATGGTTAATAAAGGAGAGAGAGAGGGCAATGAGTGTTACAGCAACTTAGATTTTCTACCAAACAGAAACAAAAAAATGGCCCTGTATCATCACATGAAGCAGGAGAACTCCTTTTTCTAAGCAGTAATCCTACTGCAGTCATCTGTACAGATTATATTGGGATCATTGGATGGAAGTATTCCCATTTTGAGAAACTCGGTTTCAATTTTCCCTAGTGACATTATCATTTGCAGTGAACAATGTCTGAAAATAGTCAACTGTCTATTCGTCTGCCCCATCCTGCACCAATGTGGAATTAAAGTCTGCAGAGACCTGTTAACAAGAACAATTCCAGGTCTACATTCTATATTTGGCTGTTAAAATATAACGGGATAACTATCAGAAGAAGGGAGAGACAGAAGCCAAGTGTTACCAATTCTTAATTCAAAGTATTACACCAAAAGAAAAAGCTCCTCACAAACATCACATTATAAACTCACTTAAAAGCAAGAGCTAAAACACCCTAGCAGAAGGCCCACACAAAATATCAAACAAAAAATGTATTCTGCTACTGTACCATACTCATTTTACACATAAGGGTCTTTTTGCACACTTATTCCTGATTTCCTTAGCAATGATCCACAAGCATTGGAATTGATTTGGGCACAGTTCTTCTGTATGTCTGCCCTCCCTCTGCATTTTTCCAGTTGCAGAGTCGGTTTATGCCTTAATAATCAGGATTTTCAAGTGAGAGCGCTCTTTTCTTTGGTGGCATCACAGTGCACACAACACTTTTTATTTTTCTTGCATAATCAAAAATGAACACACTGCCTTTTTTGCATAGGGAAACCTAAAAGGGGAGAAGCTCCACCACCTTAAGCCCCCCTCCTCTGCAGTCCAAACTGGAGTACCTCTCCTGGGCCAACCCAAAACAAGGAGGTAGAGGCTGGCTCCAGTGGAGCAAACTGACCTCTGTAAGGGTGGAACCCAGAGTGGCAGCTACTATGTCCCTTTCAAACCACACTACTTTTTCTGACACCAGAAGTCACACTACTTTTTCTGACACCAGAAAATAAAAACAAGCTAGTGTTACAGGATTGAGGCTAATGTTTAATTTGAATGGTGACAAAACCCAGAGGTTAAGCCAAAGTGCAGACCAAAGAATAAGTCTTTCTTTCTACTCTGCTTTCTATTAGATCAGCAGAAGTCTATTCATATAAGAGGGTGAGACAGCTAGAGAACAAAATAAAACGAGAGTCCAGTGACAACTCAAAGATTAACTAAATGGAGAGTAGAGACCCCGCTCCTCACGGGCAGCCTCTGCAGGGAGGCCAGAAGCAAGCTGGCACAGAACCAAGCCCTTAAAGGCATCCCCAGTTGATTGGTGTCACAGGGCCAAGCTACAAGTGACAAATGACACTTGAACGGCAAATGTATTTCTCCCTGTTCACTTGCCCTCCACTCAATTCACTTGCCGTTCAAGTGTCATTCGTCATGTGTAGCTTGGCCCTCAGGTAGGGCATTGAGGCTGCCCAGCTGATCAATAATGTGGACCAGGGGAAAAGGTGGCCTATAGTGGCTCAGGGCAAGGGTTGGGGTGGCCACTCCCCCTGCTGTGGTGGTTCTCCTCATGAGAGAGCAGGGAATGGAAGGGAGCATGACCAGACTGTAAAGCAGCCTTCATAAACTGGGACATAGAGGCCAATGAAGAGGTATTACTCCCTCACTCCTCAGCTCAGAGGAGGAGACATCAAAGGAGGAGGATCCATGGATGCCTTCGATGCCCTTCACTCTCACAATGAAAACTGGGGAAGCAGAAGACCTTACCAGAGGCCCATGACTGCTCTGGAAGGTAGGGGCACCAGGCCTTCCCTCCTACATTAAATTTACTCCAGTATGAGCTTTTGTGATTCACAGGCTCACCTCAGATGTGAGCTCTGACCCCATGAAGGCTCATGCTGGAATAAATCTTATTCTTTAATGTGCCCCTGGACTCCTGTTTAACTTTGTTGCTACAGACTGACAAGTCGCCCCGCTGTTTGGTCTGATTACAAATTTTCCATGAGGAAGAATGGGTGGGAGGAGGGTCAGAGAAACTTAAAAGGAAAAAAATTGCCATTTGTGAGGGAGACTGGAATAGAGAATTTTGAGCAAAAGGGAAACTTTGGGATGGCGGCTTGTGACAGAGAGGGAGTTTTGGAGAAGTGATTGAGGAAGAAGCAGGAGTTGTTGCTGGATGCACTGTTTGAAGGTGCTCAAGCGCTCTCAGCTCTCTCTGAGGAATTTTATGTGGGGTAGATGATCAATTGTCCTGTAGGATTGCCTGTGTACCTCCCTTCTGCTTTACCTGTTTGTTTATAAATAAAGTAAATACGACAAAGACACCATAAGTGTCCAGTTGTCACATATTTCCAAGGGAGCCAATCCAGGTAAGTGCTACCCCAGGAACGTCTTATTGTTTAGAGAAGTGGAGAGAGCATAACACTAGCCTATAGTAATTTCAATGATGTGCCTGTTCTATATATTCAGGGAGCATTTTATGTGGTGAAAACATTAGATTCTCATACTACCTGACATGGTACAGCACAGATACATCCCTCCAGGCTTCTCTTCTAAGGGCCAAGCTACACATGACGAATGACACTTGAACAGCAAGTGTATTTCTTCCTGTTCACTTGCCCTCCACTCAATCCACTTGCCATTCAAGTGTCATTCGTCATGTGTAGCTTGGCCCTAAATTAAAGCTCAGCTGTTTTCAAAGGGCTTTCTTCCAAGTTCATTCTTACTTTCCAGCAAATTTGCTTAGGATGTCAACTCAAGTGCACAAGTCTTTGATAGGGCAGGTTGATGCACATAAAGATCAAAAACTAGAAAGATGGTAACTTAGATGTGGAAATTTGCAGTGGCATAGACAAAAGCTTGCTATCCCCAAGCTGTTCTGTAGAGACAGACAGGGAGAAATGTAATCTGACCTCTACAATGAGGCCCTTTTGTCTGCCTTGGCCTTGAAACGGGCTTGTGGATGCACAACCGAAGGACTAGAACATAAAACAGAGAGAGACCCCCTCCCCCAACAGTTAAGGTTGCCAGGAGGGTTGGGGTGAGGAGGACATTGAGGGGCATGACTTTGTCTGGGTCACTATGTCACTTCCAGGGAAAACTTAAGAATTGTCAGAATCTCTCTGTAGACATTCCAGTGATTCCCAGAATTATCCTATGTCACTTTTAGGTTTCTGTGGAAATGATATAGTGACTCAGACATCACCAGAGTTTGCTTCGTCTCCCACTGCTGTTTAGAGTAACAGCAGGCAACATTTCTTGTATTTCTGTGTGTGTCCCCCCCACCCCCATGATTTCACTATTTTTTCTCAAACCATCTTTTAGTTCAATTTAAGAATGTACAGAGGAACGATGAAGAAAGAAAACAAATGGAAAACAACATTATAAGGAGGATTAGAGGTGGGGGGAAACAGTAGTATGGTGTCCAAACTGCAGGAAAACACGTGAGAAAAGATCAAAATAATATTGCCATTTTAATCAGCAACTAATCATGTTGAGTAATTATTTGTATTAAAAATTCCTCAGATTGTTACTTTGATGATGCAACATGGAACTGAAAATCCTGTTTTAGTTTTGTAACAGCTTCCAACAATGGCCATTAACTGGAACAGAAACTTTCTATCATTTAGTTAACACTAGATACCTTCTTTACCTTATGTTTAGGGCAGCTGCCGTGTGCAGCAGAATACGGGGGATGGAGAGGAATTAGGTGCGAAACAACCTATAACTCAGCCAGTGTCTTTCCCTCCCCTGACTTAAACAAATATCTAAATAATACGTTCTTGAGGCATCAGTCACATTTGTCATGGATCATTTCACAGGAGCTCTAATTTAGAGGAAGGAGCTGTAATCTTTTTTTTAAAAAAAAACAGTCTTTGATGTTCATTCTGCATTATTCATAGTCAATGCATTTTGAAATGTAATCCTGCCATTGCAGTGAATGAATTGGCAACCTGTGAGCAGACATCAGCCATTATATGCTCAGGATGAATTTATACAAAGCTGCTACACAAGTTGACACATATGTCACTGGAAGTTTTGCAATTAACCATGATGACAACAAAACCTGGTCCTTCAAACTTTACATATTTGCATTTCACTTCTTAAAATATGAAATATTTGAAAAGGTCAGGATATGAAGAGTGAGTTTAGGGGCACACAAGAGCTAAGGCCTACCCATTTTTACTTTTTCTTTTGAACAGAAGACCTCCCGACCCCCAAAAAACCGTACCACAAACTGCTTTTTAAAACCCCTCAGTTTTGTAAGGGGTTTTGTTTGGCAGCATGAAGAACTGTTTTCTTTGGGAAAGCCCCACTCCAAAGCTATGCTGGGGCCACTGAATCAGTCACATCGCTCTTTGGATTCATTCCCAAGCATTTGATTTAGGGTTGCCACTTCCAGGAGGGGCAAGGAGATGCCCTAGAATTACACCTGATCTCCAGACTACCGAGATCAGTTCCCTTGGAGAAAACGGCACTTTGAAGGGTGGATTCTATGGCACTGAGGCATTGAGGTCACTCCCCTTCATAAACTTTGCACTCTCCATGCTCTGCCCCAAATCTCCTGGAACTTTTCAGCTGGGAGTTGGCAATCTTCATTCAATCTCTCATCAAAACCAAGGCATCTCTCTCCAAGAAGCATTTATGCTTGAACATCAGTTATCAAGTGTCATCAGTCTGGATTTATTTTAAACAAATACATTCCCGCCATCCTAATCCTGTTTATTTACTTGAAAATAAATCACACTCAAGACAATATTCTAGTAAGCGCACTTACAATTTCATCCTGTAGCAAGGGATAGTGAGGCTTATCTCAAGCTCTTGACATCTTTGCTTTTAATTGTGGGTGCAGCATCAAGGGGGTGCAGGTTGAGAGCAAAGCAACAGAAGACGCGAAACAATTTGATGGAATTAAAAAGGCCACCGCTTTATTGGTTTACAGCTTATGGAGCCTTGGTGCCACGTAGGGCACAGATCCAAACATCGGCTGACCCGCCTCCAGCCGATGACTCCCCTTGCCCCCTTAGCCCACCTGAGGGGGGGGACTGCAGAATGATAGTGGGAGTCTACATGGGCACACACCTCTGCATGGATCCCCCCCCCCCGCTACCTGGGAGTGAGCATGCCCCAACAGCCCCCAAGTTGGGCATGTTCTTGCCATGCATCACACTCAAGAACCTTTAAGGGGAATAATGGGGAAACATGTAGGCCCCCCCAAAAGGATCTGTGCCCAATGCCAAAACTGCCCTTACTTAAGCTTGTGACAAAGCAAGAAAACAATTAGCAAACCCCAAACCCCAGGGCAAGTCACAGAAACAAAAGGCACCAGCCAAGGTATACCATTCCTTCCAGATTAACAGTTCTACAACCACCACCAATGCAGAGAGAAGGGATGGATAGAAAGCTGGCTAAGAGCCAAGTGTCGAGGGCATCTGGCTGGCTCGTGAATGTAAAACAAGCCAGCGGACCATAAGGAAGACTGCATCCTCTAGGTCTGCAGGCTGCAATGCCCTCTCCCGCACAAACCTGGCCAGTTAGCTGATGATTGGCTGACTGATCTTTTGAACCGTGGACTGCTGTGCAGCCCCAAGGAGGCTTCTGGGAGGTGTCAGGCCCCAGAATTAATGGTGTCTGCCATGCGCTGCTTCCCTACACCCCTGCGGGGCGCAAACCAGGGCCCACAGTAAGGCTGGGGCTTGTGATCAGTCTTACATGCATAATGTAGAGTTAGTATTAATTCCTTCAAGGTTTTAGCTTTGGTTTTCTAGTTTAGATTTTAGTTTATAGACTAGGAAACAGAATATTTGGGATTCCAATTAATTGCTTTTCAAAGCTATTCTTTACATATTTATGGTCCTGGTACTAGTTCAGATGTCCTGTATGTTCCATAATACTAATAATAACTACTTGTATAGTACTTCCAAAAATGCTTTGCAGGTGTTCTTAGGGATCCTTATAACAAACATCAATATTAGTAACCCCAAATTATAAATAAAACAATTGAGGCTGGGACTTTAGTGATTCTCCTAAGTGATGTTCATGATGACAGAGGTAATATTTTTATCAGGGCTGTTCTGATTGTATGGCTCAGCCTCGTGCCAACTGTACTGCTCTTGTTTTTGCAGAACATCCATTCTTGAGGATTTTTCAGAAAGAAGATGCCTACGCCTTGCAGTATGAAGTAGAGTAGCTTCCAATCTCCATCTTCATAACAAAGTGTCTACGAGGGCCTGCCTGAACGTGTTCATCCATCATACATGGGCAACCAGCAGGATGCATATATGGTGCAGACCTACACTTCAAATGTTATAAATATGTACATCAGACATACGTATCCCCTCCATTTCCTTCCAATAACAACCTTAAGAGTCCCATTGAGAAGATGGGAGAGAAAGGTGCATTCTTTGAAGGAATTTTTGTGCTCTGTCATATGTGCAGTCATGTGCCTCCATAGTAATGATATCATTATTCATCTACCACCATTGATTGCTTTTAATCTAATCTTCCACGTCCTAGTTACGTTTTCATTGAAAGCTGTAATTCACTGAGACTTCCTGAAACAAGGTCAGCTAAGTCAAGCACTACAAAAAATGTGCTTTTTAAACTACATTAGAAAAGCAAGATTTGTTTTACAAGAGGACAAATGCAAGTTCAAATTCAAACCACCAAAGATAAGATTAGAACAAAGAATCAGACGGCAACAAAAAGGATTAAATCTGATTTGGCAATATGATGTAATTAGGAGTCAGTTCACACATTCAAAGGCTGTTGGCATGATTTCACCTGGATCCTCCTCATGTGCAAGCATCAGATGAACAGGATTTTGTGAAGGTCCACTTTAGAGTCAAAGAGTCTAAAATTATGTCAATCATTAGAGTCAAAACCACATCCATGATTGCAGCAATATTTTCTGATGCCCTTATACAGTAGATCCTTGTCATTCAGAGGGAATTTGTTCCCCAATAATTGCAATTGACAAAATTTGCAAATACTGGGAGGCAGTACCCAAATTTCCTGCAAAATCAAACTATGTAATGATTATGATGATGCTCCAGTGGGGGTAAAAACAGACTGGAGAGCATATCATGAGATAAAATTTTGGATTGTGAATAAAGAAAATCACTGTAATTACAGAAATCTGAAGCAATATTTGCTCTTTGGACAGCTAGGTTATTCAACACATTTCTCCACACAATTCCTCTATAAAGATTAGAAACAGTATAGAATTCAGGGTAAGGTTGACAGGTCCCCTGGGGCCCAAACTGGGGGATGGAGGGACTGTGGGGAGTGCATACCAGGAGCACTTACATCATGCCCTGCACACAACCCTCCACTTCCACATCATGCTGGTAATGATGACATCATTCCCAGTACAATGCTGAAGTGCTCCAGAGCGTACAAGAGCATGCTGCAGGGCTCCCAGGCGCATCCCTCACACTTCCCCCCCCTCCCTGCCAGCCAGGTGAGAGGTGGGAAATGGGATCCTTATTATAAAAAGATTATATATACACAATCAAAGAGACTACACTGTTATTGTATCTGCAAATCTTTCTAGTTCTTGCTTATGCTTGAGGTACATTGGGAGAGCCAGTTTGGTATAGTGGTTAAGAGCGCGGGACTCTAATCTGGAGAGCCGGGTTTGATTCCCCACTCCTCCACTTGAAGCCAGCTGGGTGACCTTGGGTCAGTCACAGCTCTCTGGAGTTCTCTCAGCCCCACCCACCTCACAGGGTGTTTTGTTGTGGGGATAATAATGACATACTTTGTAAACCGCTCTGAGCGGGCATCAAGTTGTCCTGAAGGGCGGTATATAAATTTAATGTTGTTGTTGTTGCTATTACTGTTGTTATTATTATTGTACTGGAGTTAGGGTTGCTAAATCTGTGTTGGGAAATTCCTGGAGACTTGGGGAGGGAACTCAGCATGGTATAATGCCATAGAGTCCACTGTCCAAAGCCACCATTTTCTCTATGGGAACCGATCTGGAGATCAGTTGAAATTCAGAAGATTTCCAGGCCACATGTGGAGGCTGGCAATCCTAACAAGAGTAGATTCTGGTAGCTTGATAGCAGTGGCCTCATATAATCTATGGAAACCAACCATCTTTTTGAACTGAAATTCTACTCCTGTTGCATAGTGACCCTCTCCACACCAGGGACCCTCTGTTGGCAGACAGCCTATGCAGCAGTCAGATACTGAACTGATTGAGAGTAACAAAAGCATTATTGATAGAACCAACAAATTGGATAGGAAAGAGAACAAAATATACCTAACTGCCTTGTTAGTTGAGAGTGAGCAGACTTTTAGAAGAAAGGCCTAAGAATAATATTCTGCAGACAGACAAGGAAAAACTCCTATAGAAGGAAGACACTCCTCCTACATTTCTGTATAGCTAGAGCTTGCTGACCCCTGCAGGATCTTTTTCTCTTCTTCTTTGTGCACAAGATGTTGCTTACTCCAACACCCTCAAATTCATGCACTCTAGAACTCCTGGTTATACAGCACCAAGAGTTTGGATTAAAAATGCAATTTTAATATCTGGCTCAGAGAAAAGTGGCAGAGGTCCCTTATCCACTCTTTGGCAGGAACATTAATTGTCTATTATGCCAATTAATCAAACCTCAATCAGAGTTTCCAGAGCCCTTCAAATCTGGAATAACTTCATCACACAGGTTTTGCAGGACAGCAAATTAAAGCATCTGACCATGTCAGAGACTCTCAGCCTAACATAACCAAGGGTGGTTGTTGTGGGTTTTCCGGGCTGTATTGCCGTGGTCTTGGCATTATAGTTCCTGACGTTTCGCCAGCAGCTGTGGCTGGCATCTTCAGAGGTGTAGCACCAAAAGACAGAGATCTCTCAGTGTCACAGTGTGGAAAAGATGTAGGTCATTTGTATCTACTCAGGAGGGGTGGGGTTGAGCTGAGTCATCCTGTAAGAGTTTCCCAGGGTGTGGAATGCTAATGGCGGGAGGCTTCACTGTATCCTGAGGAGGTTCTTTTGCATATGGATTGGTACTTGATGTGCTAATCTTCTCTGCAGGGCTATTGTCAAGGATAGAATGTTTTGTTAGCCTGGTGTTTTTCAGAACTGGCAACCATGCTCGGTTCATTCTTAAGGTTTCTTCTTTCCTGTTGAAGTTTTGCTTATGCTTGTGAATTTCAATGGCTTCCCTGTGCAGTCTGACAAAGTAGTTGGAAGTGTTGTCCAGTATTTTGGTGTCCTGGAATAAGATACTGTGCCCTGTTTGAGTTAGGCTATGTTCAGCCACTGCTGATTTTTCAGGTTGTCCAAGTCTGCAGTGTCTTTCATGTTCTTTTATTCTTGTCTGGATGCTACGCTTTGTGGTCCCGATGTAAACTTGTCCACAGCTGCAGGGTATACGGTATACTCCTGCAGAGGTTAGGGGGTCTCTACTGTCTTTTGCTGATCGTAGCATCTGTTGTATTTTTCGGGTGGGTCTGAATGCTGCTTGAAGGTTATGCTTTTTCATAAGCTTTCCCATCTGATCAGTAATTCCTTTGATATATGGCAAAAACACTTTTCCTGTGGGAGACTGTTTTTCTTTGGTTGTTTGCTTCATCCTGGGTTTGATTGCTCTTCGGATCTTCGAATCAAGTACCAATCCATATGCAAAAGAACCTCCTCAGGATACAGTGAAGCCTCCCGCCATTAGCATTCCACACCCTGGGAAACTCTTACAGGATGACTCAGCTCAACCCCACCCCTCCTGAGTAGATACAAATGACCTACATCTTTTCCACACTGTGACACTGAGAGATCTCTGTCTTTTGGTGCTACACCTCTGAAGATGCCAGCCACAGCTGCTGGCGAAACGTCAGGAACTATAATGCCAAGACCATGGCAATACAGCCCGGAAAACCCACAACAACCATCGTTCTCCGGCCGTGAAAGCCTTCCACAATACATAACCAAGGGTCTTCCTAAGTGCCTATGTGTACAAAAGGCAATGTATAACCTCATCACCTACCAAAGCAGACTGCACCAGTTGGACTCTCTGCCTAATGTAACCATGAGCATTCCTATCCTTTGAGAGTCAGAAGTTAGTTCTCAAACCTTTGAATAAAACTTAATCCTAATTTCCTGCTCTAATGTTGGCCAGTCACGGCGCCCTGTTGACAAATTTGTCTGCCCAGATTTGTAACCAGTCAACCAATGATGTGTTGTTGTTGTTGTTGTTTTGGTTGGTTTTAATTGTTTTAAAATGTGCTTTTGTTATGTATGTTTTAATTTGTTAGCCTCTTTGGTGGCCCTTACGATGGCAGAAGAGCAGGATACAAATTGGTTAAATATATAAAAAATACATTAAAATCTAAGTATAATTCTTTGGAATTTTCACGTAATCACTGTATTACAGATCTAGCACTTGACAAGATCCCACACACTACTGAAGTAATAAGCTTTTATAAGTTTTATCATAAGAGACATGACTGAGAAAGACTTTTTGCAGTTCCAGGGTATGATTAGCCAAAGAGAGGCACTTCAAAATCGTTTTGGATTTCAGTGGAATAAAACTTACTGGAAACAAGGGCACCTTAAACTCCTTTTTTTGGTCATGACAAGGGAAGGCATGGCTGTTTTAGAAAATGGAACTAAATGCACAAAATCATTCTGCATGTAAGATTTTGACAGCTGTATTACAGCAGGATCTCCTCCTAGATGTATTTGTACAGAAGCAGAATTGAAGAGCATTTAAGTTTCATTAGGACCGTTGTAATACCAGTTACATATGTACCTTTTTATCACAATACTATATTTTAATACCTCAAGAAGGTGTAATTATAGTCATCAGACAGAAAAGCTGGTGTCTTCAATGGCACATTGCTTTCATTGTGCATATAAAAAATAAAGACCTGTTTCAGAAATATATTAGATAGATGTCTCGCAGAGGTTTCTTTTTCTTTGTCTGATAAGTCATAATTTTACATAAATGACAGCACTGTTTTTCAGGCAACCAAGTGTGATTAATAGTTAAGATTTAAAAAAAAAAGATTGCATCAGTCAGGATGGAATGCATAATGAAAATTGGTATCTAGTTACATGGCATGATATATATTTAAATAAATGAATAAATAAAAATGGAAGTACCATAAAACAGCATTTCGATCCCCCCAAATGTTGACTGCACTGAATTAATTGGAATCTTGATTTCTGAAATAAACAGGATATTTTTAAATCTATAATCTGCAACCCAAAATGGAGCAATGTATCATGCTGTAGCAATAAAATTGCTCACTGTGGGGAAATGCTCACTGATTTCTGTATCAGCTCTGATAGACTCCAAAGGGATTGTTCAAAACAAACCAAGGGAAATAACCCATATTATGGAAGAGTTCTACAAAAAATTATATACATCAAAAAAAACCTACTGTGGATAACATAACGCAATTTCTCAATAACAACAAGGGTATTAAAAAATTAGAAGGAAAACACAAACAACTTTTAAATGAACCCATCACACCAAAATAAATTCTAGAGGTGATCAAAAAACAAAAGAACAACAAAACTGGAGGCCCAGATGGTTTTCCGATAGTTTTATAAAAAATTCAATACTAACATAACACCATTATTAACAGAAACTTGTAATACACTATTTGACCATGACCTTCTTCCGCCTACATGGTGTAACGCCTCAATTATTGTAATTACAAAACCAGGTAGAAACATTATGAACCCAGCCTCATACCATCCCATTTCCCTACTAAATACAGACTATAATTTTTTTACTGCAATAATGACCAAACGACTGAACTCCTTTATAGGTAACTACATTCACCAAAATCAAACTGGATTTATCCCTGGTAGAGACATCGCAGATAACATTCACAAGACATTAACACTATTCACCTCCTGTAAGCAACAAACATCAACAGAATCGCTTTTCCTCTCACTGGACATGGAAAAAGCTTTTGATTCTCTAGAAATCCCCTACCTCCTATCCCTATTGCACCACATGAATTTTGGAAACAAATTCATACAATCCGTTAAAACAATACATTCCCATGCCAAATCTCAAATTATAATAAACAATAACTCATCACAACCAATAACTATATCTAGGGGAACATGACAGGGATGTCCTCTTTCACCTCTTTTGTTTGCCCTCGCCATAGAACCCCTAGCAGTTCAAATCCGGAACGATACTAGCATTCACGGTATAACTGTCCAAGATAAGGTATTCAAACTAAGTATGTTTGCAGATGATATTCTTTTATACATTATGAACCCAAAAAATTCCCTACAGCAATTGGAAAAAACGCTTAATTTTTTTGCTCAAATTTCTGGCCTCAAAACCAACATATCCAAATCCACAATTCTCCCAATTAATTTAGCTCCAAAAACTAAAAATGAGCTTTGTGAATTATATAATTACCAATGGGTTGATAAATATCTCCCTTACTTGGGAGTTAATATCCCCAATAATGTAAACCACATCATAAAATTTAACCATATACGATTGGAATAAGCAGCATTTAGCATGGCAAGATAGATTAAACTTAATTAAAGCTTTTATTCTTCCTAAATTCATTTTTCTTTTTCGCACTATCCCTTTTCTCCCTCCTAAATCCACTTTACATCACTGGCAAACTATTCTGAATAGGTTCTTATGGAATTATAAAAAACCCAGAATCTCTTTCCAAATCTTGAGACAGCTCACAGTTAATGGTGGCATCAAATACCCGAATATCACCACTTACGCCAATGTGATACATCTTGCCAAAATAATACAATCTTTAAAAAAAAAATGTAATACTGAGTGGATTCAGGCATCATGTCACTTTACCTCTTCTATGTCTCTCCATGAAATTCTTTGGAGTAAACATACTTCCCATCCAAAACAACTTAACAATAATATTTTCATAACTCACGTACTCAAAGTTTGGAACACATATAAAAGAAAATTACTCCCTAAAATATCTCGGTACTCCTCATTTCTACTTCAAGATTGGTACCCCCCAGGCAAACAACAAACCATTCGGAATTATTGGAAAAACCTAAATATAGTAAAACTCTCAGACTTAACAACAAAAAAGGCCTTAAAACTAAATCAGAAATTGAAAAGACAACGCAGGTTTCGATACCATGGTTTATTTACTTCCAAATTTCATACATGGCCAAACAAATAAAAATGAATGACATACTCCACAAACCCAAAACGGATTTTGAAACTCTACTAGATCCAACTTCCAAAGTAGAAAAAGGTTTAATTTCCAAAGTATATAACATCATACTGCATAACACCAAACCAAATAAGTATGTCTACCAAGATAAATGGCAACAAGAATGTGAGACAGCAATTTCACAGGAACAATGGACACAAATTTGATCTTCCCCTCTACTAAAATCACACGAAATCAATGTGCGACTCCAAGCGTTTAAAATTCTTACAAGATGGTACAGCACTCCCAATAAACTATCTAAAATTATTCCATCTTATTCCCCTCTATGTTGGAGAAAATGTGGAGAGATTGGCACTTACGCACACTGCTGGTGGCAGTGTGAAGTAATACATAAATTTTGGGGTGATGTCATAGAACACATTAAAAATATAACATCATACAAGATTCCATTGGATCCAAAATTGATATTCCTAGACCTCTGGCATGAAATTCGAATCCCAAACATATATAGACAACTCATAACAAGTCTCTTAAACGCAGCAAAGTCCTTAATAGCTTTTAATTGGAAAAATCATCTTCCTCCGTCAATGTCCCAGTGGTACTCTCGAGTTTGGGACCAATTCATAATCGAAAAAATTACTGATAGAATTCAATCTTCCAACTCAATAAATGCAAAAACAATTTTTTATGAGAAATGGATGCCGTTTTTGGAGTTCATTGAAAAGAATGATATGCAGCCTTCGAGTTCTATATACCATAGTATTTTAGAACAGTAAAGCTAAAGAACTCTATTTAGTGTCATGACAATACTTTAATAAACTGCACTCATCAGTACACAGTGTTTCACTTATAAAAACGTTGATGTTGTATATAATATCTGAATGTTAGCCTCACATTACGATTGTAACTTTTCTTCATGTACCAAGTTGTTGTATACACCAAGTTGTTATATGTTATAAAATGTTGTTTTGTTTTGTTAAATAAAACTATTTTTAAAAAAGGGGAAGATTTGTATTGCTATTGTGTATTATTGTTATTGTTGTGTAGGGAGATAGCTGCTAAAAGAACCCTCTTGATAAAGGGAGTACGAAACATGGGAGGTGCTGGCATCCTGTTGAGAGGTTCTGGACGGCTGTGAATTCTCCTATTCGAGACTGGGCACCTTGAAGTTTCTCCTGCCCGGGAGATGGCATCCACGTGAGCCACTTCTGCTGCAGGGATTCTCCTGGTAAAGAGACTGAGCAATTTACTATAGAATTTAATTTTCCCAGCCTCGGCTTTGAATTGTACAAGGAAAAGAAATCGATGTGATCACTTTCTTCCTTATAACTTCATTGACACAGACTTTGTAAATTTCAAACTCTCCACGAAAAAACGTGTATGAAGTGGATACTGATGACTGTAATTGTGTGATCTACAAAACCATCAATAAAGATTGCATAGTGCACCTTAAGAGAGAGTAGATGTTAAGCTCTTTTACTGATTTTTGTATTAAAGTGACATACTTTGTATATTGTTGTACTGTGCACTTTAAGAATTTGATTGTATTGAGTCATTTTCACTGTTGGTTCACAGAGGGGAAATGGCAAAAAATCCCTTAACTTGTGAAGATGCTCGCTGGTGATGTCCCCATACCTCTTTCTGGAAGGGCTGTTATGCCTGTAACTGTAGCACAGACAGAAATTCAGTAGGCTCAAGCATTGCCCAGCAAAGAAATGCAGAAACAGATACTGCACCTAAGATTTCCAAGACCAATCTCTGGATCCCCAAAGATCAGGTCTGGGCTATGTTCACATGACCTCAACCCAAGCCAAACATCATATGAAAACAAATCTTGTAACTTGCCCAATTCCCTGGGGGACTTATCACTGCACTTCTTACCTCTAGACAATCCTCCTTTACCTGCCAAATTCCTGTATATCATACCCTGTACTGCCATACTGCCTTTAAAGACAGAGAGGCCCAAGACATTTTGCTCCCTCGGGCAGGCAGCTGCAATGCCTCAGGTTCCTTTGCAAAGGAAGACTATACTGGTTGACAGCGTAACAACCTTGGTGACAAACTGCAGTAACAAAGAGAGTTACTGAGCAGTGACACAGCAGCCTCCCAGTAGCAGCAAACTGCTGCTATTGAAAAAGAGAACAGTACAAGCCATTTTACAAACAACATGAAAGCAATGACCCCAATAGTTCATCAAAATCTAGGTGATGTTCTGTTTTTAGACACCTCTTAAGCTTGTCAAACGCAAGTTTTTCTGTCAGCATAAAAAGACCACTTTCAATCCCATTCTTCTTTCCTCAGGAAGCTGAAACAGGATCCTAGTTCTAAAAGCATCTAGAAGTTTTGTATTATTTTCAAGTTAAAGCAGGTGTTTAAGGTTTGGGGGGAAAGAGTAGAAGATTAAATATGTCATTCAGCTAGAAATATCCTTAACATTAAGTATTCGCTTAGCTGAATAAAAAACAAACAAACATATGCTGCCATCTCAATGATTATCATTAGCTTTCTAAAAACCTTATTTTTGTTCAGCTGGGTCATTTAAACAAACACAAATGAGTAACGTGTCTCATGAATATGTATGCAGCAGGCTGCCATTAAATTGAGACGTTTGTATCTTGTTTTTTTCTAAAGATGAAGTTTCTTGATGTAATAAAATGCAATATTCAAATGGTTCATCTGAGCCACTGCTTTTTGTTAGTTTATAGTGTGACTGGAAAATACTGAACTACCAGTGGAAACAGTCAATCAAAGGCTTGAAAAAGAGAGTTGGGGGGGGGGGTGCTCTCCTCTTTTTCTTATAAAGATCCTGCTGGGTAAGCAGAAGCCAATTCTCATATCCTAAGCAGTGTTACACCCTTCTAAGCCCACTGGATTTAATGGACATAGAAGAATTTAGTTTTGCTTAGGACTGCACTGTCATTTTGTCTGAAAGGGGCAGTGCATGGCTTTTGCACATATGTGCAGCCTTCATACCTATTGCATGAAATCCTCATTTTCAGGGTTCTGGACTGCATGTTTAAAAACCAGTATGATGGAGTTAGTAGCAGATTGGGATCTGGGCCACTCGCACGCACTTAGCCTAACCTACCTCACAGGGCTGTTGTGAGGATAAAATGAAGGAGAGGAGAACGATGTATGTTGCTTTGGGTTCCCACTGCGGAGGAAAGCAGAGTATAAACAAACAAACAACGTTGAAAATCCATGCTTCAGATAACATGATAACTGCACATCTAAGGAAGATCTATGTGCTGGTTGGCAGACTCCTGATCTGTGCAATTATAACATCTAAAAAGGGCCTGTATGTGCATGTGATGGCATAAGGCTAGACTCTTTGATGCTAATCACACAAGCTTATACAGAAGACAGAGCCTGTGTGGGGAGTCCCTGGGATTGGAAGCCATGTTGTGATCAAATTAGAAGTACATGGGGCTCAAGTTAAGCTCCTAAATCTGCATCGACCATACAGTAGCAAGCCCAAAACCTGGGACAATTTTCAGAGAAGATGTCTTCTTATCACATGAGTGATCAGTTAGATGCTGAGCAAGGGAGAAAAGAATTTTGCCTTGGCATAGACAATCATCCTATCTGATAAGCCTTTGGAAGGAAGCCACCTGGCGAGGAAACCAGTTAAGAGGAGAGGCGGCAATGCATGCAAAATCCAAATCATCTGGACAGCTGACATTCTCATGTAACCCAGTAGCATGACAGTGCAAAAGGTGGTTGACGCAAAAAGAATTTCCATTTTGTGGACTGCATGAGTAAATGAGGATTAAATTCTTTCTGTGGCAGCTAGAGTGTGATACAAAAAAGTTGCAAGCATTCTTTGTTGCTCAGTGACAACAGCTCAACCATACATGCCTGGCTGGCGTCCCCTTCTTTTTGGAAATTTCAAAGCCATATGCTAAGGGACCAAAGCTGATCTTGCAGATATGGCAATTCACTTCACCTTCTCTTGGCCATTAAAGACCTTGATGAGGAATAAAATGGAAAAGCCACTTCCATCGATTTACTTAACGTATCTGTGCATTAGGTAGAAACTTTCAGGGGTACATTATTTAGCAATGTTTAAAAAATTAGAATATAATGAAAGGAGGGGGTAAAGTTGAAAAAAGAGAGAATTAAGTTACCGGTGGGGGACAGGGGGAGATCAATACGTGAATGATAAATAGCCAGAAGGTATTACTAGGCTGCTGTCCTGAAATGAGAACAGAAGCTTTGAAATTCATTTCCTGGCATAAGATTTATGAATGGCACAAATGCACAAAGTAGCTAATGGTTTGGTTAATAAGAGAAAGAGGTTGCCAAATCAATAACTGACTAAAACTAACTGAAAGCCCCTGTGATGACTGCTAGAGAGGTTTATGAAATTTCTCAAGAAATAGCTTGCTAACAGAATGTAAGGAATAAAGCTCCCTTGTAAGTTGTGGAAATGAAGCTTAGACGGAGGAAAGAAAAACACACTAGAGGAACAGACTTCCTGATGCAGAATAACTTTAAGGGATGGGGCGGCTCAATGGCGCCTCCACTGGAGGTTTCAGAAGCTGCATCTCCAGACAACTCATTTTACTCAGCGCCCTGGGAAATCTGGACCCCACCTCCCACACACACACAAGCTGCAAAAACAAAGGGTTAAATTGGAAGTAGAAATCCCTTCTGACCACTATCACCACCAAAAAAGGGGGCTGTGTGGGGATCACAGGACCTTCATGTACTACAAAATCCACCAGCAGCAGTAGAATGGAAGGAATTGGATGAGATTCAACCCAACATCTGGATACAACCCAACATCTGTTTATTATAGGGATGTTTTCTTATACATGTAGTCAGGGCTTTTTTTCAGCTGGAATGTGGTGGAATGGCATTCCAGAACCTCTTGAAAATGGTCACATGGCTGGTGGCCCCGCCGCCTGATCTCCAGACAGAGGGGAGTTTAGATTGCCCTCTACACTGCGGCGCGGAGGGCAATCTAAACTCCCCTCTGTCTGGAGATCAGGGGGCGGGGCCACCAGCCATGTGACCATTTTCTCTGAGGGCAACCCACTGAGTTCTACCACCTCTTTTCCCAGAAAAAAAGCCCTGCATGTAGTTAATCTGGGAAATACTCGATTCTAAGGCTGTACACAAACTATGTACAGTTTCAAAATGTGTATTTTTTTTGTTATTGTCATTATGAAATGTTGATTTTCTTCATTTTATTTGCTTCCAGTTTGAGATGAGATTGCCAAGGACTGAACCACCCACACCAAGAGATCCTTCCTGCCAAATTTCAGATAGGAGAAAAGATTTCTGTTTTATAAGCAATTGAAATTTTTGTTTGCAGAGCAGGCAGCAGCAGTTGTTTGGCCGTCCAAGAAAGCAAGCAGACATAATTAATGTATATAATTCTCATTCTTTACTCTTCCATCTGTACATTACAATACTCACATATTAAGACAGTATGGCAGAGGCTGTCTGATGTCGAGGGAAGAAACAAGTATAGCAATCTGGAGCCCTGCCTGCCTTAATGTCACAAACATTTATTTATTTATTTATTTATAATGTCACAAACATTTATTTATTTATTTAACAAAATCTGTATCCTGCCTTTCTGCCCTGTTAAGGGCCACCAAAGCGACTAACAAATTAAAACAGACATACTATAATCACACTATAAATAATTCAAATCAATTAAGGGAAGCTTGACGACTTAATGGCAGGCTGGGTTGGCAAAGGGTGCAGGACGCAGTGGAGGTGTGGCCAGCCTAGCAGAGGAGGAGCGTCTATCCTCCTCTGTTCTTGCTGCGTGGTCAGTGCCATTCCTATCAGAGCATCAGCAAGAGTAGCAAGTATCCCTCCTACCCTCCGCTGTTTATGGACTGATGGGGGTACTGTCACAACTTTAGTTTTGAGGCATTGGGCCGGATCCCAACAGGGTGAGTGGGCCTTCAGGGTCTGCTCACCCCGACGGATCTGGAAGCAAGGGTTGCCTGGCAGGGCCAGCGACAGAACAACGTGTGCCGAGGTGTGCCGGTGGGAGGCTGGCGGGAGATGCATTGGTCAGCAGCCTGGCCTCCAATGCCAATGGGGATCCATGCCCAGATGCCAGGCCAATGCTCCATCCAGCTGTAATCAATAAAGTTGTGGTCATTTCTAACCCCAAAAGGTGTCTGGTGTGAATCATTTAGCTGGAACACAGTCTGACACAGCACATAGGTGACAAAGCCAGTTAAGTGGTTTTAACTGCTAGGGTTGCCAGATCTCAAGCTTTTGCCATGAGAGTCACATTTTGGAGTTCATTCTTAGGGCCTCAGAGCAGCAACATTTATTCTCAGAGCTCATACCTGGCCCGCACAATGGATGCCTTCTTCTAAGATTCAAATGCATGCCTGCTTGTGGTAACAACCTGCACATGTAAAATTGTGGTGGGAAGCAACAGTCCGGTTGTAACAGCTCAAATTTATTTTGCACAGTTAATTTGCACATCATTTTCTAATATTTGTGTTTTGTGAAAAGTCCACGTCTTTAAAACCACACGATTATGACTACATACACTCAAAGATACCATATGGCATATATCTTAATGATGTGTGGAAACCCTGTTCTTAGTACTGCTATTCCATAAGACATAACTGTGACCTCACCAGGAAACACTCAATAAGTCTCAGGGTTTGAGACAATAGAGATCTAGAAATTCCATTTGCTTCTATTGTGGGGAGGGGGAGTATTTTTGTCTTTCCTTCTGTTAGGAAATTTTGGAATATGCCTATATGCATGTCAGCATGTCTAAGTAAAACCTTTTGCCCCTATATCTAACAGGTGCTGCACTGGAGAGAACAGAATAGCAAAGAGAAGCTACAGCTTGTGTGCAATGAAATCAAAGCTCTTCTCAACTCAGTGAGTCAGCTATCCATGCAATCCTGTTGGGTGGCAGGATCTGTACACAACTCTGCTATCAGTTATGCAACTGCTCCCCCCGCCCCAAGTCTCTTTCCCCTTGCTGATGCAAGGAAAGCTGAGATAATGAGATGAAAAGGATCAGAAATATGAAATAGTTATGATGAGTTTAAGAATGGGTTCCAGCAACTGGTTTTCCCCCCTTACCTGTTGGGGAATCTACATGGAACTAAATTGAAAAAGTCCCGTGCATATTTTTTTGGCAAATAAACTAACTACATGGTGAAATTGGGATAGTTACAACATTAACATAGCATTAGAAGCAGTCTCACAATCCTGAACCACTTAGGTGCCAAAGTGCATTGACCACGAAAATCAGAAGCATAATTTAAAAAACAGTGATTATCTGTATCATTGCTGAACACACAAATAGTTATAAATGGAAGTCAAACTGGAGAAAACAGAAGAAAGTTTCTTAAGGAATAATGGCAGCTAAATCAGAGATATAATGATAATGAAGCAAGCAATCACAATGTCTATCAGTGGAGATCGCTTCATTCTAAAGTTGCTGTCCAATTCACCAGCTCATGTACCAGATCTTCACAGCTGTGGAGATTTCTATCCTAAGTCTCCCTGATTATTTTATTGATTTAAAATATTTATATGTTGTTTTATCTCTTCATACTCAAGGAGGCTAACAAAACAGTAAAAGCCGCAAGGATGAGTTAATACACAATTAAAATGCACCATTAAAAACCAGTACACACAGTTAAAATACAGCCAAAACAGTCTCATCAAATATGCTCTGGAACAAAACAACCTCATGTTAACTTCCTGAACGTGGCAAGTGAAGGTGCCTGCCACACTCAATCTAGTTGGCATTTGAGCAGACTGGACCTGCCTCAAAGAAATCCCATGACCTAACTGTTGCCAAACAGTCAATCTCAGGAGAGGGTACCATCAGGACAAGACTGTCTGAGGAGTGCAATTGGTGCACAGGTGTATAGTAAGAGATGTGATTTGAGAGGTATATGAGCCCCAGACCATGAAGAGCTAGCTGATTAAAGCAGAATATTCTAGCCTAGGGGTACGCAACCCAAAAATATTCACGTTTCCTGCTTTGGGTTTACCCAAAGCGAGAAAAAGCTTCAGAAAAACCTGAAATCCGAAGCGGCATGCCACTTCAGATTCGGGTTTCTAAGTCACTTCGGTATGCTCGGTAAAGATTCAGAGCATACTGAAGTGATGGGGGAGGCTCACCCCCACCCTTAAACACCCACACCCACCCTTTAACCCCATCCCTCTACCCCCCACCCCACATACCTGGTCAGGCAGAAGGCTGGAGCCAATGCCACGCTGGCCAGCTGGCCAGCGGAGAAGGCCTTCCCTGCCACCACCACACAGCCATGGCTGGCATGGCTGGCCAGCAGAGAGGGCCTTCCCTGCTGCCATTGCTGCACAGCTGCAGCCAGCGCAGCTGCCTGGCCTGCCGCCATTGCTGTGCAACTGCAGCCGGAGTGGCCAGCTGGCCAGGAGAGAAGGCTGCTGCCGCTGCCACCAGAGGCCAGCAGGGAGGCGGGAGGGCCGCCTCCTCCAGCACAGTGCCAGGTAAGTGGGAAATGGGAAAGTTTAAAGGGCCCTGCCACTTGTGAAATGGCCCTTTAAACTTAACCCCTGGGGCCCCGAAGCTTCCTGAAGCATTATAAATGCTTTGGGAAGCTTTGATTTGGAAATACCGAAGCTTTCCGAATCGGGCCTGATTCGGGTATTTTACCCAAATTGGATACCCGAAGCGCACACCCCTACTCTATCCACATCTCACTGACTTTATGCCTCCAGTGAAGTACACACAGTTGACATTTTGCAACAAATCAAAACTCAACCCAGTTCTCACCATACATAAACTGAGATGAAGAATATTGTGAAAAGATCTTACATAAAAAGAGAAGCAACTACTAAGGTAGCAATTTTAAAAAGGAAAATTTTAAAACAAAAAATAGTTACATTAAATTTCTGCTGTTGATCATTTTATGACATAGGATATGATCATTTATAATCTTGTGAGTTCAGCAACACATTTGCCATAAACAAATATTAAAGTAACTACTTGGTTTGGAGAAAGTGACGAACAATGCAATTCTAAGCAGAGTTGAGTAACTCTGCTTAGGATTTCACTGATAAAAATAGATGGGTTACATCATGGAGTGGTTGTTGTGAGGATAAAATAGAGGAGGAAAAAATAATAACTGTTTTGGGTTCCCTGTGGGGGAAAGCAGTGTATAAATGTTTAAATAAATAAATATCTCTTGTAATGTGCAGTTTGGCCCTACTGTACATTAAAGTATAGGCTGCTCATCACAGAGTCATCAGCAAATGCCTACAAAATTATGGTTGTTTCCACACATCCTTAGAGGGATGGTTCACCTTTGGAACTGTGGCAGCTTTTCCCCAAGCATCCACATGTTATCATTTGCCAAACATATGCATATTATTTTGATACCATGTTTTCTGTGTCTTTACTGGGACCGCACTTGCTCTGCTGTTTTCTTTTGTTGTGGGTTTATGGTGTGGGTTTTTTGCATTTTCTGGCATATGACTGGTTAAAGTGCTTCTGAAGAAACTTACTCCTTTCAATCTCCACCCAGTTTTTCCCGTGACCCCATTTCCCTTCCTTCTTCACATTTCCAGTCAGCTGCAGAAGCCTACTTGCAACAGGAGCTGCATGCAATCACACATGTACAAAGTAAAATAAATAAATAAAGGGGGTGGGAGCTTTTAGGTATGATGGCAAAAGTGCCCAACCTCCCCTCCAAAACCACTTTTGATTTTGACTGTTTGGAGGCTGTCCTACAACCTCACAATGAAAGGTGCATGCTTGTGGGGACTGCATGTGGAGTGACTCAGCAAAACACAGATCTTAAGTGGGGAAAAGGCAGGAACGATGGGCTGTGTGGAAATGGCCTATGTTATCCCAAAAAAATGGAAGAACTTACAGTAAAGCATTTAGTGAAGCATCAATGTTATGAGAACTAAAAAATGTAGACAGGACAACAGCTGTGTTGTTTCATACCCACATATTCCAAGGACTGTAAAAAGTCCTTTTTCACAAAACAGAAATATTGATATTGGGATACTGGATCTTGAAATGCAAAACTTGCTGTCCTCCTGAATAGTTCTAAATATTTCTGCTCATCTACTGGTTATGTACCCTGACCTGGATAACCCAGGTGAGCCTGATCTCATCAGATCTCAGAAGCTAAGCAGGGTCAGCCTTGATTAGTAATTGGATGGGAGACTTCCAACAAAGACCAGGGTTGCAGAGGCAGGCAATGACAAACCATCTCTGTTAGCCTTTTGCCATGAAAACCCCACCAGGGGTCACCATAACTCAACTCTGACTTGAGGGCATTCTCTACCACCACACTGGTTATGCACACTGGTCCTACGAAGTTTTTCCTGCTCTCTATCTCAGACAATTCCCTACACACCACTCCAGCTGGAGCTATACCATGGGAAGGATTGCACAAATAGATACTTTAGGAAAGGTCAGGGGGGTACAAGCAATATTATGCCTGCTCAAGGAAAAGAAAAAAAATTTCTCCTCTTATTCTGGAGGAAGAAAACATTGATTAATCTAAATCATGTGTATGCTTCCTTTCATTTTTAAATTTTTCAAAGTGGTTTTCAAGGAATAACATCAGGCAAGATAAATTAGTATTAGATGGATGGGCCACTGGAAAAACAACTTAATAATGCTTTATTCAAGCAGGATTGGGATCCTAAATGGATTACTTCAATCACTGAAAGTTAATCTGGGAATTAATTGGCAACTGCATGGTAAGTCTCACTCCTGAGTAAACATATTGAACTCTAAGAGATTTACAAGTAGACATGGGCACGAATGGGGGGGAAAAAACCCGAACACCCTGTTTGTCGTTCGTTGCCATCCATGAACAACCAACAACGAATATGGATGAACATGAACTGTTCCCAGACATGTACATTGTTCGTGGGGGCCAGAACCCCACACCCCAAACCTCCCCACTTAGCCCCCCTCCTCTTAAACCCACTTACCTGGCCCTTTAAAGATCCCTTAAAACTATCAGCTGGCAGGCGGAAGTGGGGATTCCCCCCTGCCGCCTGCCAGCTGATAGTTTAAAGGGCCCTGTCCTGGCAAAAACAGCAGTGTCTGCTGGCAGCTAGTTTGAGGGGTTACAAAAGTGACCTTCCCAATGTCCGATACCCACCACATTTGCAGGGGACATAGTCCTCAGTGTCCTCTGAAGACCCCCGAAGTTTCAGAGAGATTGCACCCCAGGAAAGGCATGATCCACGGGTCTCCCCATTGGCTGTCATTTTCTCTTCACAGTGGCAAAAACGGGACTCTCTGCTGGAAGTACTTTGAAGGGTTAAAGCCAGAAGGAAAGCCAGAAGGAGTTCAGACAGAGTTCAGTCCCTCCCTGCCTCCGGTTGCCAAGGGGATTGATTGCAGGTGCCAGACTGTCTGGCTTGATGAACAGTTGCCGAAGGCAATGAACGAGGCTTGCAACGACCACCTGTTCGTTCAGGATGGCTGACATGGATGTGACGTTTTCACGAACGAAACAAACCGGTTCGTGAACCGGGGTAGGTTCATGAAACTTCGTGGTTCATGAAATGCAACAAACCACGAACGGCACGGTTCGTTTTTTTCCAGTTTGTGCCCATCTCTAATCCCATCTCTAGATGAAGCAGTTCTCTGGACTAGATAAGTGGAAATATTTTCCACTTTGAAAAATTACAGCCATTGAACCTTAAAATCTCTTGCAGCAACTTTTTTTTTGTTAAATTGCTGACCTTTTGGAAAACTATAAAAGTATGAAGCTGGTTGCCCAATGTATTTCATGACCTAAAGAGCCAGTGTGCTACAGTGCCTCTCCATCTTCAGCCTTCTTAAAACGGTCTTCTAACCCAGTGAGCCCCAATTTGAAATCCGACTGCAATACTTGACGAAGGTAGGATCAAAATATTTAACAAAATGCAGTTTTAACACAAAACTAAATTGTGCCCTCTAAACTTGCTACCTAATACAACTGCATTTTTTTAAAAAAGCAACCCAGCCTCATGTAGTATTAATGACAGCATTTTCTTTTTTCTTTTTTGAACAAAAATTTAATCCAGCTCAGAGCTAGGATTAGCTCAACTACATCCTCCAATCCATATTTTAGGTATCAAAACTAACAACCAAGAAGCTTTTCAGCTCCCAAGCAGTAATCCTGCTCATTCATTCATGCTTTCACTCTCTGCTTATAGCCAATCAGTTCTACCCCAAGGGCATTTTGCTGTCTCACAGGGTAAAAAAAAATCCAGGACTAATAGCCAGGTTGCTGACACTCAAGTTTCCAGTGTTGTCAATGGATGACAAACAACTCCTCACTTACAACAATATACTTCCCAACATGGACACAAACTCCGGGACCAGTGCCTGCAACAAACCAAGATCCCTAACTTGCCCCCATATTCACTTCAACGACACAATCACTGGACCTAACAACACCAGCTATACCATCGCAAGCTCATTCATTTGTTCATCTTTCAACATTATATATGCCATCAAGTGTCAGCATTTGCCCTTCAGCTCTCTACATTGGACAAACAAGTCAGTCCCTGCATCAAAGAATGAATGGACATAAAAACTGGTATCAAAAATCACAACATTCAAAAACCAGTGGGAGAACAGCTCAGTCTGCCAGGACATTCCATCACTGATCTAAAAGTAGCAATTCTCAAGCAGAGAAACTTCAAAAGAAAATTACAACGCGATATTGGTGAAATTGTGTTTACTTGCAAATTTGAAACAATGGACCCTCCCCACAAGGTTCAATCAGGCAATTGGATTTTTCTTGCACTACAGACACTAATTTTCTGCACTTTCCACTCATGCTCTATCAAGATAATTACAACATGTATTAAAGCCAGCTTCCTCGCACTCTAATTTGCAATACCTCTCCCAGCTTCTGCCTGTATTATAAAGACTCATACATTTTTCCACTTTTAGTATCTGACAAAGGGAACTGACTCTCAAAAGCTCATACCCTGGAAATCTAGTTGATCTTTAAAGTACATGGGTTGTAACTTGTAATCTTCCATTTATGAGTATTTCTAACAGGGATTTTATCATAATCTAATATTTTGCTGCCTGGGATTTACATCAGAGGGAGGAACCCATTCATATTTTTCCCCTTTGTGCCAAAGTTTTCTGAGGTGGAGAGTGCTGTAAATATTTTTCAATTACCAGTTTGCGAGGATACATAAAATGAAATGAGATTTACAGTGAAATCCTAAGAAAAGTTACACCAGTCTAAGCCCATTGAAGTAAATGGGTTTAGACTGCAGTAACTCTGTTTAGGATTGCAATGTTAGTTTTTTACTGTCCCCTATATCTACTGCAACATAGTACACAATGAATTTCTGAAGATGTGTCATTTGCTTAGCGGTCAACCAGGCATAACAGAAAGCAAGCACCAAGTTCTTGATTGGGATCTGCACTATCAATTCTGAGGCTCAGCACTTTGATAATAAATGTTTACTGGACTTCCGGTTTGGGATTCATGGAGGTCTAACGCAGCTCCATTTGCGGAGCTGACCGGATTGCCGTTTTAACCGGCCGGAGGGGTGAAAATAACCCGCGGCCGACTGCTCTCAGGCGGGGAGCAGGCAAAGAACGCTCAAGACCCTAGGGTGAGCTAGATCTCGGACGAGGGGGGGCTCTACACAAGGAGTCTCCCCCCCGATCCTTGAGGTCCCACCTTGCGACGGGTCGGCTACAATCTCTGCGGCAATTTTGGGGCCAATTCGGCTGGCATAAGACCTACATACCCAAGCTTCGATCGGGGAGGGAAGTCGAGAGGAGAATTTAAGATCGAAACAGCGATTACAACCCGAGAAAGTTGAAGAGAAGGTAAAGATCGCTATCTCTTGAAACGGGACAGATTGACAAAAACAGAGAGGAAAGAAAGTAGATTTTTAAACTGCAACAGACTAGTGAAAAGGAGGTGAAGACTCGGCAGGAGTTGTATTTTAAAAGAGACTAAGTTTAAAGAAGTTATTACAAAAATCGGACTATTGTTTTGAATACCTGTGGTTTTGGAGCTGTGGGAAAAAGACACCATCGCGAGACCTGCTGTGGGAAGACGGGAGACAGGAAGTGCGTAACAACAATAGAGTGGCTGGAGGGAAGCGGCCCTTGCCAAGGGACAGGAAGTGGGGAATCGCCATTTTTGAAAGTGGAAGGGTCGTGGCTTCAGCGGAAGAGGAAGTAGGCCATCTTGGATTATAATAACATAGAGAAACCATAGAGAAAAGACGCCCGACATTTTGGATATAAAAAATTAATTTTGGCAAAGATTGGGACATTTGAAAAAAAGGAAAACGTTTAATTATACGCCACGGAGCTGAGGAAGAGAGCAGATTCGTGGGAGCGAGCTAAAGCAAGCCCCACGATGTCGAAAAAAGAGTGGCAATCGGCAATAGAAAATTTGGACAAAAAACTTATAGACATGATGAAAGAACTTAAGGACACGAAATTGGAG
The DNA here is from genome assembly GCF_028583425.1 of Eublepharis macularius. Lineage (NCBI taxonomy): Eukaryota > Metazoa > Chordata > Lepidosauria > Squamata > Eublepharidae > Eublepharis > Eublepharis macularius. The sequence goes on along the minus strand of NC_072800.1, from coordinate 28,164,473 downwards.
CTTATTAAAGAGGTCAAAGAAGTTACACAGACAGTAAAGTCGGAGCTGTCAGAAGTGAAAAAAGGCGTGGAAACGATTAGCAGTGAATTACAAGGAACGAAACAGAGAGTCAAAACAGTAGAAGACGCGATGGAGAATTTAATAGAAACGCAACAAACAGAGATGAGATTGGTAAAGGGGAGGATGTCAGTTGCAGAAACTAAACACATGGAGAAGCAGCTTCGTTTTCGTGGTCTGCCAGAAGTTGAAGGGAAGTCAGCGCAAGAACAGATGACTGAGGTGTTGGCTGAATACCTGGGGAAGGAGGAGGAGGAAATTGTGGCTATCCTAGATGTGGCGTATCGTGTGAACTCGAGAATTGCAACCCAGAGGAAACTACCAAGGGATGTGATCGTGCAGTTTACAACTAGAAATATGAAAGAGAGGATTGTGACAAAACAATTTCAAGATCCATTGGAGATTGATGGCAAGACGATTATCATAATGAAGGAATTGCCCAGATCAGTGTTACTGGACAGGAAAAAATATAGAGTGCTAATTCAGACTTTGAAGGACATGAACATTAGGTACAGATGGGAGTTACCGGAAGGAGTGTCCTTTGAGTTTGGAGGGGCAAAAAAGCGTATCAGATCTGAGCGGGAGATGGAGAGATTTATTAAGGACAATGAAAAAGACTTACCAACAAAACCATGAATATGGAGTGTAAAGTATTATCTTGGAATGTAAATGGACTAAACTCACCGAATAAGAGAAAAAATATTTTTCATTGGCTACTAAAACAAAAATGTGATATTGTTTGTTTGCAGGAGACCCATATTAGAAAACAGGATGTAAAATATTTAAAATCTGGAAAATTGGGCAAAGAATTTGTAGCGGCTTCCAACAAGAAAAAAAGAGGAGTGGTGTTGTATATAAAAGAGGAGCTGCAGCCAAAATTTGTTATGAGAGATGTGGAAGCTAGATTTGTAGCAGTGGAATGTAATTGGAACTTAAAGAGAGTGTTGGTAGTCGGACTTTATGCACCTAACGGTGCAAAGGAAAGCTTCTTTGAGGACTTAAGGAAGCACTTAGACGATCTTGTATATGACCAGATAATTCTTGCTGGAGATTTCAATGGAGTGACAGATTTGGAACTAGACAAAAAGACTACAAAAGTACAAAAGAAAAGAGGACTATTGCCAAAGCTTTTTTTTGAGTTGATTCAACAAGAGACTCTCGAAGACGTATGGAGGAGAGAATATCCTAAAACCAGACAGTTTACTTTTTATTCTGCAAGGCATCTTACATTATCAAGAATTGATATGATCTGGGCCTCAAAGGACTTAGCGTTATGGACTAAGGAGGTAGAAATAATGCCGATGGTAGGCTCAGATCACAACCCAATTATATGGAAATTTGGAAAAAGGAGAAAAAGGAAAGCCTGGAGAATAAATGAGGACTTGTTACAGGAAAGTGAGAATATGGAAACATTGAGAAGAGAGACTAAGTTTTTTATACAATACAACGTGAATAAAGAAGTACCAACCAGTAAAGTTTGGGACGCGTATAAGGCGGTTGTAAGGGGCATACTAATGGACTTAAATGGTAGAGCAAGGAAAAAGAAAGAGGAGAAAAGACAAGAGATTGAGGAGAAAATAAAGGCCAAAGAAGTACAGTTAAAAAAGAGACCAGGGAAAAAGAAAATACATCAGGAAATCAAAATTCTTCAAGAACAGTTAACAGCAATGAGTAATAAAGAATTGGAGTGGAACCTTAAAAGACTGAATCAAAAAGCTTTTGAGGGTGCTAATAAACCTGGGAAATATTTGGCATGGCAATTAAAGAAGAAAAGGGAAAAGAAAATAATAAATAAAATTTGTGAAGAAAACAAAACGTATTTGGAGCAGACTACCATTAGCAGAGCCTTTTATAAATTTTACGCTAAGCTGTATAATAAAAAAGAAGTAAACAAAGAATCAATAGCATTATATTTGGAGAAAACCAAACTTCCAGAGATCTCGGAAGCTTGGAGAAATAAGTTGAACAGTGAAGTAACTGACGAGGAAATAAGTATGGCAATACAATCCGCAAATCTAGGAAAGGCGCCAGGGCCAGATGGACTTACGGCTAAATTTTATAAGACAATGGCCAACGAACTGGCACCATTCCTAAAAGAGGTGATGAACGGAGTTTTTAGGGATCAAAGAATTCCAGACACTTGGAGCGAAGCGAATATATCATTGATCCCAAAAGAGGGCCAAGATCTGACTAGCGTGAAAAATTACAGGCCTATATCAT